>NC_059196.1:33210584-33553084 GCF_020615455.1 Coregonus clupeaformis
CCGTGCCGTTTCACAGAGAACCTATACAACAACCTGCTCTTTCATGTCAGCGTTGTTTTATGACAAACTAAAGTCCTTCCTCCCACTTCACTGTAGTCACCAGGGAGTGAGTGATTTTTAAAGGCATTAAAATCAGAATATAAATGAATGAATATCTTGATAGAACGGTAAAAGCAGAATGAGTTTGCAGACTCACTAACATTAAAGATGGCTGTATATGGTACGAGGCAGCTAAACCACCTAATGATGTTGACTAGGTTACCCACCCATACACATCTCACCACATATACACTATATATACAAAAGGATGTGGACACCCCTTCAAATTAGTGGATTCGGCTATTTAAGCCACATTGTTGCTGACAGGTGTATAAAATCGAGCACAAAGCCATGCAATCGCCATAGACAAACATTGGGAGTAAAATGGCCTTACTGAAGAGGTCAGTGACATTCAATGTGGCACCGTCATAGGATTCCACTTTTCCAACAAGTCAGTTTGTCAAATATCTGCCCTGCTAGAGCTGCCCTGGTCAACTGTATGTGCTGTTATTGTGAAGTGGAAACGTCTAGAAGCAACAAGGGCTCAGCAGCGAAGTGGTAGGCCACACAAACTCACAGAATGCGACTGCCGAGTGCTGAAGTGCCAAGCGCGTAAAAATCGTCTGTCCTCAGTTACAACACTCACTACTGAGTTCCAAACTGCCTCTGGAAGCAACATCAGCACAATAACTGTTTGTCTGGAGCTTCATGAAATGGGTTTCCAGCCGCACACAAGCCTAAGATCACCATGCTCCATGCCAAGGGTCGGCTGGAGTGGTGTAAAGCTCGCTGCCATTGGACACTGGAGCAATGGAAACGTATTCTCTGGAGTGATGAATCATGCTTCATCATCTGGCAGTCCGACAGATGAACCAGGAGAACGCTACCTGCCCCAAAGCATAGTGCCAACTAAAGTTTGGTGGAGGAGGAATAATGGTCTGGGGCTGTTTTGCATGGTTTAGGCTAGGCCCCTCCAGTGAAGGTAAATCTTAATGTTACAGAATACAATGACATTCTAGACTATTCTGTGCATTCAACTTTGTGGCAACAGTTTGGGGGAAGGCCCTTTTCCCTTTCACTGCCCCCATGCACAAAGCGAGGTCCATACAGAAATGGTTTGTTGAGATCGGTGTGGAAGAACTTGACTGGTCTGCACAGAGCCCTGACCTCAACTCCATCCAACACCTTTGGGATGAATTGGAACGCAGACTGCAAGCCAGGCCTGATCGTCCAACATCAGTGCCCGACCTTACTAATGCTCTTGTGGCTGAATGGAAGCAAGTCCCGGCAGCAATGTTCCAACATCTAGTGGAAAGCCTTCCCAGAAGAGTGGAGGCTGTTATAGCAGCAACGGGGGGACCAACTCCATATTAATGCCCATGATTTTGGAATGAGATGTTCGACGAGCAGGTACTTTTGGCCATGTAGAGTATAAATAATAAGCCATTTAGCAGAAGCTTTTATCCAAAGCGACTTACAGTCATGCGTGCATACATTTTTACATATGGGTGGTCCCGGGGATCGAACCCACTACCTTGGCGTTACAAGCGCCGTGCTCTACCAGCTGAGCTACAGAGGACCACATATATATATATATATTTCTTAATTCCTTTCTTTACTTTTAGATTTGTGTATATTCTTGTGTATTGTTAGATATTACTGCGCTGTTGGAGCTAGGAACACAAGCATTTCGGTACACCCACAATAACATCTGTAAATATGTGTATGCAACCAATAACATTTGATTTGACAGTGACACAGTACAGTACAGTACAGTCCTCCATTCTAACCACTAACAACACTTACCCAGCATATCTGATACTACTGAACTGCTGCTGGTTCACTTTCTGTTCAGATGGAGAGGATCTGGGTACAGAAGTGGGTAATACTGGGGCTTTGTAGATGGCACCATTCAGTTAAGGCTTTGTTGTAGAGATGCTGTTTCTGTATGGGGATTTTTGCTAGGCCTTGAGAGTAGATTATGTCCTGTCTTTGTTGAGGTGTTTGGTGCAGTGGGAGTGTGAGTAGAAAGGATGTTCTCTTTGAGAAAGACACTGGTGGAAAGAACACAGACAGACTCCCATAGGAAACAGCAGGCTGCCTGCCAGATCATCATACAGTGATATACCAGGTCTACTATAAACACAAACAAGCACGCACGCACGCACACACACACACACACACACACACACACACACACACACACACACACACACACACACACACACACACACACACACACACACACACACACACACACACACACACACACACACACACACACACACACACACACACACACAGTACACACACACACACACAGTACACACAGTACACACACCAGGGTTGGAGTCATTCCATTTTAATTCCAGTCAATTCAGAAAGTAAACCAAATTCCAATTCTAATTCTAAATGTTCCTCATTGAAAAGCATTGAAGAGAATGCGCACACACACGCATAGATAAACATGATAGACAGAGAGGGAGAGAGACAGACAGACAGAGAGGGAGAGAGACAGACCGAGAGGAAAAAGAGAGAGCGTGATGGCTCTCCACCAAAATGAAACTAAGCACTTTTCGCGGCACAGAAAGCTCCCTTTCATCCAGACGTTGCTGATCCGTCCTTTTTTTTTTACAGGTAAAATAATAAAACCCTTTTCATTACTTGGAAGAGAACTGTTAGGCCTACTGCTGCTAGGTAGCTCTCTCTCTGCTCTCCCCCTCCCCTCTGTCTGTCCTTGATTGCAGGAGTGAAGTCTGGTGTGCGGGAGTCAGGGTTCCAGCTGCAGCTCATTCACCATAATCACCTCAGCCTTTAAGACCCGGTCAAACTTTCCACTCATCGTCAGATCATAGTCAAGACAACCATGTTAGTCTCGCTGCCGACTCAACCTGTCTGTTTTCGCTCTTGTGTTTTTTGGACTGTTTATTTACTTTTTCTCCTGTGCCACAGATATTTGGAACCTGACTCCTGCCTCCGCTTCACTCCTGCCACCACCATCCTGCTCTCCACTATCGGGCCTCTCCTTTGGACTCACCACGGACACTAGGACATTACGGTACCACACCTGCCCTGACCTGGATCTGTACCCTCCCTGTAACCTGGACTTGCTCTTCCCCATTTATTGGAAACCTGGACTATTGAACATTATAATAAACCTGTTAAAACTTCTCTGGCTTGGTGTACTTGTCTGCATTTGGGTTCTATCCAGTTAAATCATAACAGTATGATCTGACCAAACGATGAACCCAGCAGACAGTAGCTCGGATACCACCCCAGAGTGCACTCAAATTTGGACTGCCATAGCCAATCAGGGCATTCTACTTGGCCAACATGATACCCTGTTTAAGACGATTGCTGAGGACAGTCAGGTGCTGCTTAATCAGGTTCAATTACTCACCAATCAAGTGTCTGTCCTTACTACCCCTTCAGCCCAGATCAGAGAGCCTTTTGTTCCTGCTCCAGAGCGCTATGACGGGAACATGGGAACCTGTGGCGATTTTTTGACTCAATGCTCGTTAGTGTTTGAACAACAGCCCCTCACCTACGCCTCAGAAAGAGCCCGTATTGCCTACCTTATCAACTCTACTAGCGGTTCCGCTCGTGCCTGGGGATCCGCGGTCTGGGAGAGTCAGTCGGACATTTGCAACGCTTACGTGGCCTTCACCACGGAGATGAGGAAGGTTTTGACCACCCGTACGAGGCAAGGAGGCTGCGAAAGCGGTTGTTTTCTCTTCGGCAGGGGGCTCGTAGTGTGGCGGAGATGGCAGTGGAGTTTCGGACTTTAGCAGCAGTGAGTGGTTGGAATGACGAGGCATTACAAGGAGTGTTCATCAATGCTTTGTCTGAGACTTTAAAAGATGAATTGGTGTCATATGATGAATCGCCTACGCTGGATAATCTTATTTCACTCACTATCAGGTTGGATAATCGGATTCGGGGAGCGCCCGCCGGGAGAGGAGTGTTAGTTCCAAGCAACCTGTCTGTCATCAACAAACTCCTCCCTGCATCGTCCCTACGGAGAGAGCCGTGTCTTCCCGAGTCGATACGAGGAGCACTGAACCCGAAGCCATGGAGGTGGGTCGTGCACGGTTGTCCTCAGAGGAGCGTGCACGTCGTATTCAGGCTCGGGTCTGCCTGTATTGTGGAGAAGCTGGTCATTTCGTTCCTTCCTGCCCAGTTCGTCCGGGAAAAGGGCCGGCTCATCATTTATGGGAGAAGTTTTGGTGAGCCGAGCAGCGGATTCTTCCTCTTCTCCCCGCATTCTGCTCCAGGCATCCCTCCAGTGGCAGTCCCAGAATTTCTCTGTTAGTGCGCTGATTGACTCTGGTGCCGACGAAAGCTTTTGGATAGAGAGTGGGCTCAACAAATGGATTTGGAGACTGTTCCTATGGACTGTCCGCTGCAGGCTAAGGGTCTAAATGGACAATTGTTGACCCGCATTACCCATCAGACTGTTCCTGTTTGTCTTAGAGTGTCGGGAAATCATCAGGAGAACATTCAATTCCATATTATCGACTGCCCACAGACTCCCCTGGTCCTTGGTATCCCCTGGCTCATAAAACACAATCCACACATTGATTGGGTGACAGGTAGCATTGTTTCATGGAGCACATTTTGTCATGTGAATTGTTTGTGTTCTGCTCAGACTCCTGCCAGTACTGTGCCTCAACCTCCACTGGAGTCCATGGATCTTTCTGCTGTTCCTGACGTGTATCATGACCTGGCATCCGTTTTCTGCAAACACAGAGCTACTTCTCTTCCTCCTCACCGGCCTTACGACTGCGCCATTGACCTCCAGCCAGGAGCCCCGCTCCCCAGCAGTCGCCTGTACAATCTCTCCCGGCCGGAGACGGAGGCTATGGAGAACTACATTCGGGACTCCTTGGCGGCAGGTATTATGCGTCCTTCCTCGTCACCTGTAGGAGCGGGATTCTTTTTTGTTGCTAAGAAGGATAAGACCCTCAGACCCTGTATTGATTACCGTGGACTTAACAACATCACCATTAAGAACAAGTATTCTCTGCCTTTGATTAATTCTGCTTTTCCCCTCCTTCATGGTGCTACCATCTTTACGAAACTGGATCTACGAAATGCGTATCACCTGGTGCGCATTCGTAAGGGGTGATGAATGGAAGACTGCCTTCAACACACCCTTGGGACATTTTGAGTATCGGGTTATGCCTTTTGGGTTGTCTAATGCCCCTGCTGTTTTTCAGGCACTAGTCAATGATGTCCTTCGGGACATGTTGAATCGGTTTGTTTTTGTCTATCTGGATGATATCTTGATTTTCTCAGAGTCCTCCCAGGAACATGAACTGCATGTGCGCCAGGTGTTGCAAAGGTTGTTGGAGAACAAACTGTTTGTGAAGATGGAGAAATGTGAATTTCATGTGTCTGAGACCTCTTTTTGGGTTACATCATAGCTCAGGGGGAGCTGCGGATGGACCCAGCTAAGATCTCTGCTGTCACGGACTGGCCAGCTCCCTCTACCCGCAAACAACTTCAACGATTCCTGGGGTTTGCGAACTTCTATAGGAGGTTCATCAAGGACTACAGCCGCATTGCGGCGCCACTCACCGCTCTCACCTCCATCTCACGACCGTTCGCTTGGAATGAAGGGGCCGAATCAGCGTTCGAAGAACTGAAACATCGCTTCGCCTCGGCTCCCATTCTGATGCAGCCGGACCCCGACCGCCAGTTTGTCGTGGAGGTGGATGCATCCGACACTGGGGTAGGTGCAGTGTTGTCACAACGTTCTCCTGAAGATAACAAACTGCATCCCTGTGCTTTTTCTCTCAAGGAAACTTTCTCAGGCAGAGAGGAATTATGATGTTGGAAATCGTGAACTGCTCGCCGTTAAGCTGGCTCTCGAGGAGTGGCGACATTGGTTGGAGGGGGCGGAACAACCCTTCATCGTTTGGACGGATCATAAGAATCTGGCTTACCTCCAGTCAGCGAAGCAGCTCAACCCCGTCAAGCCAGGTGGGCACTATTTTTTGGGAGATTCAATTTTTCTCTGTCTTACCGTCCTGGGTCACGCAACGTCAAGCCTGACGCCCTGTCTCGTGTTCATTCGGCTGTTGATACTGGTAGTAACCCTGAACCCATTTTGCCTCCTACCTGCAGTATTGCAGTCATCACATGTGACATCGAGGGGATTGTTAGACAGGCTCAACATCATCAAGCTGACCCTGGGAGGGGTCCTCCTAACCGGATGTTTGTCCCTGAGTCTGCTCGCTCCCAGGTACTTCAGTGGGCTCACTCGTCTCCCCTTACCTGTCACCCTGGAGTTTCGCGGACCCTTGACTTTGTGCGACGGAAGTTCTGGTGGGCCACGATGGAGGCGGACACTCGAGCCTTCATTGCTGCTTGTGCGGTATGTGCACGGAAGTAAAAACTCCACCCAGGCCAGCGCTGGTCATCTACGACCTCTACCTATACCCAGCCGGCCCTGGTCGCATATCGCTATGGATTTTGTCACTGGACTTCCCCCCTCATCTGGTAAGACTGTCATTCTTACGGTGATTGATCGTTTTTCTAAGTTCGCTCATTTTTGGCCCTACCTAAACTGCCCACTGCCAGAGAGACGGCTGATATTTTGGTTGAACATGTGTTCCGCTCTCATGGTCTACCCACGGATATTGTCTCTGACAGGGGTCCCCAGTTTGTCTCCCAGGTGTGGAAAGCTTTCTGTAAAGCTTTGGGCATTACATCCAGCCTGTCCTCTGGATATCACCCCCAGACCAACGGGCAAGCCGAGAGAGCGAACCAGGAGATGGAGACCGCACTTCGCTGTGTCACTGGGTCTAACCCTGGGTCATGGAGCTCCATGCTCCCCTGGGTGGAATATGCTCATAACACCTTGACTAACGCTTCCTCTGGTTTGTCTCCTTTTCTGTGTGCTCTGGGTTATCAACCTCCCTGTTCCCTTCCCAAGAGAGGGAACTTGCGGTACCCTCGGTGCAGTCCCACATGCGCCGCTGCTTCAAGGTCTGGAGGAAGGCCAGGGTAGCTCTGTCCCGAGCTTCGGCGTACATGCAGAGGCAAGCCAACCGTCACCGGTCCCAGGCTCCCGGTTACTCTCCTGGTCAAGAGGTATGGCTGAAGTCACGGGACCTTCCATTGAAGGTGGAGTCGAAGAAGATGGCGCCTCGTTTTATAGGACCGTTCAAGATACTGTCTATTGTTAACCCCTGCGCGGTTAAGCTACAGCTTCCTGCCTCCCTACGGGTTCATTCCACCTTTCATGTTTCCCAGATTAAGCCTGTGTCGGTTAGCCCTTTGTGCCCGCCCTCTCGTCCCCTCCTCCGCCCAAGATCGTGGGTGGGGGTCCGGTCTACACTGTCCGGCGACTTCTGGATGTTCGCCGCCGGGGTCGTGGTTTCCAGTACCTGGTGGATTGGGAGGGTTATGGTCCTGAGGAACGTTCCTGGGTGCCCAGGAGCTTCATTGTGGATCCTGCTCTGGTTCGTGAGTTTCAAAGGTTACATCCTGATAAACCCTGTCGGCCGCCAGGTGGCGTCCGTAGAGGGGGTACTGTTAGGCCTACTGCTGCTAGGTAGCTCTCTCTCTGCTCTCCCCCTCCCCTCTGTCTGTCCTTGATTGCAGGAGTGAAGCCTGGTGTGCGGGAGTCAGGGTTCCAGCTGCAGCTCATTCACCATAATCACCTCAGCCTTTAAGACCCGGTCAAACTTTCCACTCATCGTCAGATCATAGTCAAGACAACCATGTTAGTCTCGCTGCCGACTCAACCTGTCTGTTTTCGCTCTTGTGTTTTTTGGACTGTTTATTTACTTTTCTCCTGTGCCACAGATATTTGGAAACCTGACTCCTGCCTCCGCTTCACTCCTGCCACCACCATCCTGCTCTCCACTATCGGGCCTCTCCTTTGGACTCACCACGGACACTAGGACATTACGGTACCACACCTGCCCTGACCTGGATCTGTACCCTCCCTGTAACCTGGACTTGCTCTTCCCCATTTATTGGAAACCTGGACTATTGAACATTATAATAAACCTGTTAAAACTTCTCTGGCTTGGTGTACTTGTCTGCATTTGGGTTCTATCCAGTTAAATCATAACAAGAACAAGTGACAGAAATCCCATAATAATCATAGCCAGTCCCACGTGGGAATAGTCGCGTTCTAAGCACTAAGCAGCGCTAGCAGTCTTCACTGTGTTGGGCCTAATTACTGTAGACCACATATCACATTCACTTAATTCTCCAACCAGGTCATTTCCTATTCCCTCATTAATTCCATTACAAAAGGGGGCTGTCTTAGCTGAGATGAGGGAGAGGAGGAGATCTGCTTTGGGTTTTACATGGATTTGCATTTGCATTTACAGCCAGCCAATTAGCCTAGCGGTTGTTAGCGGTCATCACAGCTACAAATGTAGGATCTTAATCTGATCACCCTGTTGCAGGAGAACGTTCCTGCACGCTTGTAGTGTATTTGAGGTTTAAAAAGGCTTCCTAAGTTTGTAATTTCCACTTTGAAATGTCAGGCTTTATTTTCCCTTACGAAAAATGTATCAACCTCTTCAAAAATGTCCATTAATTATAATCCACATAGTAATTAACATTTCCTGTAGCTGCAGGATTATTTTCCCGCTGTAGCAAACTGGCTCAAATTAAGATCCTACATATGTAACCTGCTAGCTTCTGCATTCTCCCAGTAGGCCTCTGAGACAGCCACCTCTTTTCACTCCCCATGCCCTTAAGAACTGGTCCAAAGACAGTTGTGTCCTTTCTTGTAGGGTGATGAAGGTAGGACTGGGATAGCAAGAGATGATTTCAGAACATTGTATGTTATTTCACCCAGGGGCCAAGATTAGAAATGGTGGGGGTGGCTGAAAGTAGTCAGAGCTATGATTCCTTGATGTTGTGTTACTGAGACAACTGCCAATAATCCCAATCTGTCTTCCTGAATGTGCCAACTGTGTACATGGGCATTCAGGAACACATGTTTGAATGCTAAAACAAGTATGGTACACACTGAACTATTACAGAGCACATCCTGTAGGTGCAACAGTATTAGATGGTGAAGGCAAGTCTGAAATAATAAACAGCAAGCAACCCACATAGAGTACTGTGAGTAGGGCACAGCACAGGTGGCACACTTGGCATCAGACAGGCTCCATCACAACACATCTATTACAATCTGTAGAAAACAAAGATGTGCTGACAAAACACATGATTTGACAAAACAAAAATGAGCTTTCAGTCACTTCCATGTGTCATCACTATCTCATGTATCTGCAGTGCATTTCTCCTTTAGTGACTCAGTACACACATGTGTAGACATTCCTATATTCTGACAGTCGTTTCATCATGAAAGGTGCTTTGAACACACAAGAAGAAATAAATAAATGATGGCACGTTGTATTAACGTTGTGTGCAGGTTGAAAGGACGATATTGGCAAGGTGTTGGCTCAGGGAGGGGTTAATTGTGTTTTCTCTGTCACGGTGTTGTTGGCTCAGTAGGAACGTGTGACGGGTGTAGAACTCTGTTGCTGCAGCTCCGTGCAGCTGTTATGTGTTATTGGAGATGACAAGAGTCTTGTTAGTTCAATTTATGATATATCAATATAAACCTGTTTCCATGAGGGATGAATTTAAGTTAACTCAGAGGCTTACACACACACACACACACACACACACACACACACACACACACACACACACACACACACATACACACACGCACGCACGCACACACACACATACAGACAGACACACACCCACATACACACACACAGTCACACACAGATGGCCATAGTATAGGCAGTGAACCCAGTTGTTTCTATGTAAACAACAATTAAACTTTAACTAACCCTTAAACGTCAGTCTTTGTCAACAACACAGTCACAAAGCTCTGACGTTGTTACTGATGAATAGACAAGATGGATGAAGTCAATATGGTGTCTGTGATTATGAGTAATTCGCTTCCATTTGACTTTGAAGAATGGATCAGAAAAGCAAGCATCAAAGAGATATATAATAGTCCACATTTTCTGACATGAAAGGGGCTTTGGGAGAACAGCCCATCAACTCCTGCTGTGTACTCCCCCTTTATGGACCGAGATGTTGCTTTCCTCTCTCTCCCTCAATCACACACTTCTTCTCCCCCAATCACACACACACTCCTTCTCCCCCAATCACACACACACTCCTTCTCCCCCAATCACACACACACTCCTTCTCCCCCAATCACACACACACTCCTTCTCCCCCAATCACACACATTCTCTTTCTCCCCCAATCACACACACACTCCTTCTCCCCCAATCACACACACACATTCTCTTTCTCCCCCAATCACACACTCCTTCTTCCCAATCACACACACACACATTCCTTCTCCCTCAATTACACACTCTTTCCCCCACAATCACACACATACTCCTTCTCTGTTACTCCCCCTATCACTTGTTTCCTTCTCTGCCATGCCATATCTTGTCCTGAAAAGCGCTTAAAAGAAAATGTATTATCATTATTATAAAACATTTTCTCTCTCTCTCTTTGTCCTTTTAGAATGCAGTGATGTTTACTAATCCTCTTCCTGTCATTGTCTCATTTCTATTTCCTATTTCCTACTAGGAGGAATACCTACGTAAGAATGCTGTTCATTGACTATAGCTCAGCCTTCAACACCATAGTACCGTCCAAGCTCATCATTAAGCTCGGGGCCCTGGGTCTGAACCCTGCCCTGTGCAACTGGGTCCTGGACTTCCTGACGGGCCGCCCCTAGGTGGTGAAGGTAGGAAACAACACCTCCACTTCAGGGGCCCCACAAGGGTGCATGCTCAGCCCCCTCCTGTACTCCCTGTTCACCCATGACCGCGTGGCCATGCATGCCTCCAACTCAATCATCAAGTTTGCAGACGACACAACAGTAGTAGGCCTGATTACCAACAATGACGAGACAGCCTACAGCGAGGAGGTGAGGGCCCTGGCAGAGTGGTGCAAGGAAAATAACCTCTCCTTCAACGTCAACAAAACAAAGGAGCTGATCGTGGACTTCAGGAAACAGCAGAGGGAGCACGCCCCTATCCACATCGACGGGACCGCAATGGAGAAGGTGGAAAGCTTCAAGTTCCTCAGCGTACACATCACTGACAATCTGAAATGGTCCACCCACACAGACAGTGTTGTGAAGAAGGCGCAACAGCACCTGTTCAACCTCAGGAGGCTGAAGAAATTCGGCTTGGGAGGATCCTGTCGGGCTGTATTACTGCCTGGTACGGCAACTGCACCGCCCGCAACCACAGGGCTCTCCAGAGGGTGGTGCGGTCTGCCCAAAGCATCACCGGGGGCACACTGCCTGCCCTCCAGGATACCTACAGGACCCGATGTCACAGGAAGTCCAAAAAGATCATCAAGGACGTCAACCACCCGACCCACGGCCTGTTCACCCCGCTATCATCTAGAAGGCGAGGTCAGAACAGGTGCATCAAAGCTGGGACCGAGAGACTGAAAAACAGCTTCTATCTCAAGGCCATCAGACTGTTAAATAGCCATCACTAGCCGGCTACCACCCGGTTACTCAACCCTGCACCTTAGAGTCTGCTGCCCTATATTCATAGACATGGAAGCACTGGCCACTTTAATAATGGAACACTAGTCACTTTAATAATGTTTACATACTTTTTTATTGTATATACTGTATTCTATTCTACTGTATTTTAGTCAATGCCACTCCGATCTTGCTTGTCCTAATATTTATATATTTTTTAATTCCATTCTTTTACTTTTAGATTTGTGTGTATTGTTGTGAATTGTTATATACTACTGCACTGTTGGAGCTACACCCGCAATAACGTCTGCTAAATATGTGTATGTGACCAATAAAATTTGATTTGATTTGAAGAGAGTCAACACCTCAAATTGCAAACGCCCATATCCTCACCACAAACACTGAATTATTTTATATCTTCCTTTCACTTACCACCTCTCCTTACCACCTCTTACCACCTCTCCTTACCACCTCTAACCACCTCTCTTTACCACCTCTCCTTATCACCTCTCTTTACCACCTCTCTTTACCACCCCTCCTTACCACCTCTACTTACCACCTCTCCTTACCACCTCTCCTTATCACCTCTCCTTACCACCTCTCTTTACCACCTCTCCTTATCACCTCTCCTTACCACCTCTCTTTACCACCTCTCCTTATCACCTCTCTTTACCACCCCTCCCTACCACCTCTACTTACCACCTCTCCTTACCACCTCTCCTTACCACCTCTCCTTACCACCTCTCCTTATCACCTATCTTTACCACCTCTCCTCACCACCTCTCCTTATCACCTCTCCTTACCACCTCTCCTTACCATCTCTCTTTACCAACTCTCCTTACCATCTCTCTTTACCACCTCTCCTTACCACCTCTCCTTACCATCTCTCTTTACCACCTCTCCTTATCATAGCCATAGAGAGACATGTTTAACAGCCCCTTAAAGCTTAGAGCACTGGTGTGAAAAGCTGCCAGACAATTTAACCCTGTCCCAAGCAGTGAGAGAGAGAGAGCGATTGTAGCGTGTGATTTGGACGGAGTCAGGCGCAGGAGGTGTACATCATAGAATAATGGTTTATTCGGCCAATACAGCGGTTCGCAGCAATGTGTAAAACAACTACAGTGCGACTTAACGGCGCACTGGGAAAAACAAAACACAGGTGAATATCCTGGTGATAAAGGACATAATGCTCCACCGAGCTATCGACACCTCCACATGGAAACAATCACACACAAAGACATGGGGGGCAGAGGGAATACTTATACAGGGACTGATGAGGGGATATGAACCAGATGTGTGTAAAAAAACAAGACAAAACAAATGGAATGATGAGAAGAGGAGCAGCAGTGGCTAGAAGGCCGGTGACGACGAACGCCGAAGCCTGCCCGAACATGGAGAGGAGGCAGCTTCGGAGGAAGTCGTGACAGAGAGAGAGAACGAGAAACACCTCCCAGAGACTCGACGCTCACCCCATCTGAGCTATAGAAGCCGCCCTGCTTCCGAGTCCTCACCCATGGAGGTGGGCAGCACACCCTACACCACCACGGACCACAGATCTCCTGGCGGCTCCCTATCTAGGCGGTATGACTCCTGTCGCCGCTTCGTGAGTGTTACGTCAGCTCCTATCACAAAACCATTGTTTTAGTTCCCGTAACGGTGTCTGGTTATTCCTTCTTTTCCATTTCTACTGCTATGATAGATTCCGGATCAGCGGGGAACCTTATAGATAGGGAGCTGGTCTCTGAATGGGGGTTGCCCACCGTGCCACTGCCATCTCCGCTACATGTCACCTCACTGGACAATAAACCCCTTGGATCAGGCACCATTACGCACGTCACTCTCCCCATCACCATCACCATTCCCACACTACCGGAGCACCACGAGGAGCTGTCATTCCACATCGTCACGTCACCCCTTCACCAGATTGTCTTGGGATTGCCCTGGCTCAGACTACACAACCCCACCATCAATTGGATCACCAAGAGGATGACAGCCTGGTCCACCTCATGCCTGGAAGACCTGCCTGCCGGTGGTTTGTTGTTCCACGTCAGTGGAGAGTCCGGAGTCCGCCCTCCAGGTGAGTACGCAGATCTCTCCGATGTCTTCTCTTCAGTAAAGGGACTGCGCCATTGACCTGCTGGAGGGACAACACCCCCCAAAGAGTCGCATTTACCCCCTTTCCATGGCGGAGACTGAGGCCATGGAGAAGTATATGGCGGAGACCCTGAAACAGGGGTTTATTAGACGGTCTACCTCTCCTGCCAGCTTCTTCTTCGTGGCCAAAAAGGATGGAGGACTGAGACCATGCATTGACTACAGGGGGCTGAACGCAGTCACCACCAAGTACCGGTACCCCCTCCCTCTGGATCCGTCGGCAATCGAGCAGCTACGAGGGGCCCGGTACTTTACCAAGTTGGACCTGAGGAGTGCCTACAACCTGATCCGAATCCAGGAAATAGACAAGTGGAAGACGGCATTCAGCACTACCTCAGGCCACTATGAATACTGTGTCATGCCCTACGGCCTCGCCAACGCACCTTCTGTGTTCCAGTCCTTCGTCAATGACGTGTTCCGGGACATGCTGAGTAGACAGGTGGTGGTGTACAGCAACGATATCCTGATCTACTCGGCTAAGTTCGAGGAGCACGTCAGGGACATCCGAGCTGTCCTACTCCGCCTCCGGGAACACAGCCTGTTGGTGAAAGGGGAGAAATGCGAATTTCACCAACAGGCCATCTCCTTCCTGGGATACCGGATCAGTCCTCAGGGGGTGTTCATGGAAGGAGTGAAGACGGACGCCGTCAGGTCATGGCCAGTTCCCACCACCATCAAGGGCCTACAGAGCTTCCTGGGCTTCGCTAATTTCTACCGGCGTTTCATCAGGTCCTTCAGCTCCATAGCCGCCCCGCTCACCTCTCTCCTTAAGGGTGGGCCTCAGAAGCTGGCCTGAAACACTGAGGCTGACGCTTTCTTCAAGAGGCTGAAGGAGAAGTTCACCACAGCTCCCATCCTAAAACACCCAGATCCATCTCGTCCTTTCATCCTGGAGGTGGACGCATCAGAGGAGGGCGTGGGTGCGGTCCTCTCCCAGTGGCACGGTAAGCCAGAGAAAATGTATCCCTGTGCCTTTTTCTCTAAAAAGCTTACCCCCGCAGGAACTATGGAGTTTGAGACAGGGAGCTGTTGGCGGTGGTCCTCGCTCTGGAGGAATGGAGACACTGGCTGGAGGGCGCAGTCCATCCATTCTGGATTCTTACTGACCACCGGAATTTGAGTTTATAGGGGCAGCGAAACAGATTAACTCTCTTTAAGCCAGGTGGGCCCAATTTCTCACTCGCTTCCAATTAATTCTGTCCTACCAACCAGGATCCCAGAATGTGAAGGCCGACGCACTCTCCAGGATGCACCATACCAGAGAAAGGAAGGATCTGGGGGGTCCTATCCTGCCCTCGTCTCTCATCATTGCACCTGTCATTTGGGATGTGGACGAAGACGTCCGCCTGGCGGCTCAGGAGGACCCAGTGCCTGCCAACGCCCCTCCGGGGAGCGTGTATGTACCCACAAGTGTCCGTGACCACCTGCTGATCTGGGCGCACACTACCCTTACAGCAGTGCACTCTGGTATTACGCTCACCCTGCATTCTCCAGCCCAAAAATACTGGTGGCCCACTTTGGCTTCTGATGTCTCCCGCTATGTCAACTCCTGTTCTGTATGTGCCCAAACGAAGACACCTCGGAATGCCCCGGCAGGCAAACTAGTTCCTCTCCCAGTGCATCAGCGAACTTGGTCACACCTGTCCATAGACTTTGTCACTGACCTTCCACGTTCTGATGACTACACCACAGTGATGGTGGTCATATATCGGTTCTCCAAATCATGCCATTTTTTGCCACTAACTGGTCTTTCTTCTGCTCTCCAGGTCGCTGAGGTCCTGTTCCAACAGGTCTTCCGGCATTATGGACTTCCGGAGGACATCGTCTCGGACCGTGGCCTCCAATTCACCTCCCAAGTGTGGAAGGCTTTCCTGGAGAAGATCGGGGCCCCGGCCAGCCTCACTTCCGGGTATAGGCCTCAGTCGAATGGGCCGGTGGAGTGCATGAACCAGGAGCTGAGGAGGTTTCTTCGTTGCCACTGTCAGGACTGGCAGGGTGAGTGGGCGAGGTTTCTTCCCTGGGCAGAATATGCCCAGAACTCCCTCGTTCACTCCTCCACGGGGCTCACTCCCTTCCAGTGCATCCTGGGGTACCATCCGTCCCTCGCCCCTTGGACACCCAGCCAGACCGATGCACCCGCTGTCGACGAGTGGTTCCACAGGGCCGGACAGGTCTGGGATGTCCATTTCCAGAGGGCCATTCGTCGGCAGAAGAACCAAGCTGACCGTCACCACAGTGAGGCCCCTGTATTCCAGCCTGGGGATCGTGTCTGGCAGTCCACAAAAAACCTCCCTCTCCGCTTGCCCTGCAAGAAACTGACCCCACTGACCCCACGCCGTTTAAGGTCCTCCGGCGGATAAATGAGGTATCATACCGGCTGCTCCTTCCCCCTCACTACCGTGTCTCACCCACTTTTCATTTGTCTCTCCTCAGGCCGGTGGTTCCTGGTCCTCTGGCGGATGCCGTCCCCCGGGGTACGCCTCCTCTGCCCCTGGACATTGACGGGAGTCCGGCGTATGCGGTGAGGGACCTGCTGGACTCCAGGTTCCGTGGGGGAGAGCTCCATTACTTGGTGGACTGGGAGGGGTATGGTCCTGAGGAGAGGAGCTGGGTTCCGGCAGGGGATGATCTGGTCCCCAACCTAATTCGGGACTTCCACCGTCGCGTCCTGTCTCTTCGTATACTCAGTACTAGAGCGGCAGGTAGCTTAGTGGTTAAGAGCGTTGTGCCAGTAACCGAAAGGTCACTGGTTCTAATCCCCGAGCCGACTTGGTGAAAAATCTGTCGATGTGCCCTTGAGCAAGGCACTTAACCCTAATTGCTCCTGTAAGTCGCTCTGGATAAGAGCGTCTGCTAAATAAATGTAAATGTACTCGTCACACCAGCTAATATCCCATCATGCCTTTCAATACACCAATCAATATAAAGGTATATCAATGATCAGATAAAATACACCACTTATGTCACGGTTTCGGCCGAGGCTGCGCCTCCTCCTGGTTCGGGCAGGCTTCGGCGGTCGTCGTCCCCGGAGTACTAGCTGCCACCGATCTATGTTTCATGTTCGTTTGGTTTTGTCTTGATGTTGTACACCTGTGTCTTGTTAGTCCTCGTTAGTGTCCTATTTAGTTCTCGTTGGTTGTGTTTGTCTTTGTGTGTGATTGCTCTTCTGTTTCGTGTTGGAGCTACTTTTTCCCTCCAGTATTTAGGAGAGGTTCCTTTTGCACATGTTCGTGCGCCGTTTATTTGACGCCTGTGTGCGCTGTGTATTCGCCTTCGGGCTTATTGTGCTTATTTCCTTTCGTGAATATTGCACTAAAGTCTTTTGGACTGAGCCTCTGCGTCCTGCGCCTGATTCATACACCACACCCACCTTCAGCACCCATTGACAGAATCACACACCTTAATGGAATCAGCAGGATCGGCAGTTACGCCTGAGTCGCTCGAGGAGCATATCCGTGGGCAAGATGACCAGATAAGACAACTGGAGACCGCTCTACAGGACGTAATCAACACCTTGCACCGATGGGAGGCCAGCAGGGTACCCACACCTCCACCTACCCTGCCCACCCCATCGGCCGGTCCACCAGTCCCAGGTTCGGAACCCAGGGGGATTCGGCTCTCGCTCCCGAGGGTGTATGACGGAACAGCTGCCGGGTGTCAGGGTTCCTCCTGCAGGTGGAGCTCTACCTGGCCACTGTACACCCGGTGCCCTCGGGACACGAGCGTTTCGCCCTCATCTCCTGTCTCACGGGCAAGGCGTTGGAGTGGGCTAACGCCGAGTGGAGGAAGATGGACGCCAACACCATCTCCTACGCCGAGTTCTCCCGTCGCTTCAAGGCCGTGTTCGACCATCCACCTGAGGGCAAAGCGGCGGGGAGCGTCTAGTCCACCTGAGACAGGGGAGGAGGAGCGCACAGGCGTTTGCTTTAGAGTTCCGGACTCTAGCGGCGGACGCAGGGTGGAATGAACGGGCCCTCATCGACCATTTTCGATGTAGCCTACGGGAGGACGTTCAACGTGAGATGGCCTGCAGGGATACCCATCTTACCTTCGACCAGTTGGTCGATATGTCCATCCGTCTGGACACCCTGCTGGCCACCCGTGGACGTCCAGAGGGGGGTCCTTCCATTCCGCCCTCCGGCACCTCCGAGCCGAGCCCTATGGAGCTCGGGGGTGCCGGCGCTAGAGAAAGGAGGAGGAGGAGCCCGAGGGGGCCTGTCTCCTGCACCAAGTGCGGTCGTGGAGGGCACACTGCGGCCAGGTGCTGGGGAGGGTTCTCCGGGGAGAAGACAACAGGCCACGCACTGGGGGGCCTCCCAGGTGAGTAGACGTCCCACTTACCCAGAGCTTTCTGTTGCGCACTTTTGTATACCTGTTTGTTTTCCACAGGTTGCACCTCATTCCCAGCATAAGGCGCTAGTAGATTCAGGCGCAGCTGGGAATTTTGTTGATCGGAAGTTTTGTTTAGATTTAGGGATCCCTCTCCTACCTGTTGAAAACCCTTTTCCCGTTCATGCCTTAGATAGCCACCCGTTGGGGTCGGGGCTGATTAGGGAGATCACAGCGCCACTTAGGATGTGTGCGCAGGGGGGTCATGAAGAGACTATACAGCTGTATCTGATCGACTCTCCTGCGTACCCGGTGGTGCTGGGAATTCCCTGGTTAAGCACCCATAACCCTGCTATTTCATGGCAACAGAGGGCTCTCGATGGGTGGTCTGCTCAGTGCGAGGGGCGATGTCTGGGTGTTTCCGTGGGGGCGACTTCGGTGGAAAGTCCAAACCAAGTGCCCGCACTGCACATTCCGCCTGAATATGGGGATTTAGCTCTCGTGTTTAGTAAAACTAGGGCGACACAGTTGCCTCCTCATAGACAGGGGATTGTGCGATTGATCTCCAGGCAGGAGCAGCGCTCCCACGGAGCCATGTGTATCCTTTGTCTCAAGAGGAGAGAAAAGCTATGGAGACTTACATAGCCGAATCTTTGAGACAGGGATACATTCGGCCCTCCACTTCTCCCGCCTCCTCAAGCTTCTTTTTTGTGAAGAAGAAAGATGGAGGGTTGCGCCCGTGCATTGATTACCGTGGTCTCAATCAGATTACTGTGAAATACAGTTATCCACTCCCTCTGATTGCGACCATGACGGAGTCATTGCATGGAGCGCGTTTTTTCACAAAATTGGATCTCAGGAGCGCGTATAACTTGGTGCGCATAAGGGAGGGCGACGAATGGAAGACAGCGTTTAGTACCACGTCAGGTCATTTCGAGTATCTGGTCATGCCATATGGGTTGATGAATGCTCCATCAGTCTTCCAATCCTTCGTAGATGACATTTTCCGGGATATGCAGGGACAAGGGGTGGTCGTGTACATTGATGATATTCTGGTGTACTCGTCTACCCGAGCCGAGCATGTAACCCTGGTGCGTCGTGTATTGAGGGAGGCTGTTGGAGCACGAACTATATGTCAAGGCAGAGAAATGTCTGTTTTTCCAGGAGTCGGTCTCCTTTTTGGGTTATCGGTTGTCCGCGTCAGGGGTGAGAATGGAGGTGGATCGTGTGTCCGCTGTGCGTAATTGGCAAACCCCAACTACTGTAAAAGAGGTGCAGCAGTTCTTGGGCTTTGCGAATTACTACCGGAGGTTTATCCGGGGGTTTTGGACAGGTGGCAGCTCCCATCACGTCCCTTCTGAAAGGGGGTCGGTGCGCCTGCAGTGGTCAGCTGATGCGGACAGGGCCTTTGGGAGACTGAAGGACCTGTTTACGTCGGCTCCGGTGCTGGCGCATCCGGATCCCGCATTACCCTTTCAGGTTGAGGTGGACGCGTCTGAGGCAGGTATAGGGGCCGTTCTCTCTCAACGGTCTGGCACGCCACCTAAACTCCGCCCCTGTGCTTTTTATTCTAAAAAGCTCAGCCCGGCGGAGCGTAACTATGACGTTGGGGGACAGGGAGCTGTTAGCTGTAGTTCAAGCCCTTAAGGTGTGGAGGCATTGGCTTGAGGGGGCTCAACACCCTTTCCTCATTTTGACTGACCATCGGAACCTGGAGTACATCCGGGCAGCGAGGAGACTGAACCCTCGCCAGGCTCGATGGAGTATGTTTCTCACCAGGTTCGTATTTAAAATCACGTACATCCCTGGGTCCCAGAATGGTAAGGCAGATGCGCTGTCCCGGCGGTATGACACGGAGGAGAGGTCCGTTGAGCCTACTCCCATACTACCGGAGTCTTGCCTTGTGGCACCGGTGGTATGGGAGGTCGATGCCGAAATCGAGCGAGCATTGCGTACCGACCCCAGCCCTCCACAGTGTCCTGAGGGTCGGAAGTACGTTCCGCTCGAGATTCGGGATCGACTCATTTACTGGGCTCACACGTCCCCCTCCTCTGGACATCCGGGTATTGGCCGGACAGTGCATTGCCTTAGCACTAAATACTGGTGGCCTACTTTGGCTAGGGATGTGAGGGTTTATGTCTCCTCCTGCTCGGTGTGCGCCCAGTGTAAGGCGCCCCGACATCTGCCCAGGGGTAAGTTACAACCCCTGCCCGTTCCACAACGACCATGGTCCCACCTCTCGGTGGATTTTGTGACAGACCTTCCCCTCTCTCAGGGGAATACCACCATCCTGGTCGTTGTGGACCGGTTCTCTAAGGCCTGTCGTCTTCTCCCTATGTCGGGTCTTCCTACTGCCCTACAGACCGCTGAGGCCCTATTTACCCACGTCTTCCGGCATTACGGGGTGCCCGAGGATATAGTGTCTGATCGAGGCCCCCAGTTTACCTCCCGTGTTTGGAGAGCGTTCATGGAGCGTTTGGGGGTCTCGGTTAGCCTTACCTCAGGGTACCACCCGGAGAGTAACGGGTAGGTAGAACGTGTCAACCAGGATGTGGGTAGGTTTCTGAGGTCGTATTGCCAGGACCGGCCTGAGGAGTGGTCAAGGTACCTTCCCTGGGCCGAGATGGCCCAGAACTCTCTCCGCCACTCCTCTACCAACCTAACCCCCTTCCAATGTGTATTAGGTTACCAGCCGGTTCTGGCACCGTGGCAGCAGAGCCAGATCGAGGCCCCTGCGGTGGATGATTGGATGAGGCGCTCGGAAGAGACGTGGAACGCTGCCCACGTCCACCTGCAGCGGGCCGTCCTTCGTCACAAGGCGAGCGCCGATCTCCACCGCAGTGAGGGGCCGGTGTACGCACCCGGAGATCGAGTCTGGCTCTCTACCAGAAACCTACCCCTCCGCCTGCCCTGCCGGAAGCTGGGTCGGCGGTTTGTGGGGCCCTTTAAAGTCCTGAGAAGATTGAACGAGGTGTGTTATAGGTTACATCTACCTGTTGAGTATAAGAATATTAACCCCTCGTTCCATGTGTCTCTTCTCAGGCCGGTGGTAGCTGGTCCACTCCAGGACAATGAGATAGGAGAGACTCCTCCGCCCCCACTGGACATCGAGGGGGCTCCGGCGTACACCGTTCGGTCCATCTTGGACTCCAGACGCCGGATGGGGGGTCTCCAGTATCTCGTGGAGTGGGAGGGGTACGGCCCGGAGGAGCGGTGCTGGGTGCTGCGGAGGGACATCCTAGACCCATCTCTCCTGTCGGAGTTCCACCGGGACCATCCCGCGCGCCCTGCTCCACGTCCTCCTGGTCGTCCCCGAGGCCGGGGTCGGCGCACGGCTTGAGCCGCGCGTCAAGGGGGGGGGGGGGGTACTGTCACGGTTTCGGCCGAGGCTGCTCCTCCTCCTGGTTCGGGCAGGCTTCGGCGGTCGTCGTCCCCGGAGTACTAGCTGCCACCGATCTATGTTTCATGTTCGTTTGGTTTTGTCTTGATGTTGTACACCTGTGTCTTGTTAGTCCTCGTTAGTGTCCTATTTAGTTCTCGTTGGTTGTGTTTGTCTTTGTGTGTGATTGCTCTTCTGTTTCGTGTTGGAGCTACTTTTTCCCTCCAGTATTTAGGAGAGGTTCCTTTTGCACATGTTAGTGCGCCGTTTATTTGACGCCTGTGTGCGCCGTGTATTCGCCTTCGGGCTTATTGTGCTTATTTCCTTTCGTGAATATTGCACTAAAGTCTTTTGGACTGAGCCTCTGCGTCCTGCGCCTGATTCATACACCACACCCACCTTCAGCACCCATTGACAACTTAAAACAAAATGACAGATAGATCCTTTATTAAATACACAGTCGAGGGACAGTGTGAGAAAAGGTAGAATCAAATCAAGCTTTATTTATACAGCACATTTCAGACATGGAATGCAACGCAATAAAAAAAAAATTAAAGCTGAAATATTTACTACACAACAAACGTAAAATATAAAACAAAAGAATGACACAAACTGAACGACTAAACAGCACCATGAAGAAAATAATGAGAACTAGGTTAGGTATCTATCCAGGGACAGAGAAAGCCCTCCATAGAGAGAGATAAAGAGAGACAGATTTACAGTAGTGAGCGTGTTAGATAAACCGTAAACATGCGACAGATTGCCTGCCACCCACATGCAAACACACACACACACACACGGATACATACCAATCCCATGGAGCAGGCTGGTTGCCCCTGGCAGCAGTACTGGTAATGGCCCTGGAGTGGAAACATCGTGGCAACCATGTGTGACACACAATGGATACAGTCACACTAAAAAGGCCTGTCTTGACTGGAAAAGAGACCACACACACATACACTGTTTACATGTACATGAACACACATAAACATACAAACACACACACAATGCACTTGCATACACAAACATAAAAAGGGCGGCAGGTAGCCTGGCGATTAGAGCGTTGGACCAGTAACCTAAAGGTCGCTAGTTTGAATCCCTGAGCCAACAAATCTGTCGATGTGCCCTTGAGCAAGGCATTTAACTCTAAATACTCCGAGGGTGTCTCAGGTGGAGTTGGGATATGCAAAAAATGTGCAATTCACACGCATATAATACACACTTGTACATGTGTGAAACTGGACAAATATAAGTGTCCACCAAATTATTAAATAAATAAAACCATATCTCTCTCATACACATGTACAGTGGCTTGCGAAAGTATTCACCCCCCTTGGCATTTTTCCTATTTTGTTGCCTTACAACCTGGAATTAAAATTGATTTTTGGGGGGTTTGTATCATTTGATTTACACAACATGCCTACCACTTAGAAGATGCAAAATATTTATTTGAGTGAAACAAACAAGAAATAAGACAAAAAAGCGTGCATATCTATTCACTCCCCCAAAGTCAATACATTGTAGAGCACCTTTTGCAGCAATTACAGTATCTCTCTATAAACTTGGCAAATCTAGCCACTGGGATTTTTGCCCATTCTTCAAGGCAAAACTGCTCCAGCTCCTTCAAGTTGGATGTGTTCTGCTGGTGTACAGTAATCTTTAAGTCATACCACAGATTCTCAATTGGATTGAGGTCTGGGCTTTGACTAGGCCATTCCAAGACATTTAAATGTTTCCCCTTAAACCACTCAAGTGTTGCTTTAGCAGTATGCTTAGGGTCATTGTCCTGTTGGAAGGCGAACCTCCGTCCCAGTCTCAGAACTCTGGAAGACTGAAACAGGTTTCCCTCAAGAATTTCCCTGTATTTAGCGCCATCCATCATTCCTTCAATTCTGACCAGTTTCCCAGTCCCTGCCGATGAAAAACATCCCCACAGCATGATACTGCCACCACCATGCTTCACTGTGGATGGTGTTCTCGGGGTGATGAGAGGTGTTGGATTTGCGCCAGACGTAGCGTTTTCCTTGATGGCCAAAAAGCTCAATTTTAGTCTCATCTAACCAGAGTATCTTCTTCCATATGTTTGGGGAGTCTCCCACATGGCTTTTGGCGAACACCAAATGTGTTTGCTTATTTTTTTCTTTAAGCAATGGCTTTTTTTCTGGCCACTCTTCCGTAAAGCCCAGCTCTGTGGATTGTATGGCTTAAAGTGGTCCTATGGACAGATACTCCAATCTCCGCTGTGGAGCTTTGCAGCTCCTTCAGGGTTATCTTTGGTCTCTTTGTTGCCTCTCTGACTAATGCCCTCCTTGCCTGGTCCATGAGTTTTGGTGGACGGCCCTCTCTTGGCAGGTTTGTTGTGGTGCCATATTCTTTCCATTTTTTAATAATGGATTTAATGGTGCTCCGTGGGATGTTCAAAGTTTCGGATATTTTTGTATAACCCAACCCTGATCTGTTCTTCTCCACAACTTTGTCCCTGACCTGTTTGGAGAACTCCTTGGTCTTCATGGTGCCACTTGCTTGGTGGTGCCCCTTGCTTAGTGGTGTTGCAGACTCTGGGGCCTTTCAGAACAGGTGTATATATATACTGAGATCATGTGACCGATCATGTGACACTTAGATTGCTCACAGGTGGACTTTATTGAACAAATTATGTGACTTCTGGAGGTAATCGGTTGCAGGGGGCTTCATATCAAAGGGGGTGAATACATATGCACGCACCACTTTTTCATTATTTATTTTCTATAATTTTTTGAAACAAGTAATTTTTTTCATTTCACTTCACCAATTTCGACTATTTTGTTTATGTCCATTACATGAAATATACATCCATTTAAATTACAGGTTGTAATGCAACAAAATAGGAAAAAATGCCAAGGGGGATGAATACTTTTGCAAGGCACTGTACCATACTCTCACCTACATTGCACCAATAGCACTTTCAACCTAACACCCACCCTCCCCTCACAACCCCCAACATCCTCCTCTCATCCTCCCCTGTACCCCACCGTCATCGTCCCCTATACCCCCTACCATCCTCCTCCTGTACCCCCCCACCATCCTCCCCCTGTACCCCCCACCATCCTCTTCCTGTACCCCACACAAATTCCTCCTGCACCCCCCACCATCCTCCTCCTGTACCCCCCCACCATCCTCTCCCTGTACCCCCCACCAATATCCTCCTGTAGGCCCCACCAATCTCCTCCTGTACTTCCACCCACCATCCTCCTCCTGTACCCCCACCATCCTCCTCTTGTACCCCCACTATCCTCCCCATTACTCCCCCATCATCCTCCTACTGTACCCCCACCATCCTCCTCTTGTACCCCCCCACCATCCTCCTCCTGTACCTCCACCATCCTCCCCCTGTACCCCACACCACTACAATAACTAAAACACTTCATCAGTGATAGAATTGCTTTAGTGGAGGTTATCTGTGTAGTAAAACTCTAAACTGTAAGGCTACTGCCTCAAATCCGTCCTGGTATTCTATGCTTCTCCTTCTCTCTGGTGGCATTTCATTAACTGTATTTGTTCACAAAGACCTTGGATTTCCTCTGACTTTGTCCATTATACTGAGAGAGAGGAAAAATGAATTTCATGACCCGGGTGGTAAAAGCAGAAATCGTAATAACTTTTTCCACCAATAAAAGATTCCATTCCAAGTCTGTGCTGAGTCATAAAGCATTGTGTGAATCACAACAGACAACTCAGCTCTGTATTAACAATGATGACAGAGAGAGAGAGAGAGAGAGAGAGAGAGAGAGAGAGAGAGAGAGAGAGAGAGAGAGAGAGAGAGAGAGAGAGAGAGAGAGAGAGAGAGAGAGAGAGAGAGAGAGAGAGAGAGAGAGAGAGAGAGAGAGCGAGAGAGAGGGAGAGAGAGCGAGAGAGAGAGAGAGAGAGAGTTCCAAATTGAGCAGCAGCTGCTGAAAAAAATTGGAAGAGTACATTGGAAGAAACAAAAAGAAAAATGCAAGACTGAATGGGAGACAAAACAAGCAACAAATGAAGAAGATAGGTATGTGAAAAAGTATCTATTTATATAACATTGTGCAGTTATCTTAGCTAGCTGGATTGTTGACCAGTTGCTAAGCAGTTGCTAGGGACTCACCTAAAATAATCTAGCTAGCTAACAAAAACATAGCTAGTTAACAACACAATAGAAAGACAAAAGAAGGACAGAAGACAAAGGACATCAATGTAAAACAGTTCTCTAAAGACACTAGAGAAAATATTACAAGAAACAACGCTGTTTTGGAAAAGGTAGGCTTCTATTGCAACAATGTAGCCAACATCACCAGCATTGGTATGGAAATTGTTTACCCACCAGACATCCAAACTGAGAAAGCTAAGAAAAGTTTCAAAGGTTTGATGATGGGAAAGAACCATGAATGCCTGTTTGCAGATCTTACCAGTTGCAAAACAAGAGCAAATGTAATATTTAATACCAAACGAGGGCACATATGGAAAAATATTATTTGCAACCATTTCCGTTTCTCAAAAAAGAGAGGCATCAGCCAAGGCTGTCAGATCAGCATTTTTGAAGAAGCTGACCAGAGCAACACGTATTAAACAGTAAACGTATATAATAACTGTATTGATACAAGGCAATGATTCAAGCCTCCAGGCTTTTGAGAATATGTTTGCTTCCCTAAAAGCAGAAGCTGAACTCATCTCAGAAGCTGAGGAAAAAGTAAAGGAGGGACATGATGGAGAAAAGCAGGCCCCAACACCCCCAACAGCCTCTGTGACCCAGCAAGAAGCCCTCAGTGTCCCTCTACCTACCTCACCTGCAGCAGACAGAGCCAATGACATGCCTACAACACCAAGAACAACTGCTATGCAACGTTTCCACAACACCCTCTCTCTAGTTGAAGCAGAAGTCATAGATCTCAGAGAGAACAAGCTTCATGAGGATGACACTGTCCAGAAACTAAAAGAAGAGATGAAACAGTTCAGGGAGGAGAACAGAGCATCTATTGCTAAATTAGAAAGCAGAATGGACAAACTGAGTCAGACAAATGATGACCTCAGAGACCATCTGAGCACAACAAGAGAGGAGCTAGAGCAGAGAGAGAGGTACATTGACACCCTTAACCAGCAGCCAGTCATTATGTCCTCTGCATCTAGTGAGAAGAGTGGCAGAGCGGGCACAGGCTATGTTCCCAACTACCAATATAGTTGTGTCCACCCTCCTACCAAGAAAGACTTCCCAGGACAGTTGATCAACAAAATAAATCAACAGATCCCTGTGGACTGTACCTCACCGCTCAATGTCAGAATGGCTCACCATCCCACTCTGACATGTGAACACTTAAACGCTAATGTACATCTTGATCAGGACAGTGTCGGAACCTTTGCTAAGGACCTTAAGTATGCAACACTTGGCAGGGACCCACACACCCATCACCCCAGCAGCAGAGGCCCCCCGCTCCACATTCTGAAACAACAGTACCCCCACCATACCCAGGAGAGAAGAGCCAGACATGGCTTATTACAGCACAGCTCTACAAGACCGGGCCCAACACAGCACAGATTTACCAGATCAGACCTGCCTCAAGACAGCACGACCAGACCCGGCCCATCACAACACAGCTCTACTAGACCCGGCCCATCACAACACAGCTCTACTAGACCAGGCACATCACAACACAGCACTACTAGACCCAGCCCATCACAACACAACACTACTAGACCAGGCCCATCACAGCACAGCACTGACCACTACTCTAGAATCGGGCAGAACACTGTCCTTCAGAGACGTGGACCACATGATGCAGTCCACACAATTATTCATTCAGATCATCATCCTACATATGCTGAGGTAACCTCTGGCAAAACACATCTAGAACTATCAGAGATTGGAGAGGTGTGCCAACTACTGCATCTTGAATGAAGACTACAGGGATAGACAGACCCTTTAATACACACTCACACACACACACGTGCACACACACGCACACACTCACACGCACACGTGCACACACACGCACACACACACGCACACACAAACAAGAAACACATATGTACAAGGGGTTGCAGATTGCATTGTACATATTTTTAGTGCAATCTTATTCCATTCTTATTGATTTGTTTACAGCTATTCTTTATTTTATTGGCACTGGAATAATAATAATATATGTAATGATGTGTGTGTGTGTGTGTGTGTGTGTGTGTGTGTGTGTGTGTGTGTGTGTGTGTGTGTGTGTGTGTGTGTGTGTGTGTGTGTGTGTATGTATATGTATATGTATATGTATGTATGTGTGTGTGTGTGTGCTTGTGTGTGTGTGTGTGTGTGTGTGTGTGTGTGTGTATGTATATGTACAGTGAGGGAAAAAAGTATTTGATCCCCTGCTGATTTTGTACGTTTGCCCACTGACAAAGACATGATCAGTCTATAATTTTAATGGTAGGTTTATTTGAACAGTGAGAGACATAATAACAACACAAAAATCGAGAAAAATGCATGTAAAAAATGTTATAAATTGATTTACATTTTAATGAGGGAAATATGTATTTGACCCCTCTGCAAAACATGACTTAGTACTTGGTGGCAAAACCCTTGTTGGCAATCACAGAGGTCAGACGTTTCTTGTAGTTGGCCACCAGGAGGGATTTTGTCCCAATCCTCTTTGCAGATCTTCTCCAAGTCATTAAGGTTTCGAGGCTGACGTTTGGCAACTAGAACCTTCAGCTCCCTCCACAGATTTTCTATGGGATTAAGGTCTGGAGACTGGCTAGGCAACTCCAGGACCTTAATGTGCTTCTTCTTGAGCCACACTTGTCATGCTGGATTACCCCATCCACGACCCATTTTCAATGCCCTGGCTGAGGGAAGGAGGTTCTCACCCAAGATTTGACGGTACATGGCCCTGTCCATCGTCCCTTTGATGCGGTGAAGTTGTCCTGTCCCCTTAGCAGAAAAACACCCCCAAAGCATAATGTTTGCACCTCCATGTTTGACGGTGGGGATGGTGTTCTTGGGGTCATAGGCAGCATTCCTCCTCCTCCAAACACGGCGAGTTGAGTTGATGGCAAAGAGCTCGATTTTGGTCTCATCTGACCACAACACTTTCACCCAGTTCTCCTCTGAATCATTCAGATGTTCATTGGCAAACTTCAGACGGGCCTGTATATGTGCTTTCTTGAGCAGGGGGACCTTGCGGGCGCTGCAGGATTTCAGTCCTTCACGGCGTAGTGTGTTACCAATTGTTTTCTTGGTGACTATGGTCCCAGCTGCCTTGAGATCATTGACAAGATCCTCCCGTGTAGTTCTGGGCTGATTCCTCACCGTTCTCATGATCATTGCAACTCCACGAGGTGAGATCTTGCATGGAGCCCCAGGCCGAGGGAGATTGACAGTACTTTTGTGTTTCTTCCATTTGCGAATAATCGCACCAACTGTTGTCACCTTCTCACCAAGCTGCTTGGCGCTGGTCTTGTAGCCCATTCCAGCCTTGTGTAGGTCTACAATCTTGTCCCTGACATCCTTGGAGAGCTCTTTGGTCTTGGCCATGGTGGAGAGTTTGGAATCTGATTGATTGATTGCTTCTGTGGACAGGTGTCTTTTATACAGGTAACAAATTGAGATTAGGAGCACTCCCTTTAAGAGTGTGCTCCTAATCTCAGCTCGTTACCTGTATAAAAGACACCTGGGAGCCAGAAATCTTTCTGATTGAGATGGGGTCAAATACTTATTTCCCTCATTAAAATGCAAATCAATTTATAACATTTTTGACATGCGTTTTTCTGGATTTTTTTGTTGTTATTCTGTCTCTCACTGTTCAAATAAACCTACCATTAAAATTATAGACTGATCATGTCTTTGTCAGTGGGCAAACGTACAAAATCAGCAGGGGATCAAATACTTTTTTTCCCTCACTGTATATATGTACAGTGGGGGAAAAAAGTATTTAGTCAGCCACCAATTGTGCAAGTTCTCCCACTTAAAAAGATGAGAGAGGCCTGTAATTTTCATCATAGGTACACGTCAACTATGACAGACAAATTGAGAATTTTTTTCTCCAGAAAATCACATTGTAGGATTTTTAATGAATTTATTTGCAAATTATGGTGGAAAATAAGTATTTGGTCACCTACAAACAAGCAAGATGTCTAGCTCTCACAGACCTGTAACTTCTTCTTTAAGAGGCTCCTCTGTCCTCCACTCGTTACCTGTATTAATGGCACATGTTTGAACTTGTTATCAGTATAAAAGACACCGGTCCACAACCTCAAACAGTCACACTCCAAACTCCACTATGGCCAAGACCAAAGAGCTGCCAAAGGACACCAGAAACAAAATTGTAGACCTGCACCAGGCTGGGAAGACTGAATCTGCAATAGGTAAGCAGCTTGGTTTGAAGAAATCAACTGTGGGAGCAATTATTAGGAAATGGAAGACATACAAGACCACTGATAATCTCCCTCGATCTGGGGCTCCACGCAAGATCTCACCCCGTGGGGTCAAAATGATCACAAGAACGGTGAGCAAAAATCCCAGAACCACACGGGGGACCTAGTGAATGACCTGCAGAGAGGTGGGACCAAAGTAACAAAGCCTACCATCAGTAACACACTACGCCGCCAGGGACTCAAATCCTGCAGTGCAAGACGTGTCCCCCTGCTTAAGCCAGTTAATGTCCAGGCCCGTCTGAAGTTTGCTAGAGTGCATTTGGATGATCCAGAAGAGGATTGGGAGAATGTCATATGGTCAGATGAAACCAAAATAGAACTTTTTGGTAAAAACTCAACTCGTCGTGTTTGGAGGACAAAGAATGCTGAGTTGCATCCAAAGAATACCATACCTACTGTGAAGCATGGGGGTGGAAACATCATGCTTTGGGGCTGTTTTTCTGCAAAGGGACCAGGAGGACTGATCTGTGTAAAGGAAAGAATGAATGGGGCCATGTATCGTGAGATTTTGAGTGAAAACCTCCTTCCATCAGCAAGGGCATTGAAGATGAAACGTGGCTGGGTCTTTCAGCATGACAATGATCCCAAACACAACGCCCGGGCAACGAAGGAGTGGCTTCGTAAGAAGCATTTCAAGGTCCTGGAGTGGCCTAGCCAGTTTCCAGATCTCAACCCCATAGAAAATCTTTGGAGGGAGTTGAAAGTCTGTGTTGCCCAGCGACAGCCCCAAAACATCACTGCTCTAGAGGAGATCTGCATGGAGGAATGGGCCAAAATACCAGCAACAGTGTGTGAAAACCTTGTGAAGACTTACAGAAAACGTTTGACCTGTGTCATTGCCAACAAAGGGTATATAACAAAGTATTGAGAAACTTTTGTTATTGACCAAATACTTATTTTCCACCATAATTTGCAAATAAATTCATAAAAAATCCTACAATGTGATTTTCTGGATTTTTTTCTCTCATTTTGTCTGTCATAGTTGACATGTACCTATGATGAAAATTACAGGCCTCTCTCATCTTTTTAAGTGGGAGAACTTGCACAATTGGTGGCTGACTAAATACTTTTTTTCCCCACTGTATATGTATGTATGTGTGTGTGTGTATGTATGTGTGTATATGTATATGTATTTGTATATATATATTTTTTTTTTTCAATGTACTTTACTCAAACCAGTGAATATCACTTATTATAAATCATTAACTGTCAGCTCTTGGAATATCCAGGACCTATACTCTTCACATTTTGGTTCTAAAACAACAAATCCAGAATTTCTTAAAAACATCACGGGACAGGACATCATAATCCTACTGGAAACATGGTGTCGTGGAGACATTGATACTCAGTGTCCCTCAGGCTATAGAGAAAGTTTACTACCATCAAACATTTTTTTTTAAACGGGGCTGGGACTCAGGTGGAATCATAATTTGGCATAAGTAGGACTTAGCACTGAATGAAATGAAAAAAGGTAGTAATCACATTTGGTTAAAAAAAAGTAATTTTTTTTAATTTAATTTTATTTAAAAAAAAAAAAATTGGGGGGAATGGATCAGCTTAATATTGCAGATAGATTGTGTCTTCTATCAATGTAATTGTCTGCATCACTTCCAATCCCCCATGTTTTTTTTTTATATATATATATACTCCCCTTTATTACTTTTCAACCCCACCATCCTTTCCCTACTTGGAGTAAATTAGTGAACAACAATGCCCAGGCCTCTACTTCCGGTCTATATTTACTATCTACACCTTATGGACAGAGTTAATTTTACAATAATTCTATTATATATATATTTTTTTTTTTTTTGCTCCTGAACTTCTTCTACTCTCAACCTCTCCGATCATTTCCATGATGTCCATCCGGTTTGCTTCTATATGCCATATCTTTCTAACTGTGCTCTTTCCCAAAAGCTCCCAACATACAACCTATATACTTATTATGGACACAGTATGCTTACATTATTAGCTATCTTTGTTATTATTTGTTGTTATTTGTTATTAGTCCCATCCTTCAACTCTATTCAATACCTCCCATCTATCTCTTAACACCATCCATATAGGATTTCTATTTGCCATATATATTTCAACCGTACTGTGATGTTTTACAAAAGTTCTGAACCTTTCTATTCTCATTGCTTCTACAGATTGTGAATAAAAAATCAACATTTTTGCTAAAAGTATTATTATATTATTGATTGACTATGACTTTTCAGATCACCCAGTAATGCTATCTGCAAGGTTAGTTCCAGGTAAATATTGCAATCCTTTAGCCATTCCTGGACCTGTGTCCAAAAACAAGCTACAAATGGACAGAACCAAAACAAATGATCTAATGATTCTGTCTCTTCACAGCAAAATCTGCAGAGCTGGGAAGATTGTATCCCCCATATAAATAACATTCTATTGGTAGCAAGAATTTTATATAATAATTTAAATTGAAAGATTCTAATTTTTGAATCCGGTGTCGTTTTGCGTGTCAGTTCATAAACACTATGCCATGGGATCGGTACGTCAAAGATCTCTTCCCAACTATTTTGCAATCTATATGGGACGGCTGTCAATCCTTTGGTCCTTAAGTGAAACTGATATACTTTTTTTTATTTATCACAGTTTTCCTTAACCAATTATGTTCTTTAATACAAGGCCGACAGACATGTTCCTTACTTTCTCCCCCTTCCACTTTCCTCTTCCACTTTTGCGGTAAGGCTGCAATTATTTGGTTGTAATTTTGGGTAGAGCAGACATTTCCATATGTTTTTGTTAGCTGCATGTGCGTCATAACTCCACCAGTCCTACCGATGATATCTTTTACGAAGATTATACCTTTTTTAAACATTCTGTCAAAAAATAAAGGTTTTTTGTCAATTAGTATATTTGAGTTTAACCACAATATTTGTTGCATTATTTGTTCTGTCGTTTCTGGAGGATTAAATTGAAATTGCAACCAACTTTCTATAGCTTGTTTTAGAAATAGTGACATTTGGGAGATTATTTCCTTTTCAAATAACTGAAAGTGAGAGGTTGTAATCTGAATAAAGGGAAAAAGGCCTTTCTTGAACATTGGGTGAGACAATCTTACTAATTTGCTTGAGAACCAGTTCGGATTTAAGTATAACTTTTGTATGACTGAAGCTTTTAGTGATAGGTCTAATGCTTTAATATTTAATAATTTCTGTCCTCCGAATTCATATTCATTATATAAATATGCTCTTTTAATTTTGTCTGGCTTGCCGTTCCAAATAAAATTGAATATTTTTTTCTCATATAATTTAAAAAACTGTTCGCTAGGCGTAGGCAAGACCATAAGCAAATAGGTAAACTGGGATAATACTAAAGAGCTAATCAGGGTGATTTTTCCACAAATTGACAGGTATTTACCTTTCCATGGTAGCAAGATCTTATCTATTTTTGCTAACTTTCTATTAAAATGTATTGAAGTGAGATCATTTATTTCCTTTGGGATATGTATTCCGAGTATATCCACATCACCATCAGACCATTTTATTGGTAAACTACATGGTAATGTAAAAATTGTATTTTTTAGTGATTCAATACGTAATATAGTACATTTGTCATAATTTGGTTGTAATCCAGAGAGGTTAGAAAATGTATCTAGATCCTCTATGAGGCTGTGGAGGGATTCTAGTTGTGGATTTAAAAGAAAACATGAATCATCAGCGTACAATGACACCTTTGTTTTTAAGCCCTGTATTTCTAATCCTCTGATATTATTATTGGATCTGATTTTAATAGCTAACATCTCGATGGCCACAATAAATAGATATGCCGATAGTGGACAACCTTGTTTCACTCCTCTTGACAGTTTAAAACTTTCTGAGAAATAGCCATTATTTACTATTTTACACCTAGGGTTACTATACATGATTTTGACCCATTTTATAAGAGATTCTCCAAAATTGAAATGCTCCAGGCATTTATATATAAACCCCAGTCGAACTTTATCAAATGCCTTTTTGAAGTCTGCTATGAATAGCAGGCCTGGTTTCCCATATTTTCCATAGTGTTCTATTGTTTCCAATACTTGCCTTATATTATCTCCAATGTATCTTCCATGTAAAAAACCTGTCTGATTAGAATGAATAATATCCGACAATGCCTTTTTAATTCTATGCGCTATACATTTTGCTAGGATTTTTGCATCACAACACTGAAGTGTAAGGGGCCTCCAATTTTGTAAATGGACTGGATCTTTATATTTTCCACTTGTATCCTGTTTCAGTAATAATGAGATCAGTCCTTCTTATTGAGTGTCAGATAATCTACCATTTACATAGGAGTGGTTAAAACATGCTAATAACGGTCCTCTTAGTATATCAAAAAAGGTTTGGTATACCTCGACTGGTATGCCATCCAACCCTGTCAGCAGTTCACGCGTAGGATTCTAACATATAACCCGGATTGCCATTGTATTACATTTAATTCATTGACAAGCAATTATTATCCTAGCAAATAATTCCCGTGGTCCATCCCATACCCTCCCCCCAACATCCCCACCCCCCCACAACAGATGCCAGACAAGCACACATGCACATACTCACATACTCCAACACACTCAACCCCCCTCCTCCACAGTCCACCATAAAAACAGATACTCAACAGCTGTTATATCCCAGAGCCCAACTCGAGAAATAACTTGATTTACGAGTGCACATACAGTTAAAGCTGACTGAGAAAGCATGCAGATTGAGTAGAAATTGATAACAATGTGAGATTTGATTAATCTACTTAATCTATGTCAAGTCCTAGGTGAGGTAAGCTAAGGATCCTGGGACTAAACACTTCCCTCTGCAACTGGATCCTGGACTTCCTGACGGGCCGCCCCCAGGTGGTAAGGGTAGGTAACAACACATCTGCCACACTGATCCTCAACACGGGGGCCCCTCAGGGGTGCATGCTCAGTCCCCTCCTGTACTCTCTGTTCACCCATGACTGCATGGCCAGGCACGACTCCAACACCATCATTAAGTTTGCCGACGACACAACAGTGGTAGCCCTGATCACCGACAACGATGAGACGGCCTATAGGGAGGAGGTCAGAGATCTGGCCGTGTGGTGCCAGGACAACAACCTCTCCCTCAACGTGACCAAGACAAAGGAGATGATTGTGGACTACAGGAAAAAAAATAGGACTGAGCACGCCCCCATTCTCATCGACGGGGCTGTAGTGGAACAGGTTGAGAGCTTCAAGTTCCTTGGTGTCCACATCACCAAAGAACTATCATGGTCCAAACATACCAAGACAGTCGTGAAGAGGGCACGACAAAGCCTATTCCCCCTCAGGAGACTAAAAAGATTTGGCATGGGTCCTCAGATCCTCAAAAAATTATACAGCTGCACCATCGAGAGCATCCTGACTGGTTGCATCACCGCCTGGTATGGCAACTGCTTGGCCTCCGACCGCAAGGCACTACAGAGGGTAGTGCGTACGGCCCAGTACATCACTGGGGCAAAGCTTCCTGCCATCCAGGACCTCTATACCAGGCGGTGTCAGAGGAAGGCCCTCAAAATTGTCAAAGACTCCAGCCACCCTAGTCATAGACTGTTCTCTCTGCTACCGCACGGTAAGCGGTACCGGAGTGCCAAGTCTAGGTCCAAAAGACTTCTCAACAGCTTCTACCCCCAAGCCATAAGACTCCTGAACAGCTAATCATGGCTACCCGGACTATTTGCACTGCCCCCCACCCCATCCTTTTTACGCTGCTGCTACTCTGTTAAGTATTTATGCATAGTCACTTTAACTCTACCCACATGTACATATTACCTCAACTACCTCAACTAGTCGTGGTGCCCCCGCACATTGACTCTGCAACGGGTACCCCCCTGTATATATAGCCTCCCTACTGTCACTTTATTTTACTTCTGCTCTTTTTTTTTCTCAACACTTTTTTTTGTTGTTGTTGTTTTATTCTTACTTTTTTTGTTTAAAATAAATGCACTGTTGGTTAAGGGCTGTAAGTAATGTGACGTCACGAGAGGCTACACAGCTTTCAGTGGGATTGCTCAAGTAGTGCAAGGAGACAAGGTTCAAACAAAACAAGGATTTTATTATAGGTCTTGGGAAATTAACGAAAATATAACAAAATTCTGTTCTCTTGTGGCTCTTTAAGGGTTAACAGTTCAGGGATGTCTCTTCCACATCCAAAATCATAATTCTCACTCGCTCAGATAACTTTTCCCCAGCCTTACTGTAGTCCACGTTGCAGCTAGTGGCCAACCCAGCAAAAAGTCCTTCCAAATGTCTCTCACGTATTTCCACAGGTGCATATATCCAAAGGTGAGTATTTCCCAAAGGTAAGTATCTCCAAATCCTTATATTCCTCATGGAAGTGGACGTGCAGCACTCTTGTCCTCCAGAGAGCCCAGGTTGGAGACCGTGTCTCTTCCCTTCAACAAACCTTCAGCTCATCAGCTCCTGATTGGTTTCAGCTGCGTGGGAAGATTGGCCATAGAGGGTTGGAGTTCCCGACCATACCAGCAGATGGAGCCATAGCTGTCTGGGTTTGCAGCCATCTCAGGGGGATGTAACGTCCCTCCAGGACACAGCCTCTCGTGACATACACACCCCTCCTCGGGACCGACGTCCTCGTCGGGGTAAAGGCAGCTGAAGAAGGCATCACGCCGGAGAGGGCGTCCGCATTGCCGTGGTGCTTGCCAGCCTGCTCTCTCTTCAACTCCTCCACCTCTAGGACCAGGGACTCAGCCTCCTGTTGTCTCTCCTTGAGTTTCTTACTGAACGCATCAGCCTTGGTTTTAGCAGAGTTTAGCTTCTGTTGAGCAGCTTTCAGTTCCTTCTCTCTCTCTGCCTCCGCATTCTTCATCTTGTTCTCCAACACCTTGTACTTCTCCTCTGCCTTCTTCTGGACCTCCTTACTACTGCGCAGGGTCTCCTCACACTCCTCGATGGTCCTGCGCAGCCTCTCCAGCTCCTCCTGTTGCTTAGGGAAGGAGCTCTGTTGGAGTTTAGCCTGGAGGATATCTAACTCTTCTGTCTTCATGTCTAACTGTTGCTTTAACAAACGATACCTCTCAGCGGTCCCCCTTCAGACCAGACAGTTCTTTGTCCAGATTCTGTAGCTCCGTCTCTGTGTCGGTCTGGGCACCTGCCATCCCTATCAGAGCCCGGGCGGGAGTGAGTAACTCGGAGGATTGCACCGGAGCCTTCCCAGGATGAGTCTTGCCTCTCCGTTTCCGAGGTACTCGGGTTATCCTCTCCTGAGACTCTCTCCAGAGTGGGTAAAAGGCTGGGCAGTCTCGTCCAATTAGGACAGGGACGGGGAGGGAATCAACCACCCCCGCCGTCGTGTGTATGGTTCCCCGTGTGCTGGTCATTGTAAGTTCAGTAATGGGGTATTCTCTGGTGTCCCCATGGACACAGGAAACTGGGAGGACTTTCCCCGGGGTCAGACACGTTGGGCCCACCAAATCCTTACGCACCAGGGTGGCCCGGCTACCAGAATCCAGTAAGGCCTCCACATCATGGTGATTCACAGTTACCGGGCAGGTGGGGGGTCGATCTGGGCCGCCATCTACGACTCCCAAGAGCGAGGCAAAACGGTGTGTGGGTGCTGAGCTGGAGGACTCCGCAGTGGGCATAGGTTCATCGGCTGGTTTCCCACACTGCCAGGGAGATATGTCCCATCTCCCCACACCGGTAACACTGTCGAGTTTCCCCCTCCTGGTGTACTCTTCTTGGACCCGCCTGGTTTCTGGCTCCCCCTGGAGCCGGGATAAGTCCTGACGTGGCTGGGTTCGAGACCTTGGGGTCCTTTGGACGGGTTTTCCCCATTTGTGGTGGGGCCGCACTCCTGGGGTCTTTTCGGGAAGCATTCAGCATCTCCGCTGTGGCCTGGTACTTTTCCACAGCTTCCACGGTCAGATCAGCCGTGGTCAAGGCCTGTTGACTGATGAACCGTTTTGCCTCATAAGGCAGGGCGCGTAGGTAACGATCCACCACAACGGCCTCCACCACCGCCGCTGCTGTATTCCTCTGCGGATCCAGCCATTTCCTTGCGATTCGGACAAGTTCATGCATCTGCGCCCGAGGAGGTTGGTCTGGTTGGAAGGTCCAACTGTGAAAGCGCTGGGCCATACCAAACTTTGTGAGTCCATATCTGCTGAGGATCTCAGACTTCAGGGCATCATAGTCAGTGACCTGGTCAGGGCCCAGGTCCCGGACAGCATTCAGCGCTTCCCGGTTAGAAAGGGGGCTAACAGACCAACCCACTGTTGCTTGGGCCAGGCTTCCCTAGTGGCCGTGGCCTCAAATGCATGCAGGTATGCCTCAATGTCATCGGTAGCTCCCATCTTAGATATAAAGTCACTTGCCTTTATTGGGCGGGTATTTTGGACCACCCTCTGTCTCTGCAACTGCAATTCCTCTGCCTTCAGAAGGTTGGCTTTCTTTTGCTCCTCCAAGAGAGCCACGTTTGCTTGCATCTGGGCTTGCTGGCCAGCAACAAGGGCTTTCAATATGTCCTCCATTTCAGTCGGCGGGAGCCTACGGCCAACTTGGAAAACTGGGTGATCAAACCTTCGGTATCCTCCTCTGACATGCACTATTAACGCTTGAGCGTGCCCGTATTCTCCACCATCTGTGACGTCACGAGAGGCTACACAGCTTTCAGTGGGATTGCTCAAGTAGTGCAAGGAGACAAGGTTCAAACAAAACAAGGATTTTATTATAGGTCTTGGGGAAATTAACGAAAATATAACAAAATTCTGTTCTCTTGTGGCTCTTTAAGGGTTAACAGTTCAGGGATGTCTCTTCCACATCCAAAATCATAATTCTCACTCGCTCAGATAACTTTTCCCCAGCCTTACTGTAGTCCACGTTGCAGCTAGTGGCCAACCCAGCAAAAAGTCCTTCCAAATGTCTCTCACGTATTTCCACAGGTGCATATATCCAAAGGTGAGTATTTCCCAAAGGTAAGTATCTCCAAATCCTTATATTCCTCATGGAAGTGGACGTGCAGCACTCTTGTCCTCCAGAGAGCCCAGGTTGGAGACCGTGTCTCTTCCCTTCAACAAACCTTCAGCTCATCAGCTCCTGATTGGTTTCAGCTGCGTGGGAAGATTGGCCATAGAGGGTTGGAGTTCCCGACCATACCAGCAGATGGAGCCATAGCTGTCTGGGTTTGCAGCCATCTCAGGGGGATGTAACGTCCCTCCAGGACACAGCCTCTCGTGACATCACACATCCCCCTCCTCGGGACCGACGTCCTCGTCGGGGTAAAGGCAGCGAAGAAGGCATCACGCCGGGAGAGGGCGTCCGCATTGCCGTGGTGCTTGCCAGCCTGCTCTCTCTTCAACTCCTCCACCTCTAGGACCAGGGACTCAGCCTCCTGTTGTCTCTCCTTGAGTTTCTTACTGAACGCATCAGCCTTGGTTTTAGCAGAGTTTAGCTTCTGTTGAGCAGCTTTCAGTTCCCTCTCTCTCTCTGCCTCCGCATTCTTCATCTTGTTCTCCAACACCTTGTACTTCTCCTCTGCCTTCTTCTGGACCTCCTTACTACTGCGCAGGGTCTCCTCACACTCCTCGATGGTCCTGCGCAGCCTCTCCAGCTCCTCCTGTTGCTTAGGGAAGGAGCTCTGTTGGAGTTTAGCCTGGAGGATATCTAACTCTTCTGTCTTCATGTCTAACTGTTGCTTTAACAAACGATACCTCTCAGCGGTCCCCTTCAGACCAGACAGTTCTTTGTCCAGATTCTGTAGCTCCGTCTCTGTGTCGGTCTGGGCACCTGCCATCCCTATCAGAGCCCGGGCGGGAGTGAGTAACTCGGAGGATTGCACCGGAGCCTTCCCAGGATGAGTCTTGCCTCTCCGTTTCCGAGGTACTCGGGTTATCCTCTCCTGAGACTCTCTCCAGAGTGGGTAAAAGGCTGGGCAGTCTCGTCCAATTAGGACAGGGACGGGGAGGGAATCAACCACCCCCGCCGTCGTGTGTATGGTTCCCCGTGTGCTGGTCATTGTAAGTTCAGTAATGGGGTATTCTCTGGTGTCCCCATGGACACAGGAAACTGGGAGGACTTTCCCCGGGGTCAGACACGTTGGGCCCACCAAATCCTTACGCACCAGGGTGGCCCGGCTACCAGAATCCAGTAAGGCCTCCACATCATGGTGATTCACAGTTACCGGGCAGGTGGGGGGGGTCGATCTGGGCCGCCATCTACGACTCCCAAGAGCGAGGCAAAACGGTGTGTGGGTGCTGAGCTGGAGGACTCCGCAGTGGGCATAGGTTCATCGGCTGGTTTCCCACACTGCCAGGAGATATGTCCCATCTCCCCACACCGGTAACACTGTCGAGTTTCCCCCTCCTGGTGTACTCTTCTTGGACCCGCCTGGTTTCTGGCTCCCCCTGGAGCCGGGATAAGTCCTGACGTGGCTGGGTTCGAGACCTTGGGGTCCTTTGGACGGGTTTTCCCCATTTGTGGTGGGGCCGCACTCCTGGGGTCTTTTCGGGAAGCATTCAGCATCTCCGCTGTGGCCTGGTACTTTTCCACAGCTTCCACGGTCAGATCAGCCGTGGTCAAGGCCTGTTGACTGATGAACCGTTTTGCCTCATAAGGCAGGGGCGCGTAGGTAACGATCCACCACAACGGCCTCCACCACCGCCGCTGCTGTATTCCTCTGCGGATCCAGCCATTTCCTTGCGATTCGGACAAGTTCATGCATCTGCGCCCGAGGAGGTTGGTCTGGTTGGAAGGTCCAACTGTGAAAGCGCTGGGCCATACCAAACTTTGTGAGTCCATATCTGCTGAGGATCTCAGACTTCAGGGCATCATAGTCAGTAACCTGGTCAGGGCCCAGGTCCCGGACAGCATTCAGCGCTTCCCCGGTTAGAAAGGGGGGCTAACAGACCAACCCACTGTTGCTTGGGCCAGGCTTCCCTAGTGGCCGTGGCCTCAAATGCATGCAGGTATGCCTCAATGTCATCGGTAGCTCCCATCTTAGATATAAAGTCACTTGCCTTTATTGGGCGGGTATTTTGGACCACCCTCTGTCTCTGCAACTGCAATTCCTCTGCCTTCAGAAGGTTGGTTTTCTTTTGCTCCTCCAAGAGAGCCACGTTTGCTTGCATCTGGGCTTGCTGGCCAGCAACAAGGGCTTTCAATATGTCCTCCATTTCAGTCGGCGGGGGAGCCTACGGCCAACTTGGAAAACTGGGTGATCAAACCTTCGGTATCCTCCTCTGACATGCACTATTAACGCTTGAGCGTGCCCGTATTCTCCACCATCTGTGACGTCACGAGAGGCTACACAGCTTTCAGTGGGATTGCTCAAGTAGTGCAAGGAGACAAGGTTCAAACAAAACAAGGATTTTATTATAGGTCTTGGGAAATTAACGAAAATATAACAAAATTCTGTTCTCTTGTGGCTCTTTAAGGGGTTAACAGTTCAGGGATGTCTCTTCCACATCCAAAATCATAATTCTCACTCGCTCAGATAACTTTTCCCCAGCCTTACTGTAGTCCACGTTGCAGCTAGTGGCCAACCCAGCAAAAAGTCCTTCCAAATGTCTCTCACGTATTTCCACAGGTGCATATATCCAAAGGTGAGTATTTCCCAAAGGTAAGTATCTCCAAATCCTTATATTCCTCATGGAAGTGGACGTGCAGCACTCTTGTCCTCCAGAGAGCCCAGGTTGGAGACCGTGTCTCTTCCCTTCAACAAACCTTCAGCTCATCAGCTCCTGATTGGTTTCAGCTGCGTGGGAAGATTGGCCATAGAGGGTTGGAGTTCCCGACCATACCAGCAGATGGAGCCATAGCTGTCTGGGTTTGCAGCCATCTCAGGGGGATGTAACGTCCCTCCAGGACACAGCCTCTCGTGACATCACAGTAAGCATTTCACTGTAATGTCTGCACCTGTTGTATTCGGCGCATGTGACCAATAAAATTTGATTTGATTTGATTTGATTTGATGGAGATCAGATCCACCCTCTTCACCTGAGACACAAACACTCTGATCCCCTGTTGTAACCATTTTCCCAAGCATCTCCATGCGGTCAGACCTTTGATTATTTTGTGCCACCTGGGCTACAATGATAAACCCCCTCTCTGATTGTCCGAGTGTGACCCCCTCCCCATGGGTTACTGCAGCCAGTGTTGCCAGCACTGCCACTACCTGGGTGGGCGTACCCCACCGGAATCCCCACCGGCTAGGTAAAAGGTCGTCAAGGTTCTCATTAGCAGCTTTGAGAATTTCCTTGTATATTATGCTCTCCCATCAGGGGGCTCTGGCTTTGTAGGACCAACCCTGCCAGGCAGGCTCAGAATCTTGAGGGGGCGGTGCTGCTCAAGTAGGTCTCTGACCGCATTTATTTCTCTGTTTAGGGTGCATATTCACAGCAGGTCCATAAAAGAGATGGGAACTTCTCTTTGGTGTATGGGTCGCTCAGGTGGGTGTCCAGGTTATAGGGTTAGGGATCTTTCCATCATGATAGGACTATGAAAAATTAGATTAGATATATACTATATTTAAAAATGTATATCCCTCATCTACACAAAATTGAAAGCTCTCTCTCAGTACCCCTGCTCATAGACCCCCGGTCGGCTCTGGGATATGCAACCATTTCCCCTCTCACTCACTTAACGCCGCACCTTTTCAAACACAAAAATGCACACCACATGGTTGACTGGGGAAGAAATGGGCCGAGCGTGCAAACGCACCCGCATCCACATCTGCCGCAAGGGGAAAGGACGCCAGAGAGAACACAGGACCAACCACAACAACCATCCGCCAAAACAACAACCTCCCGCCAAAAAAGCCATGTTCTAATTATTTGTATTTAAATATGTATTATTCTGCTTGTTATATCGTTTTATCCTTTTATAAAATACTATACTTACTATAAATGTTATTTAATATTACAATCCCTATCATTGCTAGTATCAGGTGCTCCAATATTTGACTCCTCTATTACAACTTTTAGAATAGCCATGGAGTAGTCTTTGTGTCTCTGAACATTTGGTTGTCAATATATAATTTATCCACCACTAGTGCAACACGTTTCCCTTTTAATCTGTTTTCCTTGAAGATTGGATACAGAACTTTGCGCCTTTCTACAATCTCCCTCGGGAACTGATCATTCATGCCTATTTTCGTGCCAGCAAGTCTTTTTCCCAGGCTTTTCACCATAGCTTTATCCTTAAAAAAAGCAAATTTGGCAACGATTGGGCGCTCATATTTCTGTCCTCTTTTTCCGAAACGATGTACACGTTCGAGTTGGATTTTATCGACAGCCTCGAGTGGGATTTGTAGCGCTGTATGCAGGAAGTCCTTCATAATATTCTCTGTTATTTCTCCCTCCTTTTCCTGAATACCCGTAAGTACTAGATTTTCCCTCATCGATCTAGTTTGGATGTCTAGTAAGGCTTCTCTCAGAAGATTGTTCTCCTTTTTTAGTTCCCTAACGTCCGTTTCCATTTTAGAGACTGTCACTTTTAATTCTTTGGTTTCTTTCTCCATTACCAAAGCTTTTTCGTCACTCATTTGAAGACTCGCTTTCAACTCTTTTACGTCTTTACTGACCAATTCTAGTATGCCCAATTTGTCATTTATCGACTTCAACAGGTCGCTTTCCACACTTACCATACCCAGTGGTGAAAAGCATATATCATCTGTATCAGTCGATGAGTCGCGTTTCCATTTGGGGAAAACTTAACAAAGGTACAATCTATTGTGACAATGATGTATACATATGTGCTGCTTATGCTCCTCCTTCAGATTCATCATATTATGATGATGAGTTTTTTGACAATCTCCATACAGAAATCCTTCCATTTCAGGAAAAGGGTAAAGTGCTTCTTTGTGGAGATTTCAATGCGAGAACAGGTTCTGAGCCTGACTACACTGATGCGGGAGGTAACCGCCACATATTTGGACACCCCTCCTTGTCCAGTGGCCCAATTATAAATAATAGAAACAGTCCTGACCAAATACTGAACAAAAACGGGAAGGAGTTAGTGCATCTCTGTCGAGCCTTAGGCCTGTACATGCTTAATGGTAGAATCAAAGGGGACTCTTTAGGTCGAATGTAAAACAATTAGAAAACACTTAAGACAAATGTCAAATGAAAAACATAAGCAGGAAAACAACCCAGAGCTACGCTATGAATAATTTGAATTTCTGAAACAGTACACACATACACTGAAACGCAAGAAATTGAATTATACCAATAAGAAACTTCATGAAATGTGGATGTAGTCTATCACAGTGCCATCCGTAAGCCTCATATACTACCCACCATTGTGACCTGTACACTATCGTTGGCTGGCCCTCACTACATATTCGTCGCCAAACCCACTGGCTCCAGGTCATCTATAAATCACTTCTATTTATCTTAGATCATTGGTCACCATAGCAACACCCACCCGTAGTATGCGTTCCAGCAGGTATATCTCACTGGTCATCCCCAAAGCCAACACCTCCTTTGGCCGCCATTCCTTCCAGTTCTCTGCTGCAAATGACTGGAACGAACTCTGAAGCTGGAGACTCTTATCTCCCTCACTAACTTTAAGCATCAGTTGTCAGAGCAGCTTACCGATCACTGCACCTGTACACAGCCCATCTGTAATTAGCCCACCCAACTACCTCATCCCCATATTGTTATTTACATTGTTATTTATTTTGCTCATTTGCACCCCAGTATTTCTATTTGCACATCATCTTCTGCACATCTATCACTCCAGTGTTAATACTAAATTGTATTTATTTTGCACTATGGCCTATTTATTGCCTTACCACCATAACATACTACATTTGCACACACTGTATATATGTAACTCTGTGTTGTTGTTGTTTTTATCGCACTGCTTTGCTTTATCTTGGCCAGGTCGCAGTTGTAAATGAGAACTTGTTCTCAACTGGCTTACCTGGTTAAATAAAGGTTCCAAAAAAATAAAAATGAAAACGCAATTGACCAAAATCAATTCTGGGACAGTTGGAACAATTTAAGCATGACAAAGCCTCAATAATTAGCCATGAAGGAATTTGGAAAACGTCTTTTGATAATCTATACAAAAACATTCCACAAAAAGACAACATAACCAATAAGAAATTCAAGAAAATTGAACATCCTTGAATTAGTCATTAAAAACAACCAAAATCCATTAGATTACCCAATAACCCAACAAGAACTAAATGAAAAGCTAAAATCTATAAAACCAAAGAAGGCTTGTGGTCTAGATAACATCAGAAATGAGATGCTGAAAAACAACACACCTGAGTTGTAGAATGCTGTGCTTAAATTGTTCAAAATGGTACTAGCTTCTGGCTGCCTTCCTGATGTCTGGAACCAGGGGCTCATCTCCTCTATCCACAAAAGTGGAGACAAATCAGAATATTTTGGAATATGGGGAATATGCGTAAACAGCAACTTAGGAAAGGTTTTCTGTAGCATTTTCAATTCAAGAATTCAAAACTTTCATCAAGAGAATTAATAAGCACGTCCACCAAAAAAAGAGGGCAAAATCTTTGCTTGCTTTATTGACTTTAAAAAAGCATTTGATTATATTTGGCACGAAAGGCTATTCTTCAAAATTCTCCAAAGTGGGCTTGGTGGTAAGGTGTATGACTTAATAAAATGTATGTACACGAAAACAAGTGTGCAATAAAAATCAAAAAACAAAGAACATAATTATTTTCGCAACATCAAGGTGTGAGACAAGGCTGCAGTTTGAGTCCAAACCCAACATCCCAATTAGAATTTGGACCAAAATATTTGACAGCGTAATCCTACCAATAGCTCTTTATGGAAGTGAGGTTTGGGGGAATAAACTCAATAAACTGGACTTTAAAATGTGGGATGACAATTGAAGCCCTACTTGCAGAATTGTGTCAGAAAATTCTACAAGTCCCAAGAAATACACCAACTAATGCATGTAGGGCATAATTGGGCAGCTTTCCAGTGGTAATGAAAGTACAAAAAATATAATTACAATTTTGGCTACACCTAAATTCAAGTCCAAATTCAAGTCTGCAATTTAAAGCACTTCAAACCCAAGAGCTGAGCCCAGAAACGAGCCCTCTCAGTCAGCTGGTGTTGGACCTAACCAACCAAGCTGACACCAGCACTGCTTCAAAAGAAAGAATTCCAATGAACAAAATCATGAACCAATCAAAGGACTCATATTTACAACATTGGAAAAATGAAACAAAATCCCAAAGCCGACTAAATTGCTGTCTGGCCCTAAACAGAGAATATGAATTGGCTGATTATCTCTACTCTGTCAGAGATACGAAGCAGAGACAGATCCTTACCAAGTACAGGCAGAGTGACCACCAATTGGCAATAGAAACCGGCAGACATAAAAAGACATGGCTACCCAAAGAGGAGCGTATATGTGGTCACTGCACGACAGGGGAGGTAGAAACAGAGATGCACTTTCTCCTTTACTGTGATAAATATTACTCACCAAGAGATTCCTTATTCTCAGAAATTACTACATTTATTCCAAATTTTAACTTATTAAACCCAGAGGAAAAACAAAAAATAGTCATGGGCGAAGGAGCAATGGCTCCTCTTGCAGCCAAATATGTATTTGCCTGCCATAGCCTGAGGGACACTGAATAATAATATCTGCATAGTAAGCAGTAACTTACTTATTATTAGTGTTATTGTTATTACTATTATTATTACATTATTTAGCAGACGCTCTTATCCAGAGCGACTTACATGAGCAATTAGGGTTAAGTGCCTTGCTCAAGGGCACATCGACAGATTTTTCACCTAGTCGGCACGGGGATTAGAACCAGCGACCTTTCGGTTACTGGCACAACGCTCTTAACCACTAAGCTATTATTATTGTTGTGATTATTATTCTAAATAGTAGTGGTACAGGTAGTAGGGGTGATGGTAATGATAGCAGTTTAATGATGGTGGTGGTATTAGTAGTAGTAATGATGATGGTAGTTGTAGTACTGATGTAATGGTGAGGATGACAGTTAGTTAGTTATAATTTAGTTATAGTTTCATTTTCCATGTTTAGCCTCTAATATTTACTGTTACCATTTTATTGTAGTTATTTCTATTATTATTTACTACCATTATATATTATTATTTGTTATTCTTTATAATTTTATTACAATGTATATTGTATGCATTGTTGCTTTGGCAATATTGACGCAATGTTTTTCATACAAATAAAGCAGCTTTAATTTGAGAGAGAGAGTAGAGAGAGAGAGAGAGTAGAGAGAGAGAATAGAGAGAGAGAGAGAGTACAGAGAGAGTACAGAGAGAGAAAGAGTACAGAGAGAGAGTAGAGAGAGAGAGATTGGAAAGAATTAACAAAAAAACAGAGCAAACTAGAATGCTATTTGGCCCTAAACAGAGAGTACACAGTAGCAGAATACCTGACCTCTGTGACTGACCCAAAATTAAGGAAAGCTTTGACTATGTACAGACTCAGTGAGCATAGCCTTGCTATTGAGAAAGGTCACCGTAGGCAGACCTGGCTCTCAAGAGAAGACAGGCTATGTGCACACTGCCCACAAAATGAGGTGGAAACTGAGCTGCACTTCCTAACCTCAGAGAGACTACAGAGAGACAATACAGAGAGACTACATAGAGACTACATGGATGAAAGCACCGGAACCCCAGAGAGACTACAGAGAGACAATACAGAGAGACTACGTAGAGACTACATGGATGAAAGCACCGGAACCCCAGAGAGACTACAGAGAGACAATACAGAGAGACTACATAGAGACTACATGGATGAAAGCACCGGAACCCCAGAGAGGCTACAGAGAGACAATACAGAGAGACTACATAGAGACTGCATGGATGAAAGCACCGGAACCCCAGAGAGACTACAGAGAGACTACATAGAGACTACATAGATGAAAGCACCGGAACCCCAGAGAGGCTACAGAGAGACTACATAGAGACTACATGGATGAAAGCACCGGAACCCCAGAGAGACTACAGAGAGACTACATGGATGAAAGCACCGGAACCCCAGAGAGACTACAGAGAGACAATACAGAGAGACTACACAGAGACTACATGGATGAAAGCACCGGAACCCCAGAGAGACTACAGAGAGACTACAGAGAGACTACATAGAGACTACATGGATGAAAGCACCGTCACCCCAGAGTGACTACATGGATGAAAGCACTGGAACCCCATAGAGACTACAGGGAGACTACATAGAGACTACAAGAGACTACAGAGAGACTACAGAGAGACTACATGGATGAAAGCACCGGAACCCGAGAGAGACTACATGGATGAAAGCACCGTCACCACTGGAAAATCACACACACAGGCAGGGACCAGACATCTGCTGAGCACGCACATACACACAAACACACACACACACACACACACACACACACACAGGGAGGAGGAGAAGGAGGCAGGAGGGAGAGAGGTAAAGGTAAATAAGACATGACTGCTGAGCAATGAGGGGGTTTGGAGGGGATTTTTCTGCAAAGACAAGCTCTCAAACACACAGGTGAAAGGACAAATCACACCAAAAGCACACAGACGCAGGGACTTTGAAAAACACTAAAGGAACACGCGCAAACATAAAGGACAGAACTAGGATGACCTTAGGCAATAATTGTTATTTCAGAACACACACACACACACACACACACACACAACACTATTTGCCTGGTCTGTCTGTCCATCCGTATGTACCACAGCAGCAGGTGGCCCATTAGAAGGACCAGGATCCAGTAGTATGCCAGACACCCTTTGGGGATCATCAGGAAGCAGCTCGATAGTGTCTCTGCTTATCCTCTAATAAAGGGTTCCACAACTGCTGGCCCGTGGGTGGTTTTATTTGTCCCCCCAATTTTTTTTTCTTCATTGTCAGACATAAAAGCCTGTAAAAACACCAGGAAATCAGCTCCAATTGATTTAAATTTTGGAAATCTGTTCTCAAGTATTCCCACACAGTCATTTTGCATTCTACAAATGACTATCCGCTCAAGAAAAAATCGTCCCCCCGGCTGAATCTAGTTGATGATCCCTGCTCTAATATATCGGACCAGTTTTAACATTTGAACAGTGTTATGATGCGAGCCCGTCACCTCCCACCATGCCCTCAGTTAGCCCATAGAGGATCAGTGGTGCTTACATATTTAGGTAAAAAGTTGGGTGCAGCGGGATGGTTTCTCTTGTACTAGCTGTTGGGGGCATTGGGATGGTTTCTCTGGTACTAGAGGATCTATATAAGGCCTTCCTCTCCGTGACTGGTAGAGGGCTGCTCTACCCTACTCTACTCTACTCTCAGAGACAGACGTTAGGGCTGGACTCTGCCATACACTCACACAGTAATGAGAACTCTGGGGGCCAAAGGCCATCTACAGGGAGACAAACACACGCTCGCACACACACCACACACACACACACTCACACCCACTGCACCTTACACACATACACATACAGAGCAGGGGTAAGCGGGATCTCAGCAGTAGATCCATGCTCTGAAGATGGGCAATAGTCATCTTGGCAGACCAACACAAATGTGTACAAACACACACCCACACACAGCCACAAACCCACACACACCCACAGACACCCACACACACACACACACACACACACACACACACACACACACACACACACACACACACACACACACACACACACACACACACTCCCACACAGATGCACATCCTTCTGTAATGGTATTGAACTAGAGGACAGAGGCAGGAAGAGAAGGAGGACAGAGGAAGAGAAGGAGGACAGAGGAAGAGAAGGAGGACAGAGGAAGAGAAGGAGGGCAGAGGGAGGAAGAGAAGGAGGACAGAGGAAGAGAAGGAGGACAGAGGAAGAGAAGGAGGGCAGAGGAAGAGAAGGAGGACAGAGGGAGAGAAGGAGGACAGAGGGAGGAAGAGAAGGAGGACAGAGGAAGAGAAGGAGGGCAGAGGGAGGAAGAGAAGGAGGACAGAGGAAGAGAAGGAGGACAGAGGAAGAGAAGGAGGGCAGAGGAAGAGAAGGAGGACAGTGGGAGAGAAGGAGGACAGAGGGAGGAAGAGAAGGAGGACAGAGGAAGAGAAGGAGGACAGAGGAAGAGAAGGAGGGCAGAGGGAGGAAGAGAAGGGGGACAGAGGGAGAGAAGGAGGACAGAGGGAGGAAGAGAAGGAGGACAGAGGAAGAGAAGGAGGACAGAGGGAGGAAGAGAAGGAGGACAGAGGAAGAGAAGGAGGACAGAGGGAGGAAGAGAAGGAGGACAGATGGAGAGGTGAGGGTGAAATGGGGAATGTGTTGGAGGACAGAGGGAGAGGAAAGGGTGAAAGGGAGGGAGGGAGGGCAGAGTGTGGGGGTAAGTGTGAAAGGGAGAGATGGAGGACACAGGACAGAGGGAGAGGTGAGGGTGAAATGGAGGAAGGGTTGGAGGACAGAGGGAGAGGAAGAGGGTGAAAGGGAGGAAGGGGTGGAGGGCAGAGTGTGGGGGTAAGTGTGAAAGAGAGGGAGGGATGGAGGACACAGGACAGAGGGAGAGGTGAGGGTTAAATGGAGGAAGGGTTGGAGGACAGAGGGAGAGGGAGTAGAAGAGGGTGAAAGGGAGGGAGGGATGGAGGGCAGAGTGTGGGGGTAAGTGTGAAAGGGAGGGAGGGATGGAGGACACAGGACAGAGGGAGAGGTGATGGTGAAATGGAGGAAGGGTTGGAAGACAGAGGGAGAGGGTGAAAGGGAGGGAGGGATGGAGGACACAGGACAGAGGGAGAGGAAGAGGGTGAAAGGGAGGAAGGGTTGGAGGACAGAGGGAGAGGGTGAAAGGGAGGAAGGGATGGAGGACAGAGGAAGAGGGTGAAAGGGAGGAAGGGTTGGAAGACAGAGGGAGAGGGTGAAAGGGAGGAAGGGATGGCGGGCAGAGGTGAGGGTAAAAGGGAGAGATAGAGGACACAGGGTTATCATGGTTATTTTATTTTCATGACGGTCTTCATTCATGATCGTCAGATACACGATTATACAGTAATTGTGCCAGCCCTACGTCTCCTGCCAACCAACCAACCCAGTGAGCTTAATGAATGAATGCCCTCAGCCCTCCAATCCCTACAGAACCTGTGCCTTTACAGAGCTGCTCTGCGGGACTGTGTGAGAGGGACTGTTTGAGGGGGACTGTGTGAGGGGGACTGTGTGAGTAAAGCTGTGTGAGGGGGACTGTGTGAAGGGGTACTGTGTAAGGGGGACTGTTGGAGGAGGAGTGAGAGGGGGATTGTTTGAGGGGGGACAGTCTGAGTGGGACTGTGTGAGGGGGACTATTTGAGGGGGACTGTGTGAGCTGTGAGGGGGAATTAAGTGAGGGGGGTTTAGTGAGAGGGAGTTTAGTGAGGGAGACTTGTGTGACCTGTGAGGGGGAGTTGAGTGAGGTGGAGTTTAGTGAGGGACAGTTGAGAGAGAGAGAGGAGAGAGAGAGAGAGAGAGAGAGAGAGAGAGAGAGAGAGAGAGAGAGAGAGAGAGAGAGAGAGAGAGAGAGAGAGAGAGAGAGAGAGAGAGAGAGAGAGAGAGAGAGAGAGAGAGAGAGAGAGAGAGAGTGAGGTTTGGGGGCCACTCAATAAACTGGACTTTAAAATGTGGGACAAACATCCAATTGAAGCCCTAGATGCAGAATTCTGTCTGAAAATTCTACAAGTCCAAATAAATAAACCAACTAATGCATGTAGGGCAGAATTGGGCAGCTTTCCAGTGGTAATGAAAGTACAAAAAAGATCATTACAATTTTGGCTACACCTAAATTCAAGTCCAAATTCAAGTCTGCAATTTAAAGCACTTCAAACCCAAGAGCTGAGCCAAGAAACGAGCCCTCTCAGTCAGCTGGTGTTGGACCTAACCAACCAAGCTGACACCAGCACTGCTTCAAAAGAAAGAATTCCAATGAACAAAATCATGAACCAATCAAAGGACTCATATTTACAACATTGGAAAAACGAAACAAAATCCCAAAGCCGACTAAATTGCTATCTGATCCTAAACAGAGAATATTAATTGGCTGATTATCTCTACTCTGTCAGAGATACAAAGCAGAGAAAGATCCTTACCAAGTACAGGCTGAGTGACCATCAATTGGCAATAGAAACCGGCAGACATAAAAAGACATGGCTACCCAAAGAGGAGCGTATATGTGGTCACTGCACGACAGGGGAGGTAGAAACAGAGATGCACTTTCTCCTTTACTGTGAAAAATATTCCTCACAAAGAGATTAATTATTCACAGAAATGACTACATTTATTCCAAATTTTAACTTATTAAACCCAGAGGAAAAACTAAAAATACTCATGGGCGAAGGAGCAATGGCTCCTCTTGCAGCCAAATATGTATTTGCCTGCCATAGCCTGAGGGAAACTGAATAATACCATATGCGTAGTAAATAGTAACTTAATTATTATTATTGTTATTGCTATTATTGTTAATACCATTATTATTGTTTTTTATCATTCCAAATAGTAGTGGTATGGGTGGTAATGGTAATGATGGCAGTTTAATGATGGTGGTGGTAATAGTGGTAGTAATGATGATGGTAGTTGTAGTACTGATGTAATGGTGAAGATGACCGTTATTTAGTTATAAGTTAGTTATAGTTTCATTTTCCATATTTATATTTAATATTTATTACATTTCTGCTATTGAATGTTACCATTTATTGTTATTATTTTTTTATTTAATTTAGATTATTATTTACTACTATCATATATTATCATTTGTTATTGTTTATAATTTTATTATTGTATACATTGTTGCTTTGGCAATATTGACACATTGTTTTTCATGCCAATAAAGCAGCTTGAATTAGAATTTGAGAGACAGAGAGAGAGAGAGAGAGAGAGAGAGAGAGAGAGAGAGAGAGGGAGAGAGGGAGAAAGAGCGAGAGAGAGAAATAGAGAGAGGAGAGAGAGAGAGAGAGAGAGAGAGAGAGAGAGAGAGAGAGAGAGAGAGAGAGAGAGAGAGAGAGAGAGAGAGAGAGAGAGAGAGAGAGAGAGAGAGAGAGAGAGGGGGGGCAGAGAGAGAGAGGTGAGAGAGAGAGACAGAGAGAGAGAGAAAGAGAGGCAGAGAGAGAAAGAGAGCTAGAGCGAGAGAGAGAGAGGGAGAGACAGAGAGAGGGGAGAGAGAGAGAGGTCAGGTAGTGAGAGATCAGGGAGAGAGAATGAGAGAGTGGAAGGAGAGAGGGAGAGAGAGAGAGAGAGAGAGAGAGAGAGAGAGAGAGAGAGAGAGAGAGAGAGAGGCAGAGAGAGAGAGATGAGAGAGAGAAAGAGAGAAAGAGAGAGAAAGAGAGAGAGGAGAGGGAGAGAGAGAGAGAGAGAGAGAGAGAGAGATAGAGAGAGAGAGACAGAGAGAGAGAGAGAGAGAGACAGAGAGAGATAGACAGAGATAGAGAGAGAGAGAGAGAGAGAGAGAGAGAGAGAGAGAGAGAGAGAGAGAGCGAGAGAGAGAGAGAGAAAGAGCGAGAGAGAGAAAGAGAGAGAGGAGAAAGAGTGGGTGAGAAGGGAGGGTGAGGAGAAGGAGAAGGAGAAGGAGGGGGAACCTCTCCCAAAACGCACAGGGACTAATGAGGCCCTGAGCAGCCCGTTAAAAATGAGCTGCCCCAGTAGCAGGACCACGTCCCATAGGACCCACCCTTAGCGGGGTCGGATTAAACTGGATGCATGCGGTTTTCAGGGGAAATGGTAAGAGAGCCTGTGGCGCGACTTCCGTTTTAAGACGTTAGCAAGGCCACGCTCCATCTTAACTCCTCCTCCACATTTACTGGATTGCTTGAACAGTGCAGAAGATACTTTTTTCCCAACAGGAACAAGAAGAAAGAAACGCTACCACCGCAGGGAAATTAGGTATGCCTTGACAGGGAGGAAAGGAGCGGTGTGTGTGTGTCACTGACCCACTTCAGAGGAGGAGAGATAAAACTGCAGCATCCGTGGCAGGCCTTCTACAAAGACTGGCCCCACCTGTTTCCCTTACGCTTTCCTAACTGACGCCACCATAAACACCCTGTATAGAGCAGTGAGTGTGTGTGTGTGTGTGTTTGTGTGTGTGTGTTGTGAGACAGATCTCTCCAAAGGAAGAAGTGTATATCGCAAAGACATTTAAATTGAGGGGCACTGCCACATCATAACTCACTCATAGACATACAAACTCACACTAAATCACAATCACACACACACAGTTCTGGGAAAGCAGGAAGGGGCAAGGATTCATGGTCCATTGTGACTGCATTTCTGTAGGATGTGGATATATGATGGACCACTGTGTAGAAGTGAGAGTCATGGACCACAACTCAATACAGTCCAGACTGCAGGACAACAGGACAACATGTACCACAACGCAATACAGTCCAGACTGCAGGACAACAGGACAACATGTACCACAACTCAATACAGTCCAAACTGCAGGACAACAGGACAACATGTACCACAACTCAACACAGTCCAGACTGCAGGACAACAGGACAACATGTACCACAACTCAATACAGTCCAGACTGCAGGACAACAGGACAACATGTACCACAACTCAATACAGTCCAAACTGCAGGACAACAGGACAACATGTACCACAACTCAATACAGTCCAGACTGCAGGACAACACGACAACATGTACCACAACTCACTACAGTCCAGACTGCAGGACAACAGGACAACATGTACCACAACTCAATACAGTCCAGACTGCAGGACAAAAGGACAACATGTACCACAACTCAATACAGTCTAGACTTCCGGACAAAAGGACAACATGTACCACAACTCAATACAGTCCAGACTGCAGGACAACAAGACAACATGTACCACAACTCAATACAGTCCAGACTGCAGGACAACAGGACAACATGTACCACAACTCAATACAGTCCAGACTGCAGGACAACAGGACAACATGTACCTCAACTCAATACAGTCCAGACTGCAGGACAACAAGACAACATGTACCACAACTCAATGCAGTCCAGACTGCAGGACAACAGGACAACATGTACCACAAATCAATATAGTCCAGATTGCAGGACAACAGGACAAAATGTACCACAACTAAATACAGTCTAGACTGCAGGAAAACAGGACAACATGTACCACAACTCAATATAGTCCAGACTGCAGGAAAATAGGACAACATGTACCACTCACTCCTATAAGTTGTATGATCCTGGACTCTCCATTGAACTGCCATAAAGAACACTTACACACAAGAACACAAAACTGTGCATGCGCGTGCACCCATGCAGACACACCGTATTGACACTCACACACACATACAATACATCAAGACAAGAGATCGATACACACCTACCCACGCAAACTTATATCGTACACAGTTACTTTCTTTAAATATCAAATTAATTTGTGAATAGGACAGGATTCTATTATGTTCATTGCTAGCAAGGGATTACACATTGGTTTAGCAAGAATTGTTATTTTAGCATTCTATTTCCCAAATCCCCCATCCATGCCAATACACACACACGCACACACTCTCACACACACACACACACACACACACACACTCTCCCTGTGCTCTGGTACTTTGATGATGGTGTTAAGCTCTCATCACTAGCATGTCTGTTCTCCTATCTGAGTTTCATTTGAATGAATCTGTCTATTTCCCCATGAAGGCAACAGTTGTCATCCCATATGCTATTCATTTACAGAGAGAGCGGGAGTTGGTAGACATGCTGCTCACACACATACACATACACACACACACACACACACACGTTGCGACATCGTTGGAGTTGTGGGAAGAAATGTCACCACAGAGTCTTTTTAAAATATTTTGTATCTATTTTTCTCGTATCTCCTCTCTGGTGTTGCTGCCCTAGTGGACAGCCAGTTTTCACAAAGACCATTTCTGCCAATAATAATTAGAAGGTAGTGTTAATATTAATATACTTTGATATCCCATTTCGTTATACTGTATGTATTCATGGATGTTGTATTGGGGCCATTGTGTCTCCTCTAGTGTAGTATAGGAAAGGTTGGTATTTCTATAGGACATGGTGTCAGGGATGGGTCTGACATACAGATAGGGTTGACTTTCAGGAGTGCACCAGGGGACCAACAGCACATCACAGCCATCACATGTTAGAGAAGACAGTGATGGATGACCGTCACACGCAAAGTGTGTTTAGTGCGTAAGAGAGACGGCTTTCTCTATTGTCCTAACACACTAAGTGTGTTCTAAGCGGGTTAAACAGCTCATGGGACATAGGACAGATGTGTGAGCAGATGGAAGACCCCCTGTAGATGACTGTTTGGGGTCCTAAGGAGAGGGGAGGGTAGATGCTCTGACACACACCCCTACTGAGGAGAGGGGAGGGGGATGCTCTGACACACACCCCTACTGAGGAGAGGGGAGGGGGATGCTCTGACACACACCCCTACTGAGGAGAGGGGAGGGGGATGCTCTGACACACACCCCTACTGAGGAGAGGGGAGGGGGATGCTCTGACACACACCCCTACTGAGGAGAGGGGAGGGGGATGCTCTGACACACACCCCTACTGAGGAGAGGGAGGGGGGATGCTCTGACACACACCCCTACTGAGGAGAGGGGAGGGGGGATGCTCTGACACACACCCCTACTGAGGAGAGGGGAGGGCGATGCTCTGACACACACCCCTACTGAGGAGAGGGGAGGGGGATGCTCTGACACACACCCCTACTGAGGAGAGGGAGGGGGGATGCTCTGACACACACCCCTACTGAGGAGAGGGGAGGGTAGATGCTCTGACACACACCCCTACTGAGGAGAGGGGAGGGGGATGCTCTGACACACACCCCTACTGAGGAGAGGGGAGGGTAGATGCTCTGACACACACCCCTACTGAGGAGAGGGGAGGGGGATGCTCTGACACACACCCCTACTGAGGAGAGGGAGGGTAGATGCTCTGACACACACCCCTACTGAGGAGAGGGGAGGGGGATGCTCTGACACACACCCCTACTGAGGAGAGGGGAGGGGGATGCTCTGACACACACCCCTACTGAGGAGAGGGGAGGGGGATGCTCTGACACACACCCCTACTGAGGAGAGGGGAGGGGGATGCTCTGACACACACCCCTACTGAGGAGAGGGGAGGGGGATGCTCTGACACACACCCCCTACTGAGGAGAGGGAGGGGGGATGCTCTGACACACACCCCTACTGAGGAGAGGGAGGGGGATGCTCTGACACACACCCCTACTGAGGAGAGGGGAGGGGGATGCTCTGACACACACCCCTACTGAGGAGAGGGGAGGGGGATGCTCTGACACACACCCCTACTGAGGAGAGGGGAGGGGGGATGCTCTGACACACACCCCTACTGAGGAGAGGGGAGGGGGATGCTCTGACACACACCCCTACTGAGGAGAGGGGAGGGGGATGCTCTGACACACACCCCTACTGAGGAGAGGGGAGGGGGATGCTCTGACACACACTCCTACTGAGGAGAGGGGAGGGGGATGCTCTGACACACACCCCTACTGAGGAGAGGGGAGGGGGATGCTCTGACACACACCCCTACTGAGGAGAGGGGAGGGGGATGCTCTGACACACACCCCTACATAACTCAACACAACTCATCGTCCCCCTTTAAAATATAGAATTTTAAACGTTCGTTACAGTTCAGCTTTACCACGGATAAGCAGATTTTAACATAATAATAGAATGAAAGTCTGCTTACCTGTTAATTGAGCTGTAGACTGTATCCTATTCGTGAAGACGCCAATCTGTTATGATGAGTTTCTCGGGTGTTCAAAGAATCAAGGATGCAAGGATATACTGAGACACTTTGTAGAAAGTTAATGCAAATATTTAATGATCGGTCCCGGGTTCGTTACAACAATGACCAGAGCTTTGCCCCTGATGTTACGAACTAACTTTAACAAAGAAGACACTCTACCTTATATACCCTTTATTACCCTGTCTTTGATGTTCATCACCCTTACCCCCAAGTCACTATACTGCCCATCACTCATGCTATTCTAAACATCACTAATCTACCTTGACATAAGGAATGTAGACTTCATGGCCCCAAACCACTCATCTCTTAACTCTTCCCCTGTCCTCACAATACTATGACATGACATCATTACACCTACTGAGGAGAGGGGAGGGGGGATGCTCTGACACACACCCCTACTGAGGAGAGGGGAGGGGGATGCTCTGACACACACCCCTACTGAGGAGAGGGGAGGTAGGTTGCACCCCTAATGAGTACTTCATCTGTTGCTTATCCTATAAATGACTGAGACATATGATGTGTGAGGGTAGTAGTGTGCGTGTTTTGTCACCTGAGGAGCTTGATAGATCAATGTTTGAACGTTTATGTGTGTATGTGTGTGTGTGTGTATGTGTGTGTGTATGTGTTTATGAATACTTTTCTCCATCTATCTCTAATTGCTTGTATTATTCCTTTCCCTCGCTAAACAATCCCTCCTCTCCTCTCCTCTCCTCTCCTCAGGGAGTACTCTCATAGACACAGGACGTTCTTTCTTAATTCTATAAAAGCCTCTGGTGTTTTCTCCACTCACCTCTCTCTCTCTCTCTCTCTCTCTCTCTCGCTCTCTCTCGCTTTCTCTTTTCTCCCTCTCTCCCCCTTCTTCACACCTCAGAGAGTAAATCAATGGGCCTGTCTAGTGCTAAGTATGGTCAGCCGTAGCCCCAGAGGGAGAGGAGGGGAGCAAGAGAGTTCACCTGCTCACTGTGATTAGTACAGGCTTATCTCCAACTATAACACACACACACAGACACACATACACACACACACACACACACACACACAGACACACATATACACACACACACAGACACACAAACACACACACACACACACACACACACACACACACAGACACACACATTGTTCACCTCCTGGAAAACTAGAAAGGAGTGCAAGAAACAAGAGACCATGAAGACATAACCCCAGCCCCATGCAATGTAGAAGAACGAGGGAGGGAGGGAGGGAGGGAGGGAGGGAGGGAGGGAGGGAGGGAGGGAGGGAGAGAGGGAGAGGAAGGGGGAGAGAGGGACAGAGGGACAGAGGGAGAGGAGGGAAGAAAGAAAGACAGGAAGGGGAGAAGGAGAGAGGATTCAATAGGTGAGAAAAGGTGTTCTGTGGGTCAGAGGTGCTATGGCTACAGGCTAAAAGTTCACTCTAGTACACCTGTAACCTTTTGTATTGTTCTGAATTCAATTGGGAGAAACTCTACATATATCCAAATGTCCACACTACCATATCACATTGCTTTACTCTCAGTGGAGTGTTGGGGTGGATATTGCATTTCTGTAGCATGAAGCACTACAAGTACACCCCCTGGACGCTAGTCTATCACACGGCCTTACCGCCAATCTATCTCCTTAATGCTGAGTGCCAAGCAGAGATGCATTGGGTCCCATTTTTCCAGTATTTGGTATGACTCAACCAGGGATCAAACTCCCAACCTTCCAATCTCTGGATGGACACTCTAACAACAAGGCCACTGAGTTGATCACTAAACACTGGTCTTTATAAGAAGAATAAGCTGATTTGAGATCAGTGAAGTAACACTACACTATTAGCAAAACCCTGATCTGAAGTAAGGTTCATTAGGCAGGGCTGAGATCAATGAGGTAGCACTCCTCCTCCATACTTTGCCCTAATCTGAGATAAGAGCACTGATTTGAGATCAGTGAAATAGCTCTACTCCATGCTGAGCCTGATCTAAAATGAAAGAGATTACTGCTCTAGGATCAGTGATGTACTGCTGTCCTCCACACTGAGCCTTGGTTTTCCCACCCAGACCTAAAAATAGGAGAGACAAGCAAGGCTGTACTGAGATCAGTGAGGTGATTCTTTGTAGCTCAGTTGGTAGAGCATGGTGATTTTAACGCCAGGGTAGTGGGTTTGATTCCCAGGACCACCCATACGTAAAAATTTATCCACGCATGACTGTAAGTCACTTTGGATAAAAGCGTCGGCTAAATGGAATATAATATAATAGGTAATAACATGTCCTCCTCCATGTTGAACTATGGTTTTCCAGTCGCAGTACGGCAGACAAGATTTGTGCTGTCACTGTATGGCCCGGCCGGGGATTTATAGAGCGCTTCCATAATGCACTTCCTCGCTCAAAAGGAGGACATAAATCTGCCGCTTGTTTTTGTCACCCCTTTTTTATTGGCTGAAGGAGTGTGCAAAGATGTTATCAAGGCAAAGGGTGGCTATTTGAAGAATCTCAAATATAAAATATATTTAGATTTGTTTAACACTTTTTTGGTTACTTGATGATTCCATATGTGTCATTTCATAGTTTTGATGTCTTCACTATTATTCTACAATATAAAACAAATTGTAAAAATAGAGAAAAACCCTGAGTAGGTGTGTCCAAACTTTTGACTGGTAGTGTATATATTATTATTATATTATTATTTGTTATTTTTAGTCTTAACCTTTCAGTTCCACTCATCACCTCCAATCTATCTCTGAACACCATCTAGTTTTGATTTCTATTCGCAAAGTTTCTACAGAATAATGCAACTGAATATTAGGAAGCTGTTCCTAATGTTTGGTATACTCAGTGTATAGTTCAGGTGCTTCTAAAGAGGTAACATAGCCTAAATTGAAATATTACCTTATTTTATAATGAAGGTGGAAGTTTCTGTAACTCTCTTTATGTTGATTTATTTGAACCTTGTGCACTGAAGGATCCACATCTGCATTCTGTACCTGAGTTTCACATATACAGTCGTCAACCAACAACAGTCAAAGCACTCCTGCAGTAGACCAAATCGTATTACCAAGTAATACTTCGCTTCCTCTATGGACTGACTCATATTATATTTGAAGTACTGTATTTGTTTACTTTCTGATTGAAAAATAATAGTGGTGTGTTTACCCCCCAAAAGAATAAAGCTGCAAAAGGTTCCACGATGGAAACAGACGCTGTGGGTAGCTAAATGAAAATACACATACTGTTGGTAATGAGCTATCTAAATTCATAGTTCATATTGCTTGGAATTACACAAAAGCGCAGCTCCGAGCAGCTCTGGCAAAAATCTCTGCACCGCTTTCTACTCAACCACGAAAAAATTCTCCCCACCACGCTGCTGAGCGTGAGACATGGTGGGTTGTGGGAGAAATCGTTTGAGCCACAGTGTGCAACCGTGAATGCAATAATGTCTTTGTAAATAGCTTCGCCGCCTCTTTGCAGTTTTGCATACTTGGCTGCTGTCAACATGGACCAACACACATACTTACCGGTATAATCACACAGCTCTAGATTTTGAGCGGATGCCTTGAGGGTCACGTTGATTAAAGGGAGTTACTCGTTCGTTCACGGTTCTTGAAATTAAACGGTGGCTATACAGAAAATGACAGGGGAAGCGTGCGCCTCAAAGTTGTCCTGGAGAACAGCCAATTCCAGAGTCTTCTCCAGTTACTTACAGGACATACAGTAGATGCACCGTTCAACTGTCACATGGAACATTTTAAGGAAAAGCTGCATCATGATAGAAGAAAACAATGTTACATGTTCAGAATGTTAGTGTATGTTTCACACGTTTCTCTCGCGTTTACACAGAGTTAAAGATGGAAATTGAAAATGCGGCTAGCGGGCCAGGATAGCAGCACATACACTATATATACAAAAGTATGTGGACACCCCTTCAAATTATTGGATTCGGCTATTTCAGCCACACCCGTTGCTGACAGGTGTATAAAATCGAGAACACAGCCATGCAATCTCCATAGACAAACATTGGCAGTAGAATAGTCAGTACTGAAGAGCTCAGTGACTTTCAACGTGGCATAGAACAGAACCGCCGAGTGCTGAAGCGTGTAGCGAGTAAAAACCGTCTGTCCTCGGTTGCAACACTCACTACCGAGTTCCAAACTGCCACTGGAAGCAACGTCAGCACAAGAACTGTTCGTCGGGAGATTCATGAAATGGGTTTCCATGGCCATGCAGCCGTACATAAGCCTAAAATCACCATGCGCAATGCCAAGCGTCAGCTGGAGTGGTGTAAAGCTCGCCGCCATTGGACTCTGGAGCAGTGGAAATGCGTTCTCTGGAGTGATGAATCATGCTTCACCATCTGTCAATGGACGAATCTGGGTTTGGCGGATGCCAGGAGAACCCTACCAGCCCCAATGCATAGTGCCAACTGTAAAGTTTGGTGGAGGAGGAATATTGGTCTGGGGCTGGTTTTCATGGTTCAGGCCCTTAGTTCCAGTGAAGGGAAATCTTAACGCTACAGCTTACAATGAAATTCTAGACGATTCTGTGCTTCCAACTTTGTGGCAACAGTTTGGGGAAGGCCCTTTCCTGTTTCAGCATGACAATGCCCCCGTGCACAAAGCAAGGTCCATACAGAAATGGTTTGTCGAGATCGGTGTGGAAGAACTTGACTGGCCTGCACAGAGCCCTGACCTCAACCCGGTCGAACACCTTTGGGAGGAATTGGAAAGCCGGCTGTGAGCCAGGCCTAATCGCCCAACATCAGTGCCCAATCTCACTAATGCTCTTGTGGCTGAATGGAAGCAAGTCCCCGCAGCAATGTTCCAACATCTAGTGGAAAGCCTTCCCAGAAGAGTGGAGGCTGTTATAGCAGCAAAGGGGGGACCAACTCCATATTAATGCCCATGATTTTGGAATGAGATGTTCGACAAGCAGGTGTCCACATACTTTTGGTCATGTATTGTATCTTAAACAATGGGCTTTCATTTTCTCCTATGTTGGGGCCCTGGGGACTCAATTAGAACCGTGGTGTGTTCGCATTTCCACCCCCACTGACTCGACTTACTTAGCAGCCGAGCAGTGGCTCGAAAAGCCCAACAGTCCTGAGCTACTACCATGCTATCTCCAGATGAAAAAAGTATACACATTTGTGGGTGGAGTTGGTGACAGACCATGTATCCACATGCAAAGAAACACCAACAAACACTGGTATGGGTAACTTCAGCACCACTGACAGCATATTAAAATACACACAGGCTTTTATTGCAAATCAGCACCATGGACAGCTAGTGCATTCTCTATCTCTTGCTCTCACACACACACACACACACACACACACACACACACACACACACACACACACACACACACACACACACACACACACACACACACACACACACACACACACTGTTGGCCATTGGTTTGAGCTGTGCTCCGGGTCAGGCTATAATCATATTCAAATGAAAATGCAAATGAAGCACAAGCTTCGCCTCCCTACTCAGGTCATTGGCTATTATCATATGCCTCCATACTACTAGGCTAACAGATAGAGACAAAATAGGCCTATTGGAAGCATGTGAAGGCAGAAGCAAAGGCTGCTTTCTTTCTGACGCACAGGGACAGGAGCAGAGCAACACCTAATCATGCCAGCATCGGCATCATCATCATATCAATAAATCAAATAAAATCAAATTTGATTTGCCACATGCCCGAATACAACAGGTGTAGACATTACCGTGAAATGTTTACTTATATGAATATGCTTACTAATATCTGATAAGTAGGAGCCTACTCATATTTATATCAGCATCAGGACATTATATTGCCTAAATAGTCCTCATCAATAAGATATCAGACTACTATCTACTGTTCTTACCATCTCATATCTCTTCAAAAACCTAAGATCTGTCTCGGTCGGTTCGAGGAGGCAGGCTATAACATAGCTATCACATGGTGAGAGACCATATCCACAAGCAGATGTCACAGTGAAAACTTGGACACATTGGTACACTCAACGCAACGGCATCACTCCTCCTGAGAAGAAGTGACATGTCCTAGAGGCACCTCCGCTCGGAAATAGACCTATCAGCCAGCCTCCCTACAATTCACCCCCAGCCCCGACTGCTTTACAAATCACAGCCATCTAACCATATGATATCAGAGATTCTAAATGATTACAATCACAGCGCGATCAGCCTACATTAGAGGTGAAAATACTCCGATATGGACGCTCTCTCCCTATCCTCCCTCCCTCCCATTGCCGCCTCTTCTACAATAAGCACATTGCAAAGTGACAGAGAGAGCGCACCAAGCAGGGCGGTAGGGATAGGGAGCGCCAAGTTCCCCTTCACATACCTTTCACTGTGTGACAGACACACAGCCCCAAAGCAACCCCGGCCATCAGCAGCACCACCTCGGATATTCTCTGCATCTTCATGGCGTGGTGAGAGCGAAATTCAGACAGGGCACGGTGACCTCTTTCTCTCTCTCTCTCGGATCCTTTCCCCCGCTCCTTCTATTCAGCTTGTTCCAACGTTTTCTCTTCTTCAAGCCGTAAAACTGTTCACTAATGATATGTCCGACTCTAAAGACAGCGAGCGAAGAGTGGAAGAATGCGAGCGGGGAATACCCAAAGCGAGGCAGGGAGGAAGGCTTCTTCCTCGAAGAAACCGTGAAGCTGGGCGGTATAGTTAACAGACCTCGTTCGATGCTTGTTGGATGCCCAACTAACTGCTTAGTGATAAGACGGGACCGGAGACCAACGCTTCCCGGGACTAGACTGTTACGTCACGGGGAGGAGAGATGTGGGTTCATATTCATATTTTTTCTCTCATACCGCTCCCTCCTATCACTCAGCACTAAACCACATCGCGATCACACACTTCTCCTTCATTGTCTGAAATTATTCATCTGGCCGATTTCATAAGAATAATTAATTGTGAATATTATACTGATATTTAGCTCATTAGGCTACCACTGTCACGAGACCAACCCAGGATGTATCTTACCCACTTGTCTCCACATACAGGTATCCATTAGCTTTGGGAAGATGTTTTGAGTAGGGGGTGCTGAGTGTATGGGGGGTTGAAAAAAAGCACCTTTCTAATAAACTATTTGCAGGCAATAGGTCTAGCTGATTATTCAGGTGCTGGCTGTCAGTGAAAAGCAATGCATCTAAAATATGTGTGAATATAATGTGTCTTGAGTATAAATTGTAATGTTGAGACAAGAAGAAGGGGGAGGGGTGTGTGGCGAAGATATTGGCTCATCTCTCCAGAATGCGCTCAGCTCTCCAGAATGCTCTGAGCTGTCTTCAGCCAATTATTGCGCATTCATTGTTTATTGTGTTAATTGTTTGCCCATTACATATGTCATCAGTAGTACATTTACTGTTAATCTCTGTCATTTGGTTACATTAATTTCTGTGAATGCATGGCTTTATTAGGCCTATACAGTCACTGTTTCTCATTCTTGGAGTGGAAACGTTGTTTGCCACACTTGTGAGAAATACGTTTTGGTTTATTTCATACAGTGGCTGTTGCTGTCATTTAAGATTAGGGAGGCCGAATATTTATTTATTTTTGGAGCATGGCCTTATTTCTATTACAGCATATTGGATGACTGTCATTCATATTCCATTCACCCAGCTCAATGTAACATCGATAGGCTTAGGCTACTACATGACACTCACATTTTCCCTATACCCATCATGAGGTTGCTACAACCTAACATGCAAATGAAAGTTTATAACATAGATGCACAGGTCAAGAGACAAATTGTAGTAATCAAGATGGCAGACAGTGACACATTAAATACCTCCTTGCACACTCTTGCCTGAATCTAGCTGATCTAGAGTGTAATCATTAGTCCAAACAGTTGCAAATGAGAGTTTCTATTGGAAAGATTCAGGTAGGTTTATCCCCGTTTTGTTCCGTTTGCTTCCGTTTAAGAAAAGTTTTTCAACAGAATTGGTGGAATGTATACACCCCTGATCACCTGCCCACACAGTTTTCTTTCATAGCAGCCACATACAAACAGCATCATCACTTTTCTCATTGTATAATTCCTTCTTGCATCTATGTGCTCTCCTCCTCTCACGTTTCCCTTCGCTTGTGGACTTCAGTGCACAACACAGCAGCAGTACGTAACCAGGTGAAAAAACCTTTCCAAGCCAAACCTTCATACCGCATAACCGGTAACTGCTACACACACATGTCACCATATTAGCTAACGTCCTAGTCAACATAGCTACTAGAACTAACACTTTAGTAAACCTACTACAGTTCATGCTGCAAGAGCTCTGATAGGTTGGATGATGTCCTTCGGAAGTCGTCATAATTACTGTGTACGTCTATGGAAGGGGGTGAGAACCACGAGCCTCCTACGTTTTGTATTGAAGTCAATATACGCAGAGGAGGACAGAACATAGCTATCCTCCAGCTACACCATTGTGCTACCCCAGAGTGCTGTTGAGGCTGCTGTAGACCTTCATTGCAAAACAGTGTGTTTTAATCAATATATTTAGTATAGTTTTATCTAAAAAGGCTAACTTTTTTAACGTTCCACTATTTTTTATCTTTATGAAATTCACTGAGTATGATGGTCCTCCCCTTCCTCCTCTGAGGAGCCTCCACTGATTTCATACCATTATTTACCAGTTTTGTCTTTTTTTTTTCATTGTATTTTGTTTGGAGGCTCCGTGTCAGCAATGAGCATGTGTCTGGTTTCTCTGTCCTCTTAATGTTTACTGAGCGTGCGAATCTGAGCACTCATAGAAGTAGGCTAGCTGGCCTGCTGCGAGCAAATGTAGGATGTCTGATTTCTGATTGTCTAATCTCACCACCAGTAATAAGCTGACTTTCTCAGTAAAAAAAAATATTCACCTCACAACAAAGTTTTTAAAAAATGAATGATGTGAATGAATGAAAATAGTTCCTCACAGTATTTAAAAAGTCTTTCCAACACTCTCCCTCTTGATAATCACCAGGCCTCGGTGTGAATATCATGATCTGATGATCCCATAAATAATAAATCCAGTGGAAACATAATAAAATACCTGAACACATTTCCCTTTGCGCAAAACAGCTGTGTCTGTCCCAAACTCACTGGCGCGGGAAACTCTGAAGGCCGGGAATAGGCTAATTGACACAATGTTGCAAATTCACTACCAGCAGCTTCCGGCTGGACCTTCATATACAGTGAGGGAAAAAAGTATTTGATGCCCTGCTGATTTTGTACGTTTGCCCACTGACAAAGACATGATCAGTCTATAATTTTAATGGTAGGTTTATTTGAACAGTGAGAGACAGAATAATCCAGAAAAACGCATGTCAAAAATGTTATAAATTGATTTGCATTTTAATGAGGGAAATAAGTATTTGACCCCTCTGCAATACATGACTTAGTACTTGGTGGCAAAACCCTTGTTGGCAATCACAGAGGTCAGACATTTCTTGTAGTTGGCCACCAGGTTTGCACACATCTCAGGAGGGATTTTGTCCCACTCCTCTTTGCAGATCTTCTCCAAGTCATTAAGGTTTCGAGCCTGACTTTTGGCAACTCGAACCTTCAACTCCCTCCACAGATTTTCTATGGGATAAAGGTCTGGAGACTGGCTAGGCCACTCCAGGACCTTAATGTGCTTCTTCTTGAGCCACTCCTTTGTTGCCTTTGCCGTGTGTTTTGGGTCATTGTCATGCTGGAATACCCATCCACGACCCATTTTCAATGCCCTGGCTGAGGGAAGGAGGTTCTCACCCAAGATTTGACAGTACATGGCCCCGTCCATCGTCCCTTTGATGCGGTGAAGTTGTCCTGTCCCCTTAGCAGAAAAACACCCCCAAAGCATAATGTTTCCACCTCCATGTTTGACGGTGGGGATGGTGTTCTTGGGGTAATGGGCAACATTCCTCCTCCTTCAAACACGGCGAGTTGAGTTGATGCCAAAGAGCTCGATTTCGGTCTCATCTGACCACAACACTTTCACCCAGTTCTCCTCTGAATCATTCAGATGTTCATTGGCAAACTTCAGACGGCCCTGTATATGTGCTTTCTTGAGCAGGGGGACCTTGCGGGCGCTGCAGGATTTCAGTCCTTCATGGCGTATTGTGTTACCAATTGTTTTCTTGGTGACTATGGTCCCAGCTGCCTTGAGATCATTGACAAGATCCTCCCGTGTAGTTCTGGGCTGATTCCTCACCGTTCTCATGATCATTGCAACTCCACAAGGTGAGATCTTGCATGGAGCCCCAGGCCGAGGGAGATTGACCGTTCTTTTGTGTTTCTTCCATTTGCGAATAATCGCACCAACTGTTGTCACCTTCTCACCAAGCTGCTTGGCGATGGTCTTGTAGCCCATTCCAGCCTTGTGTAAGTCAACAATCTTGTCCCTGACATCCTTGGAGAGCTCTTTGGTCTTGGCCATGGTGGAGAGTTTGGAATCTGATTGATTGATTGCTTCTGTGGACAGGTGTCTTTTATACAGGTAACAAACTGAGATTAGGAGCACTCCCTTTAAGAGTGTGCTCCTAATCTAAGCTTGTTACCTGTATAAAAGACACCTGGGAGCCAGAAATCTTTCTGATTGAGAGGGGGTCAAATACTTATTTCCCTCATTAAAATGCAAATCAATTGATAACATTTTTGACATGCGTTTTTCTGGATTTTTTTGTTGTCAATCTGTCTCTCACTGTTCAAATAAACCTACCATTAAAATTATAGACTGAATTTTAGTTTCCCCTTAAACATTCAACATTTTTTTTGTCATTTAGCAGACACTCTTATCCAGAGCGACTTACAGGAGCAATTAGGGTTAAGTGCCTTGCTCAAGGGCACATCGACAGATTTTTCACCTAGTCGGCTCAGGGATTAGAACCAGTTACCTTTCGTTTACTGGCACAAAGCTCTTAACCACTAAGCTACCCGCCGCCTGATCATTTCTTTGTCAGTGGGCAAACGTACAAAATCAGCAGGGGATCAAATACTTTTTTCCCTCACTGTACACTGGGTATACCAAACATTAGGAACACCTTCCTAATATATAGTTTTTTTTCCTAATATTGAGTTTTATTTGTTTGCAATATGTTGATCTATAGGCTAATATAGCTTCAAAAGCTGTTTATTCGATTTTGGGGTTTGAATAGAGTGAGAAGACAAAAACATATTTGGTGATTGCACGTTTTGATGGAATGGTTTTCCTGTACTTTTACCCAGTGTGCACTGAGTGAATGTTGGAAAGATATCTTGGTTCCTTTCTAAACATAGCAATGTGAACTCAAAGAGGACTTGGACCTCAAAAAAGCTGAAGTTAACTGCAAAAGTCATCATTCAAAGGCAAAGGCAGTGTGAATGCAAAGAGAACTGAGATATCTTGCTTTTTTTTAACCCAGAGTTCACTTTGAAGAGGACTGAGATAGGTTATTTAAATGCACTACAGTGCATTTCGAAAGTATTTGGACCCCTTCCCTTTATTCAAAATGTTTTACATTACAGCCTTATTCTAAAATTAATTAAATAAAACATTTTCCTCATCAATACCCCATCATGCAATACCCCATCATGCAAAGTGAAAACAGGTTTTTAGAAATTTGAGCAAATTCATAAAAAAACAAAAACAGAAATACCTTATTTACATAAGTATTCAGACCCTTTGCTATGAGACTTCAAGTTGAGCTCAGGTGCATCCTGTTTCCATTGATCATCCTTGAGATGTTTCTACAACTTGATTGGAGACCACCTGTGGTAAATTAAATTGATTGGACATGATTTGCAAAGGCACACACCTGTCTATATAAGGTCCCACAGTTGACAGTGCATGTCAGAGCAAAAACCAAGCCATGAGGTCAAAGGAATTGTCCATAGAGCTCCGAGACAGGATTGTGTCGAGGCACCAATCTGGGGAAGGGTACCAAAACATTTCTGCAGAATTTAAGGTCCCCAAGAACACAGTGGCCACCATCATTCTTAAATGGAAGAAGTTTGGAACCACCAAGACCTAGAGCTGGCCGCCCGGCCAAACTGAGCAATCGGGGGAGAAGGGCCTTGGTCAGGGAGGGACCAAGAACCCGATGGTCACTCTGACAGAGCTCCAGAGTTCCTCTGTGGAGACTCAAGGCTGTAATCGCTGCCAAAGGTGCTTCAACAAAGTACTGAGTAAAGGGTCTGAATACTTACGTAAATGTAATATTTCAGTTTTTTATTTTTAACAAATTTGCAAACATTTCTAAAAACCTGTTTTTGCTTTGTCATTATGGGGTATTGTGTGTAGATTGATGAGGGGGGAAAAACAATTGAATCCATTTCAGAATAAGGCTGTAACAAAACAAAATGTGGAAAAAGTCAAGGGGTCTGAATACTTTCCGAATGCACTGTATATGTGAAAACCACAGGAGGTTGGTTGCACTTTAATTGGGGAGGACGGGCTCGTGGTAATGGCTGTAGCGGAATGAGTGGAATGGTATCAAATACATCAAACACATGGTTTGATGCCATTCCATTCACACCGTTCCATACTGCTCCTGAGTGGCGCAGTGGTCTAAGGCACTGCATCGCAGTGCTAACTGTGTCACTAGAGATCCTGGTTCGAATCCAGGCTCTGTCGCAGCCGGCCGCGAGACTCATGGGCGACGCACAAGTTGTCCAGGGTAGGGGAGGGAATGGCCGGCAGGGATGTAGCTCTGTTGATAGAGCATGGTGTTTGCAACGCCTGGGTTGTGGGTTCGAATATGTATTCACTAACTGTAAGTCGCTCTGGATAAGAGCGTCTGCTAAATGACAAAAAAAAAAAAAAAAAAATTATCATGAGCCGTCCTCCTTTCAGCAGCCTCCACTGGAAAACACCCTTAGATCCTTTCTGCTTATTTTTTTAGCCGCCAATAGCTCACGTTGAATCAATGTGTCCATATGGCAGAGGCTTGTGCTCTATCATTAGTGGAATTTAAACTTTTAGATTTGTATCATTTTAATTCTAATTTGTATTATTAACCACATAACAATGACTTTGAGAAATGAAAACATTATTATTGAAATGAAAATCATAACTGGCACCTAAATTGTAAGCTTCCCCAAACTTGAAACTCACATTGCAGAGAAAAGTGCTCACCTCGATCCAGGACAAGTGGGTGGAAAGCCCAACTTGCTGCCTGGGCCGCGCCCAGCACTGTGTTGATTGATAGACTAGTGTTCTAGCACACCTACGTGTTTGACATGGGCAGGAGCAGGCCAGCGAGCCTGTCAAAATAATGTTAGTGGGCAAATGGACATAGTCAAATCAAAACCAAACCAAATCCATTTATCCGTTGCGATGAACGGATGTTCCAAACTCTGTTTTACACTAAATTATCTTATCTACACTTTGTAGTCAATTTTAACACCAGAATAACTGTTTAAGACTCATATCGATGCCACATAGGCCGTTTTCAAAGGGTTTCGTTGCTTTTTAAAGGCAGTCACTCTTTAAATATGTCCTCAGCTTTCAGTGAAAGAAGCAAACAGCAGAGGCGAGATGAAGGGCTACCTGTCCTGTCCTGCTGTTCTGTTCCTATGTCTCTGTGATTTAAAGTATATGAATCACCAACTGTTGTTGCCACCTCACAACATCCTCTAGAAACTACTCTCATCTTTCTCTCCTAGTCAGGTAACATTTAGACAATAAAGCAGTCTCTGTCAGCTTGCGTGTCACGACTCCAAATTGAATTGCAAGACTAGTGTGCACCCGGGTCAGAAAGCCCGCTGAGAGAGTTTGTTTTCTATGCCCTATCTGCCTGCTGTGTGTGTGTGTGTTGTTTATTGGCCGGTGAGCTGAGCAATCTCATTAATACTCTTTTCAATTTTCCTGAGTATCTCAAGAGGGACTTTCCTGCTGGAATACAGTGCATTCGGAAGGTATTCAGACCCTTCACTTTTTCCACATTTTGTCACGTTACAGCCTTATTCTAAAATAGATTAAATAGTTTTTTTCCCTCGTCAATCTACACACAATACCCCATAATGACAAAGCAAACAGGTTTTTAGAAATGTTTGCAAATTTATAAAAAAAATTAACAACTGAAATATCACATTTACATATGTATTCAGATCCTTTACTCAGTATTTTGTTGAAGCACCTTTGGCAGCGATTACAGCCTAGAGTCTTCTTTGGTATGACGCTACAAGCTTGGCACACCTGTATTTGGGGAGTTTCTCCCATTCTTCTCTGCATATCCTCTCAAGCTCTGTCAGGTTGGATGGGGAGCGTGGCTGCACAGCTATTTTCAGGTCTCTCCAGAGATGTTCGATCGGGTTCAAGTCCGGGCTCTGGCTGGGCCACTCAAGGACATTCGAAGCCACTCCTGCGTTGTCTTGGCTGTGTGTTTACGGTCGTTATCCTGTTGGAAGGTGAATCTTCGCCCCCACTCTGAGGTCCTGAGCGCTCTGGAGCAGGTTTTCATCGTATGTAAATATGGTATTTATGTTGTTAATTTTAAATACATTTGCGAAAATGTCTAAAAACCTATTTTCACTTTGTCATTATGGGGTATTGTGTGTAGATTGATGAGGACAAATATGTATTTAATCTATTTTAGAATAAGGCTGCAACGTAACAAAATGTGGAAAAAGACAAGGGGTCTGAATACTTTCCGAATTCACTGTAACTCTGCATGCTTTACCTGGACTAGTCTATTCTGGGAGAGCTCTGAGGATGGAGAATAGGCATATAAACAGTGTTATCTATCTAGCACATAATTCTGTGGGATGACAATGCGTAGAGACCAGTTAGTTATCAGATCAGGTTCATTTTAGCTCTTCAATAGCCTAGTGAATAAAATACTTCATTTTCATAAAATACAGAAAGCTAAATAATGAACGTTTCCAAGTCTCAGTTTATATTAGGTTACCTGGGGTGACTCTCTGCTGCCATTGATCCAAGGATGTCATTAGAAGTTCTTTCATGTCTTCATGTTTTGATTCCTTTCATTATTGAGACAAATCACACATGACAAGGCTACCAGGCTACTACACAGACCTCTGAGAATAATTGCATTATTGCTGACTGCTGATACAAATGTAATATCACGTACAGTATCAGGGGAAGCATACACATCAATATATCTATCCCCTCGTTTTCTGCTCAATAGGAAAAACTGCAGAACCAAAATTAGACTCAAAACAATGACTATCTCAGTCAAGTAATTAATATTTTACCATTTGCTTTATTGGAAAACATACTGCATCCTCTCTGAAACTTTGTCAATATTCTTGATGTGGCTCTTGCAGTGTTTCTCCAATATTGAGCATCTCCATACCTGAGAGACCTGAGGTTACATGGACCTGACCAGAGGGACCTTCAAAGTGTGTGTGTGTGTGTGTGAGCGCGCGCGTGTGTGTGTGTCTGTGTGTGTCTCTCTCTCTGTGTCTGTCTGTGTCTCTCTCTCTCTCTCTGTGTGTGTGTGTGTGTGTGTGTGTGTGTGTGTGTGTGTGTGTGTGTGTGTGTGTGTGTGTGTGTGTGTGTGTGTGTGTGTGTGTGTGTGTGTGTGTGTGTGTGTGTGTGTGTGTGTGTGTCCATGTTCCCGTGCTGCAGTATTAGGGCAGGGAACATCACAGAAGAGAACAGGGATGAATGGATGAACAGATTAATTAATCAACGAATGAACGGATGAATGTATGAACGGATGAATGTATGAACGGATGAATGTATGAACGGATTAATGTATGAACGGATTAATGGATGGATGGTATCAGCATCTTCAGATATCAGCACGGTCATGTTCCGTATTATCAGTGCTGCAATGATAGTCAAGACTATTCCTTGGGTCAGTGTTTTACTACACTGAGAACAAACCCCTTTCATTCTCATAGCCCAGCATCATGTTGACAGCCCATCTAATATCCTTCCTTTTATTTACTGCTCTCTTGCCTTCAGCTTTTCTTCATTATAAAAAGCTTCCGGCCCGGCCATGGTGTGTGCTGTTTGGAGGGAGAGGAGTGGAGTGGTTGCTGGGTGGCTGCCAGGTCAGACGTGGAGTGAAGAGAGACACACAGACACAGACCAGACCAGACCAGACATGGAGAGGAATGGAGCAGAAAGGAGCTGTTGGCGGGAGACAGACTTTTATGTTGGAATGTGCTCTGGCCAAGGCCTCTGAACTGAATAGCACTGAGACAGACACACTCTCTCTGCCTACTCTCCACCCACCCTGAACATGACAGACACACTCTCCAGCTCTCTCCAGAACTCTCCAGCTCTCTCCAGAACTCTTCAGTTCTCTCCAGAACTCTCCAGCTCTCTCCAGAACTCTCCAGCCACCCCCGGCTATGCTACAGTCTGTTAGGCCTACTGCTGCTAGGTAGCTCTCTCTCTGCTCTCCCCCTCCCCTCTGTTTGTTCTTGATTGCAGGAGTGAAGTCTGGTGTGCGGGAGTCAGGGTTCCAGCTGCAGCTCATTCACCGTAATCACCTCAGCCTTAAAGACCCGGTCAAACTTGCCACTCATCGTCAGATCATAGTCAAGACGACCATGTTAGTCTCGCTGCTGACTCAACCTGCTTGTTTTCGCTCTTTGTGTTTTTGGCCTGTTCTATTTACTTTTCTCCTGTGCCACAGATTATTGGAACCTGACTCCTGCCTCCGCTTCACTCCTGCCACCACCATCCTGCTTTCCACTACTGGACCTCCCTTTTGGACTCACCACGGACACTAGGACGTTACGGTACCACTCCTGCTCAGAACCTGGATCTGTTACCCTCCCTGTAGACCTGGACTTGCTCTTCCCCTATTTTTGGAAACCTGGACAATTGAACTTTGTAAATAAACCTGTTAAACCTTCTCTGGCTCGGTGTAGTTGTCTGCATTTGGGTTCATATCCAGTTAAATCGTGACACAGTCTGGCCACTAGCTATAGACAAAGAGAGGGAGAGTGAAGGAAAGGATGGGGAGATGGAGGGAAAGAAAGTATATAATTGCCTTCAATCTCTGCTCTGTTCGCGTGCTGTTTTGTTTTCAAGTTTGGTTGGGATGGAAGTTAATAGCAGTTTTATCATAATCACAATCCCAGTACTGATCCGTTCCATAAAAGACACATAAAGAGCACAAAGTCAGTAGTTTCCAGACACTCAGTGAGACACAGAGAGACACACTGAAATGAGAACTTTCACTAAGTTTCTCGTCTCATTTCTCTCTGTTATTTGCTCTCTCTCTCTCTCTCTCTTTGTAAAACGTTCCATCCCAGAAGCCTTAGGGGGTCCAGATAATCACTTTAGTTTAGAGAAAATGAGCTGGGCTGGAAAGCTACATTACTTCGCCCTGTCTTCTGTGTTGTTCTGTCTGAAAGTCATTTTCTTTGCAATTGCCATTAGACTGCTAAAGCCATTTGCAAATGCAATGCAGCGGAGTGCCGCTGTGTTCATCAGTATTTTCAATGCATTCCTTTAGTCAATTATAACCGGAGCTCTCCTCTGCCTGCTTATCCACACGCTAAGGCTGGTGTCACCCACTGCTCGGCTCAAGCATTAGGCTTGAGCTCCCTCCCTGCCTTTGTGGTTCTGTTGTGGTCCTGGTTTGGATGAGTGGCTGTGTGATGATTATGTTGTGTGTGGTCAGTGTGTAACTAAAATCAGTTTGTGGTCATTTTGTTATCACTGTATAATAATTATGTTCAGATTATAAAGTCAGAATCCAGTTGCAATGCGATCTCAGTGATGATCCTAAGCTACCTGTGGCAACTGGTTTGATGTCACTATGCAGAGCAGTAGCTGTGACCAGAGCGTTGTCAACAAGGGGTCAATATATGGTTATCATGTGGTTAGTCCATCAGTTAGTGGTCACTACATGAAAGCCCTCAGGTCTGAACATGCCGATGTAGTTCTACCTACAGCCCTGTGGTTTCCACTGTCCTGCAGTGGGGTGCAGAGTATCAGCTAACATTTATTGCCAGTTATGGACTGTATGAATAATAGATTCTGGTTCTATTTAAGATCCTGACGTGGACAAACTACATGGGTCGGTACGTACAGGCCAATATCTCTCCTCCCTCCACTGCCAGAATAGGAGCCCCTGCATTTAGGGTACTGCAGTCATTATTCCTCTACTAATTTCTCTCTCTCTCTCTCTCTCTCTCTCTCTCTCTCTCTCTCTCTCTCTCTCTCTCTCTCTCTCTCTCTCTCTCTCTCTCTCTCTCTCTCTCTCTCTCTCTCTCTCTGTTTTTTCTCTCTCTCTTTCCCTCTCTCTTTGTTTTTTCTCTCTCCCTCTCACTCTCTTCTCTCTCTCTAACACTCTCTTTGTTTTCTTTTCTATACTCTACCCTACCACCTTCTGACTCTCTGCACTACTATTTTAAGAACTGGAATAATTCCAGCAAATGTGAAGGGTATTATAGAAGCATGGAGCCGGGCCACTATATGACGGATGGTGGAACCTCTAGCCAATAGAGGAGCCAGTTGGAATTTATCTGCGATTTCATAGCGGCCCAGCCCTTAGTGTCATAACCGACCAGATCATTAGGAAACAAAGGTACGCTGCTATAGTACATCTATTAGTGAATTGAGCCATACACCACGATCAATGCTTACCATATTGGGCCATTGTGTCTGGCGAGAGGCTTCCATCTATTAGCCTGCATGGCTGGTGGAGGGAGAGGGAGGGTGAGAGGAAGGGAGGGGTAGGGAGAGGGGTAGGGAGAGGGAGAGAGGGGTAGGGACAGAGGGGTAGGGAGAGAGGGGTAGGGAGAGGGAAAGAGGGGTGGGGAGAGAGGGGTAGGAGAGAGAAAGAGGGGTGGGGAGAGAGGGGTAGGGAGAGAGGGGTAGGGAGAGGGAGGGAGGGAGGGGTAAGTAGAGGGAGAGAGGGGTAGGGAGAGGGAGGGAGGCGTAGGGAGAGGGAGAGAGGGGTAGGGAGAGGGAGAGAGGGGGTAGGGAGAGGGAGAGAGGGGTAGGGAGAGGGAGAGAGGGGTAGGGAGAGGGAGGGAGGCGTAGGGAGAGGGAGAGAGGGGTAGGGAGAGGGAGAGAGGGGTAGGGAGAGGGAGAGATTGGTAGGGAGAGGGAGAGAGGGGTAGGGAGAGGGAGAGGGAAAGAGGGGTAGGGAGAGGGAGAGAGGGGTAGGGAGAGGGAGAGAGGGATTGGGAGAGGGAGAGAGGGGTAGGGAGAGGGAGAGATGGGTAGGGAGAGGGAGAGAGGGGTAGGGAGAGGGAGAGAGGGGTAAGGGAGAGGGAGAGACGGGTTGGGAGAGGGAAAGAGGGGTAGGGAGAGGGAGAGAGGGGGTAGGGAGGGGGGAAGAGGGGTAGGGAGAGGGAGAGAGTGGTAGGGAGAGGGAGAGAGGGGTAGGGAGAGAGGAGTAGGGAGAGTGAGAGAGGGTAGGGAGAGTGAGAGAGGGGTAAGGAAAGGGAGAGGGAGAGAGGGGTTGGGAGAGGGAGAGGGAGAGAGGGGTATGGAGAGAGGGGTATGGAGAGGGAGAGAGGGGTAGGGAGAGGGAAAGAGGGGTAGGGAGAGGGAGAGAGGGGTAGGGAGAGGGAGAGAGGGGGTAGAGAGAGAGAGAGGGGTAGGGAGAGGGAGAGAGGGGTATGGAGAGGGAGAGAGGGGTTGGGAGAGGGAAAGAGGGGTGGAGAGAGGGGTAGGGAGGGGGGAGAGAGGTGTAGGAGAGGGAGAAGGCGAGAGAGAGAGAAAAGGACAGTCCATATGTATGGCTGTGCAGCTCAGTTGGCTTTAGCTGTTAGAGCTTCAGCACCATCAACAGATCAATACACACACACACACACACACACACACACACACACACACACACACACACACACACACACACACACAGCCTATTTCAGCACCACGGACAGCAACATTCCTCACTTATATTATGTACTATAGTACTCTTTGTGCCTCCATATCTTTAGTCTCTGGTTCTGCTGCCTCTCTGCTGCTGCTACCTTGTGAAGCTCCTGCTTGGCTCCTTCAAGGCCATGACATTTATACAGCCTATGAGTGAATCAGTGGGTGAAAAAAAAAAGAAAAATGGAATCCATGTAAACAAGCATTAAATTGAGGTATGAGCATAGTACAGCACTCTGACGTGATGCACACTGACACTGTAAAGTCCTGTAGTCTGCATGCTGCCAAAAGAGAGAGAGAAATACTGATGAGTTACACCAGGAGGTCACGCTCCCTCTCTCCTCTCCTCTCTCTCTTCATCCTCCTCTCCTTCTTCCTTGTCTTTCGAAACGCAGAACTACTCTCCAGCATAGTCTAAAATGCTCATACAGACCTCAATCAAAGTTTTCTCAAGCAGAAATACATTGAAATAGACTAAAAAGAGATTGAAATAGAGAGAGAATGGCTATATTAAAGGGGCCATAGAATGGATACAGGGCACAATGTTTTTTGGATTGACAATATGAATGGAGGTCTATGTAAAGCTTGCCTGCAGCCGGAGCCTAACGAAGACATTGTGCTGGCTGTAGGCAAGCTCAATACCCCAGCTACTCAATCACAGGCAGACTAGAAAGACAGTAGAGAGATGGGGCGAGCGGGAGGGAGGGAGGGAGTGATTATTAGCTGCCCAGTGTGTGGCAACATGCCATAGCCCTGAGAGGTATTCATTCTCAATCGGTATTACATACCTTCTATTTCCATTCACTCTAGAACCGTTTCACACCACTAGTGTTGAACTATTTCTATTACACGACGATCACTGAGGTAATTATTGAACAGGACATGACTGAATCAAGCTCAGTGACTCAGGGCTTCTTAGACAGAGAGATAGAAAGAAGAAGAGAAGAAGAGACAGCATTTTGAGGAATGGGGGATTTAAGGAGAGTCCCACTATCCTCTCTCTCAGCTCCTTTGTAACGATCCCGGCAGTCTGAGTCGGGTCCTGTCTGTGTACTAGTTTTTCTGCTCGTGATCTCCAGTTTCCCGAGGGTTCTGGAACGCTCCCTGCCTGGTTGCCGGGCAACGTTGCTAGGCGGGAGCTCTCTTGATTTCCGCACCTGCATCCCATCAGCAATCTGCACACCTGGTCCTGATCATCACCCTTCTTAGGCTCTGGCCTAACATCCATTCCCTGCCGGATGCGTTAGCCATGAACAGTATGTTTATCAGCGGATCAGTCTTAGAGCTTAGAGCATTAGTTTTGTTGTTTTGCACCTTGTTTGCTTGTTGTATGCTTACCTCCGTTTTGTTCTCCCTGCAGTCACTCGTCCGGAACCTTCACCCAACCTCTGCCTGATGGTCGGCGGCTGCCGAGCCATCATTGGACCAACTACTGCACCCTCAACAACTCATCCACGCCGCCCGCTCTGTTCCCTGGATTATTCAGCAGCACTCGTGGATCAGTTAAATAAACACTCACCTTTGACACCACTTACCTTGTCCTGGTCTGCTTCTGGGTTCTGGCTTAGTAAACCGTGACAGAACGATCCGGCCAGTAATGAACCCAGCGGACCTGGACTCTGTTCGCCATGCCATTACCCATCAGGAGAAGATGTTGGGCCATCATAGCACGGTACTACAGGAGATCGCGTTGTCAGTTCGGAACCTTTCTACCGGTCTGACGGAGGTCCAGAACCAGCGCAAGTTTCCGGTGGAGGATCCACTACCGGTTTCACCCATCTCGCCTGCCGCTTCTGGAGCTGTGTCCTTCCGTGAGCCCAAGGTTCCGACGCCGGATAAATATGAGGGGGAGCTGGGAAGATGCCGTTCCTTCCTTATGCAGTGTGGATTAGTGTTCGATCTACAGCCCTACTCTTATGCCACAGACAAAGCTAGGATAGCCTTTGTGATTGAGTTGCTGCGTGGTCGAGCGCTGGAGTGGGCTTCAGCCGTTTGGGAACGACAGGATCCCTGCATGGCTTCATACCAGGGGTTCACGGCCGAGATGAGGAAGCTCTTCGACCATTCCGTCCGAGGGAGGGACGCAGCTAGGCGCCTGTTTTCGCTTCGCCAAGGAACTCGCAGCGTGGCCGACTTCGTGATCGAGTTCAAGACGTTGGCTGTGGAGAGTGGGTGGAATGAGGAGTCTCTGCAAGCGGCCTTTACCAGGGTCTGTCGGAGCAGCTCAAGGATGAGTTGATCTCCTATCCGGAGCCTAGTGACCTGGACAGCTTGGTAGCCTTGTCTATTCGGGTGGATAATCGAGTCCGAGAGCGAAGGAGGGAGAAGCAATGGGTCCCGTCCAACCGATCAGCTTCTCAGGTTCCAGTCGGGTCGGGGATTGGACCAGAATACGTCGATCATCGTCCACCACACAGGATTAGTGGAGAGGTCCTGTCTCCCGATTCTGAACCCATGCAAGTGGGGCGGCACGGGTTAACCAAGGAGGAGCGCCAACACAGACGTAGGACTAACTGTTGCCTCTACTGTGGTGGTTCGGGACATTACCTCGCCACTGGTTCCCGGCGGTCGTCAAACTGCGCGGCTCGCTAAAGTTGGGAGGACTTTTAGCGAGCCAGTTTCGACCTCTCAATACCTCTGTCAGACCCGTTTCCGGCTACCCTTATGAACAGGAATCAGAGCTTAGCGATTAACGCTTTATCGATTCAGGTGCCGATGGAAGCTTTCTTGATGCCGAGTTGGTGGAACAGCTGGGGCTTTCCAAGGAGCAATTGCCGGAAGCCATTGAAGCTACCACTCTGGACGGCAGTAGTCTGGCACGATCACGATGAGGACTGAACCGGTTAAGATGCTGTTGTCGGGGAATCATTCTGAGATGATTTCATTCTTCATTCTGCCGTCTTCCCATGTTCCTCTGGTCCTTGGATACCCCCTGGCTGAAGGAACACAATCCCACGTTCGATTGGGTGACGGGGCAAGGTAACGAGTTGGAGCCTTGATTGTCATGCTAACTGTCTCAAGACTGCCTGTCCCCATTCGGTTCCCAGTCAGGTGATTGAGGCTAAACCCCCAGATTTGTCCCTGGTTCCCGAGACATATCACGATTTGGGGGAAGTGTTCAGTAAGCAGAAGGCTCTGTCACTCCCTCCCCACCGACCATATGATTGTGCCATCAACCTGTTCCCTGGAGCTGTCTACCCCAAGGGAAGGTTATACAGTATCTCCCGACCTGAACGTGAGGCTTTGGAGACCTACATCAAGGAGTCCCTAGCTGCTGGTCTCGTTCGTCCCTCGTCATCACCCCTGGGGGGCAGGATTCTTCTTTGTGGGTAAGAAGGATGGCTCTCTTCGACCGTGTATTGATTATCGGGGGTTGAATGACATCACGGTCAAGAACAAGTATCCCCTGCCCTTGATGAGTTCTGCCTTCGACTCCTTACAGGGTGCTACGGTGTTCACCAAGCTAGACCTACGCAATGCGTATCACATGGTCCGGATCAGAGAGGGGGACGAGTGGTTGACGGGTTTCAATACACCGATGGGTCACTTCGAGTATCAGGTGATGCCGTTTGGACTGACCAATGCTCCAGCGGTATTCCAGAGTATGGTGAACGACGTCCTGAGAGATATGATCGGTCTCTTTGTGTTTGTTTACCTGGATGACATTCTGATCTTCTCGAAGGAACCTTCCGACCACGTCCAGCATGTCCGGCAGGTTCTGCAGCGATTGTTGGAGAATCGCCTGTTCGTGAAGGCCGAGAAGTGCGAGTTTCACGCCCACACGACATCCTTTCTCGGGTACATCATCTCCAGGGGAGAGATTAGGATGGACCAGGAGAAGGTTAGAGCGGTTCTGGAATGGGCCCAGCCCGGTACGAGATTGCAGCTCCAGAGATTTTTGGGGTTTGCGAATTTCTACCGCAGATTCATCCGGGATTACAGCCGTGTGGCCGCTCCGTTAACTGCCTTGACTTCCAGTATCAGGACCTTCAAGTGGAATCCGGAGGCGGATCGAGCGTTTCTGGATTTGAAGAGGCGATTCACCAACGCACCGATTCTCTCTCAACCGGACACGGCCCGTCAGTTCGTCGTTGAAGTGGACGCGTCTGATGTGGGAGTTGGCGCCATCCTGTCGCAGCGATGCTCCACGGACAGTAAACTCCATCCCTGCGCCTACTACTCGTCGCCTTTCGCCTGCGGAGAGGAATTACGATGTGGGTAACCGGGAGCTTCTCGCGGTGAAACTTGCCTTGGAGGAGTGGCGCCACTGGTTGGAGGGGGCGGAGCAACCGTTTATTGTCTGGACTGACCACAAGAATCTTGCTTACGTGCAATCGGCTAGACGTCTCAACTCCCCGCCAGGCCAGGTGGGCGTTGTTTTTCGGACGATTCAATTTTTTCCCTGACGTTCCGACCTGGATCTAAGAACGGCAAGGCGGACGCCTTGTCCCGGATGTTCTCCAAGACGGAAGAGAGTGGGTCCAAGACCGAGACAATTCTCCCCCGGAACTGCGTCGTGGGAGCAGTTATGTGGAAGATTGAGGAGGAGGTGATGGCGGCCCTTCGGACGCAGCCCGGTCCCGGTAACGGTCCACCCGGTCGGTTGTTTGTGCCTGAGTCGGTTCGTCCTGCTGTCCTCAAATGGTCCCACGCCAGCAAGATGGCTTGTCACCCTGGCGTGGCTCGGACGATGGCGTTTCTTCGCAGACGTTTTGGTGGCCTGCCATGGCCGAGGATACTCGGGGTTTTGTTGCTGCCTGTCCAGTGTGTGCGCAGAATAAGAGTACCAATCGGCCCAGCTCTGGACTACTTCACCCCCTTCCTATTCCCCCGGCGACCATGGTCGCATCTGGCCCTGGACTTTGTCACTGGGTTGCCCGCTTCTGAGGGGAACACGGTCGTTCTGACTATCGTGGACAGATTCAGCAAGTTCGCCCACTTTGTGCCAATTGCCAAGCTTCCCTCTGCCTCGGAGACGTCCGAGATCCTGGTTAGGGAGGTTTTCAGGGTCCACGGTTTGCCCAGTGATATCGTTTCCGACCGTGGCCCTCAGTTTACCTCTGCTGTCTGGAAGTCCTTCTGTTTGGCCATTGGAGCTACAGTCAGTCTCACATCTGGTTTTCACCCCCAATCTAATGGTCAGGCGGAGAGAGCCAACCAGAAGATGGAATCCACGCTACGCTGCCTGGTCTCTTCCAACCCCACCTCCTGGGTCTCTCAGTTGCCTTGGGTTGAGTATGCCCACAATACTCTCCCCTACATCTGCCACTGGGATGTCTCCCTTCCAGTGCCTGTATGGCTACCAACCTCCCTTGTTCCCTTCTCAGGAGAAGGAGCTCTCAGTGCCTTCTGTTCAGGCCCATATTCGTCGTTGCCACCGGACCTGGCATCGGGCCAGAAAGGCACTCCTTAGAGTTTCGGACCGGTATCAGCTCCAGGCGAATCGTCGCCGGATCCCCGCTCCCACCTATACCATCGGAGATAGGGTCTGGTTGGCCACACGGGATCTTCCTTTACGGACTGAGTCTAGGGAAGTTGTTACCGAAGTTCATTGGTCCGTTTGTGGTGGAGAAGGTGATCAATCCGGTGGCAGTTCGACTCAAACTACCGAGGACGCTCAGAGTCCATCCCACCTTTCATGTCTCCTGCCTCAAGCCTGTTTTCCTCAGTCCTCTGTTGCCTCCTCCGCCTCCTCCTCCTCCTCCTCGGATGATCGGAGGTGGTCCTGCCTACACGGTGCGACGCATCATGGATTCCAGACGGCGGGGCCGGGGTTTCCAGTATCTCGTGGACTGGGAGGGGTATGGTCCTGAAGAGAGGAGTTGGATTCCGCGGCGACAGATCCTAGATGCTGACCTCATTCGTGACTTCTACCGCCTCCATCCTGGCGCTCCGGGGAGTCCGCCCGGTGGCGTTTGGTCGGAGGGGGTACTGTAACGATCCCGGCAGTCTGAGTCGGGTCCTGTCTGTGTACTAGTTTTTCTGCTCGTGATCTCCAGTTTCCCGAGGGTTCTGGAACGCTCCCTGCCTGGTTGCCGGGCAACGTTGCTAGGCGGGAGCTCTCTTGATTTCCGCACCTGCATCCCATCAGCAATCTGCACACCTGGTCCTGATCATCACCCTTCTTAGGCTCTGGCCTAACATCCATTCCCTGCCGGATCGTTAGCCATGAACAGTATGTTTATCAGCGGATCAGTCTTAGAGCTTAGAGCATTAGTTTTGTTGTTTTGCACCTTGTTTGCTTGTTGTATGCTTACCTCCGTTTTGTTCTCCCTGCAGTCACTCGTCCGGAACCTTCACCCAACCTCTGCCTGATGGTCGGCGGCTGCCGAGCCATCATTGGACCAACTACTGCACCCTCAACAACTCATCCACGCCGCCCGCTCTGTTCCCTGGATTATTCAGCAGCACTCGTGGATCAGTTAAATAAACACTCACCTTTGACACCACTTACCTTGTCCTGGTCTGCTTCTGGGTTCTGGCTTAGTAAACCGTGACATCCTTCTTCCTTGAGCCTCAGCCCAGCCTCCCTAAAGTGCTTTATTTCCATGTTGTGTTGTGTGCTCTCTCTAGTTCCCCTAGTTCTCTGGCCCAGATGTGGATCCAGCAGATTCCCAGAATGAGAGGCTGTGTCCGTATGGAGTGGGGATTTAATGGTAGCACGATGGAGGGATGACTTCAGGGGAGGAAAGGGTTGGAGGATAGAGGGATAGATGTAGGGAGAGAGGAAGAGATTCACCTCATAGACAAGCTGTTTGGAGTGGAGGATGAGCGATATGAGGGGAATGGAGAGAGAGGGAGAAAGAGAGAGCGAGAGTTAGGCGAAAGGGGGCGGGAGAGAGAGAAAGAGCAAGAGAGAGAGGGAGAGAGAGAGAGAGGGAGAGAGAGAGAGAGCGATAGAGAGTAGTGCAGAGCAGGGCAGGGGGACAGAGAGAGATAAAGTAGGGTAGGGGGAGCGAACGAGAGAGAGAGAGAGAGAGAGAGAGAGAGAGAGAGAGAGAGAGAGAGAGAGAGAGAGAGAGAGAGAGAGAGAGAGAGAGTGAGAGAGAGAGTAAAGCCCTTTGAATTGAATTGAGAGAGATAGCAGAGTCACCTATGCATTATGGACACTAGCTTCTTCTCCATGGACTTTATGACATTTTCCTCTGTAATGTACTTTACAGTCCATATATGGGAAGGAGGGCTGGATTGAGGGGGAAGAGGTAGGGGATGTGGTTGGTATGGGTAATCTAAATAGGTAGAAAGATTGGAAATTATTCCTGAATATTTCTGATTGTGTAACCAAGAGCCAAATGGCACATCCATTAGATAAGGTTGTTAGGGTTAGGAAGAGCAGGAAGGAGAAACGGGGGGAAATAGGGGATGACCGACAGGCCTTGGGGAGAGAGGAGAGAGGAGAGAGGGAGAGAGAGAGAGGATAGAGGGAGAGAAGGCCCACATTTCAGACAACAGAGTTAGTAGATGCCAAATGTCTTTGGACATGGTTTAGAGGGGAGAGGAGAGAGAGGAAGATGGAGAGGGAGAGAGAGAGAGAGAGAGAGAGAGAGAGAGAGAGAGAGAGAGAGAGAGAGAGAGAGAGAGAGAGAGAGAGAGAGAGAGAGAGAGAGAGAGAGAGAGAGAGAGAGAGAGAGTGAAAGCAGAGAGAGAAAAATTGCACTCCTAAATCAACAAAGTCTGGGATTTGGGTTGGGTGCTATAGTGTGGATTGTTTTTTCATTAGATGAGTGGAGGGTGAGATTATGTGCCATTGTTTTGTGGCTGTTAAATGTGTGTGTGTGTTTGTGTGTATGCCTGAATGCAGGCCCGTGCATGTGAGTGAGTGTGTTTTGTCAGTGCTGCACATCTGTCATTGCTGATTTGATCATGTTGTGTTTAATGGGGTTGATTCCACCATGTGGAGAAGTGATTTAACTGGTGGGCTCAGTATTGGTATATACAGTGGGGAAAAAAGTATTTAGTCAGCCACCAATTGTGCAAGTTCTCCCACTTAAAAAGATGAGAGAGGCCTGTAATTTTCATCATATGTACACGTCAACTATGACAGACAAAATGTGGAAAAAAAATCCAGAAAATCACATTGTAGGATTTTTAATGAATTTATTTGCAAATTATGGTGGAAAATAAGTATTTGGTCAATAACTAAAGTTTCTCAATACTTTGTTATATACCCTTTGTTGGCAATGACACAGGTCAAACGTTTTCTGTAAGTCTTCACAAGGTTTTCACACATTGTTGCTGGTATTTTGGCCCATTCCTCCATGCAGATCTCCTCTAGAGCAGTGATGTTTTGGGGCTGTAACTGGGCAACACGGACTTTCAACTCCCTCCAAAGATTTTCTATGGGGTTGAGATCTGGAGACTGGCTAGGCCACTCCAGGACCTTGAAATGCTTCTTACGAAGCCACTCCTTCGTTGCCCGGGCGGTGTGTTTGGGATAATTGTCATGCTGAAAGACCCAGCCACGTTTCATCTTCAATGCCCTTGCTGATGGAAGGAGGTTTTCACTCAAAATCTCACGATACATGGCCCCATTCATTCTTTCCTTTACACGGATCAGTCGTCCTGGTCCCTTTGCAGAAAAAACAGCCCCAAAGCATGATGTTTCCACCCCCATGCTTCACAGTAGGTATGGTGTTCTTTGGATGCAACTCAGCATTCTTTGTCCTCCAAACACGACGAGTTGAGTTTTTACCAAAAAGTTCTATTTTGGTTTCATCTAACCATATGACATTCTCCCAATCCTCTTCTGGATCATCCAAATGCACTCTAGCAAACTTCAGACGGGCCTGGACATGTACTGGCTTAAGCAGGGGGACACGTCTGGCACTGCAGGATTTGAGTCCCTGGCGGCGTAGTGTGTTACTGATGGTAGGCTTTGTTACTTTGGTCCCAGCTCACTGCAGGTCATTCACTAGGTCCCCCCATGTGGTTCTGGGATTTTTGCTCACCGTTCTTGTAATCATTTTGACCCCACGGGGTGAGATCTTGCGTGGAGCCCCAGATCGAGGGAAGTTATCAGTGGTCTTGTATGTCTTCCATTTCCTAATAATTGCTCCCACAGTTGATTTCTTCAAACCAAGCTGCTTACCTATTGCAGATTCAGTCTTCCCAGCCTGGTGCAGGTCTACAATTTTGTTTCTGGTGTCCTTTGACAGCTCTTTGGTCTTGGCCATAGTGGAGTTTGGAGTGTGACTGTTTGAGGTTGTGGACAGGTGTCTTTTATACTGATAACAAGTTCAAACAGGTGCCATTAATACAGGTAACGAGTGGAGGACAGAGGAGCCTCTTAAAGAAGAAGTTACAGGTCTGTGAGAGTCAGAAATCTTGCTTGTTTGTATGTGACCAAATACTTATTTTCCACCATAATTTGCAAATAAATTCATAAAAAATCCTACAATGTGATTTTCTGGATTTTCTTTTCTCAATTTGTCTGTCATAGTTGACGTGTACCTATGATGAAAATTACAGGCCTCTCTCATCTTTTTAAGTGGGAGAACTTGCACAATTGGTGGCTGACTAAATACTTTTTTCCCCCACTGTAGCTAGGTCAGATTGTCAGCTACATTGGTTGGTTGGTACGCCATGAGGCAAGTTGACTTGGACCTAGACAGGACCTTATCAGCTAGCTAGGAGTAGACATGTGTCTGGGATTGCCGAGGGTACAAACATACGCACACACAAACACGACAGAAATGGGCGACGTCTTACGAGTTCCAACCCATCGTTGCTATTTATGTTTATCTGTATTATTCTTTTACAGGAAGTTGAACTATTATCACATATGACCTCCAAGCACTTCTGGACATCAGATTGACAGTTGCTAACCTCAATTTCGACTTCAAATCCGACTTCAACTCCGACTCAGCTGTTCCCTTGTTCATACCGGACCCCATTCCTTTGTTTCATGGGCTACCAAAATGCTACCAAATGTCCAGTCACTCGAGAATAAGATGGATGATCTTCATTCAAGAGTCTCCTATCAGAGAGACTTGAAAAGCTGCAATATTATATGCCTTGCAGAGACGTAGCTGGATGACTCTATGTACGGTTTCTCCATGCAGCGGCACGATCGGACAAAGGCGGCCTTGGGCAAGTCCAAAGGAAAGGGGTTTGTCTCTTCATAAACAACAACTGGTGCGCTGCTTCCAGTGTGAAGGAAATCTCTAGCTTTTGCTCACCTGATATAGAATATCTCAGGGTAAGCTGCAGACCCTTTTATCTAACAAGAGAGTTTTCATCCGTAATCATCACGGCTGTATACATCCCTCCGCAAACCAACAACACGTTGGGACTCTATAGCCCTAACTGTATAGGGCTATAAACAAACAAGAATCACCCAGATGCAGTGTTTGTGTTGGGCGGAGACTTTAATGCAGGGAGACTTAAATTGTTCTACCTCACTTTTACTAACAAGTCTCCTGCGCAACTAGGGGCGCTAAAACGCTAGACCACTTTTATTCTACCCACAGAAATGGATATAAGCCCTCCCTCGTCCTCCCTTAGACAAATCTGACAACCTCTATTCTCCTGCTTCCTGTTTACAAAAAAAAAGCTCAAACAGGAAATACCAGTGGCGCACTAAATACGGAAGTGATCCAATGAAGCAGACGCGAGGCTACAAGACTGTTACGCTAGTACAGACTGGGATATGTTCCGGGATTCATCCGATAGCATTGAGGAGTTTACCATATCAGTCACGGGCTTCATCAATGAGTGCATGGACGACGTCATCCCCACTGTGACTATAAGAACGTATCCAAACCAGAAACCATGGATTACAGGCAATATCCGCGCTGGGCTAGAGCTACCGCTTACAAGAAACAGGAAACGGACATGGACGCATACAAGAAAGCACGCTACGACCTCCGACGAGACATCAAACATCTAAAAGGACAATATAGGCGGAAGGTAGAATCCTGTTACACCTGCTCCGACGCTTGTCGTATGTGGCAGGGCTTGAAGACGATAATGGATTACAAAGGGAAGCCGTGATGTAGAACTCCCAAACCAGCTAAATGCATTTTATACTCGCTTCGAGGAATACAACACTGAGTCTTGAGTGAAATCCCCTGTTGTTACAGATGACTGTGTGATCTCACTCTCAGTGGCCGATGTGAGTAAAACTTTTAAACAGGTTAACAGTCGCGAGGCCGCCAGACTAGACGGAATACCAGGGCGCGTTTTCAAAGCATGCTCAGACTAGCTGGCAAGTGTCTTCACAGACATTTTCAATCTATCCTTGTCCCAGTCTGTAATCTCAACATGTTTCAACCTGACCACCATTGTCCCTGTTCCCAAGAGCTCCAAGGTAACCTTCCTAAATGACTATCGCCTTGTAGCACTCACATCTGTAATTATGAAGTGTTTTGAAAGTCTGTTCCCTACACATATAAACACCATCATCGACGGGGCTGTAGTATTTCTATTTGTATTTATTATGGATCCCAATTAGCTACATTCACAAAATATTTCACAACCTATTAAGTGTGTGCCCTCAGGCCCCTACTCTACTACCACATATATACAACACATAATCCATTTGTACGTGTGTGTATAGTGCGTATGCATGTGTCTGAGCCTATGTTTTTGTTGCTTCACAGTCCCCGCTGTTCCATGTAGTCATGGCTCTATGTTGTACTGTGCGCCTCCCATAGTCTGTTCTGGACTTGGGGACTGTGAAGAGACCTCTGGTGGCATGTCTTGTGGGGTATGCATGGGTGTCCGACATGTCAACATGTCAATACCTCTCACAAATACAAGTAGTGATGAAGTCAATCTCTCCTCCACTTTAATATTAGCTCTCTGTGTACATCCAAGGGCCAGCCGTGCTGCTTTGTTCTGAGCCAATTGCAATTTTCCTAGGTCCCTCTTTGTGGCACCTGACCACACGACTGAACAGTAGTCCAGGCGCGACAAAACTAGGGCTTGTAGGACCTGCCTTGTTGATAGTGCTGTTATGATGGCAGAGCAGTGCTTTATTATGGACAGACTTCTCCCCATACTAGCTACTGTTGTATCAACATGTTTTGACCATGAATGTTTACAATCCACGGTTACTCCAAGCAGTTTAGTCTCCTCAATTTGCTCAATTACCACATTATTCATTACAAGATTTAGTTGAGGTTTAGGGTTTAGTAAATGATTTGTCCCAAATTCAATGCTTTTAGTTTTAGAAATATTTAGAACTAACTTATTCCTTACCACCCATTCTGAAACTAACTGCAGCTCTACGTTAAGTGTTGCAGTCATTTCAGTCGCTGAGGTAGCTGACGTGCATAGTGTTGAGTCATCCACATACATAGACACACTGGCTTTACTCAAAGCCAGTGGCATGTTGTTAGTAAAGATTGAAAAAAGAAAGGGGCCTAGACAGCTGCCCTGGGGAATTCCTGATTCTACCTGGATTTTGTTGGAGAGGCTTCCATTAAAGAACACCCTCTGTGTTCTGTTAGACAGGAAACTCTTTATCCACAATATAGCAGGGGGTGTAAAGCCATAACATAGCTTGTATTATTTGGATGGGATCCATCCAAATCATTTGGGTTCCTGGATCCTTTCACAGCATTATAAGGCTCATTTAATCCCTACCATTGTGTCGCTAAGTTGTCATAATGATTCAGCAAATGTACATTATCCTAGGGGCGTTGGAAGACACAATGAAAATAACCTAATTTATGTCCCTCTTACTGCCAGGAATGCCTCTGCTGATTCTACAGCTATTGTATGCTGAAATCATATGCCTATGAACCAGAGTAATACTGTTAGCACTGAGGTGGTGTGCCCTAATAGGAAGTCCACTGTGTGCAACTCACCCTGCACTAAAAAAATTACCTCAGTATGTCTACCTCTGCTAAGCTTCCCAGTAAAGCATGAAAATAAATCAAGCATCCCAGAAAAGTGTTAAAAATAGCCCACGTTAACATATGTACATTGGTTTGCGAAAGTATTCACTCCCCTTGGCATTTTTCCTATGTTGTTGCCTTACAACCTGGAGTTAAAATTGTTTTTTGGGGGGTTTGTATCATTTGATTTACACAACATGCCTACCACTTTGAAGATGCAAAATATTTTTTATTGTGAAACAAATAAGAAATAAGAAAAAAAACAGAATTTGAGCGTGCATAACTATTCACCCCCCCCTCCCCACCCCCCACAAAGTCAATACTTTGTAGAGCCACCTTTTGCAGCAATTACAGCTGCAAGTCTCTTGGGGTATGTCTCTATAAGCTTGGCAAATCTAGCCACTGGGATTTTTGCCCATTCTTCGAGGCAAAACTGCTCCAGCTCCTTCAAGTTGGATGGGTTCCGCTGGTGTACAGCAATATTTAAGTCATACCACAGATTCTCAATTGGATTGAGGTTTGGGCTTTGAATAAGCCATTCCAAGACACAACAGGTTTCCCTCAAGAATTTCCCTGTATTTAGTGTCATCCATCATTCCTTCAATTCTGACCAGTTTCCCAGTCCCTGCTGATGAAAAACATCCTAACAGCATGATGCTGCCACCACCATGCTTTACTGTGGGGATGGTGTTCTCGGGGTGATGAGAGGTGTTGGGTTTGCGCCAGACATAGCGTTTTCCTTGATGGCCAAAAAGCTCAATTTTAGTCTCATCTGATCAGAGTACCATCTTCCATATGTTTGGGGAGACTTCCACATGGCTTTTGGCGAACACCAAACATATTTGCTTATTTCTTTTTTTAAGCAATGGCTTTTTTCTGGCCACTCTACCGTAAAGCCCAGCTCTGTGGAGTGTATGGCTTAAAATGGTCCTACGGACAGATACTCCAATCTCCACTGTGGAGCTTTGAAGGTCCTTCAGGGTTATCTTTGGTCTCTTTGTTGCCTCTCTGATTAATGCCCTTCTTGCCTGGTCCATGAGTTTTGGTGGGCGGCCCACTCTTGGCAGGTTTGTTGTGGTGCCATATTCTTTCAATTTTTTTTATAATGGATTTAATGGTGCTCCGTGGGATGTTCAAAGTTTCTGATATTTTTTTATAACCCAACCCTGATCTGTACTTCTCCAGAACTTTGTCCCTGACCTGTTTGGAGAGCTCCTTGGTCTTCATGGTGCCGCTTGCTTGGTGGTGCCCCTTGCTTAGTGGTGTTGCAGACTCTGGGGCCTTTCAGAACAGGTGTATACAGTGGGGGAAAAAAGTATTTAGTCAGCCACCAATTGTGCAAGTTCTCACACTTAAAAAGATGAGAGAGGCCTGTAATTTTCATCATAGGTACACGTCAACTATGACGGACAAATTGAGGGGAAAACATCCAGAAAATCACATTGTAGGATTTTTAATGAATTTATTTGCAAATTATGGTGGAAAATAAGTATTTGGTCACCTACAAACAAGCAAGATTTCTGGCTCTCACAGACCTGTAACTTCTTCTTTAAGAGGCTCCTCTGTCATCCACTCGTTACCTGTATTAATGGCACCTGTTTGAACTTGTTATCAGTATAAAAGACACCTGTCCACAACCTCAAACAGTCACACTCCAAACTCCACTATGGCCAAGACCAAAGAGCTGTCAAAGGACACCAGAAACAAAATTGTAGACCTGCACCAGGCTGGGAAGACTGAATCTGCAATAGGTAAGCAGCTTGGTTTGAAGAAATCAACTGTGGGAGCAATTATTAGGAAATGGAAGACATACAAGACCACTGATAATCTCCCTCGATCTGGGGCTCCACGCAAGATCTCACCCCATGGGGTCAAAATGATCACAAGAACGGTGAGCAAAAATCCCAGAACCACACGGGGGGACCTAGTGAATGACCTGCAGAGAGCTGGGACCAAAGTAACAAATCCTACCATCAGTAACACACTACGCCGCCAGGGACTCAAATCCTGCAGTGCCAGACGTGTCCCCCAGCTTAAGCCAGTACATGTCCAGGCCTGTCTGAAGTTTGCTAGAGTGCATTTGGATGATCAAGAAGAGGATTGGGAGAATGTCATATGATCAGATGAAACCAAAATATAACTTTTTGGTAAAAACTCAACTCGTCGTGTTTGGAGGACAAAGAATGCTGAGTTGCATCCAAAGAACACCATACCTACTGTGAAGCATGGGGGTGGAAACATCATGCTTTGGGGCTGTTTTTCTGCAAAGGGACCAGGACGACTGATCCGTGTAAAGGAAAGAATGAATGGGGCCATGTATCGTGAGATTTTGAGTGAAAACCTCCTTCCATCAGCAAGGGCATTGAAGATGAAACGTGGCTGGGTCTTTCAGCATGACAATGATCCCAAACACACTGCCCGGGCAATGAAGGAGTGGCTTCGTAAGAAGCATTTCAAGGTCCTGGAGTGGCCTAGCCAGTCTCCAGATCTCAACCCCATAGAAAATCTTTGGAGGGAGTTGAAAGTCCGTGTTGCCCAGCGACAGCCCCAAAACATCACTGCTCTAGAGGAGATCTGCATGGAGGAATGGGCCAAAATACCAGCAACAGTGTGTGAAAACCTTGTGAAGACTTACAGAAAACGTTTGACCTGTGTCATTGCCAACAAAGGGTATATGACAAAGTATTAAGAAACTTTTGTTATTGACCAAATACTTATTTTCCATCATAATTTGCAAATACATTAATTAAAAATCATTCAATGTGATTTTCTGGAAAAAAAAATCTCATTTTGTCTGTCATAGTTGACGTGTACCTATGATGAAAATGACAGGCCTCTCTCATCTTTTTAAGTGGGAGAACTTGCACAATTGGTGGCTGATTAAATACTTTTTTTCCCCACTGTATATAGCCTCCCTACTGTTATTTTATTTTACTTCTGCTCTTTTTTTCTCAACACTTTTTTTGTTGTTGTTTTATTTGTACTTTCTTTGTTAAAAATAAATGCACTGTTGGTTAAGGGCTGTAAGTAAGCATTTCACTGTAATGTCTGCACCTGTTGTATTCGGCGCATGTGACCAATAAAATTTGATTTGATTTGATTTGAAGCACCTGTAGTAGAGCGGGTCGAGAGATTAAAGTTCCTTGGCGTCCACATCACTGAGGATTTAACATGGTCCACATACACCTTCACAGTCTTGAAGAAGGCATGACAGCACCTCTTCCCCCTCAGGAGGCTGAAAAGATTTGGCATGGGCCCTCGGATCCTCAAAAAGTTATACAGCTGCACTATCGAGAGCATCTTGACTGGCTGCATCACCGCTTGGTATGGCAACTGCACCACCCTCGACCACAAAGTGCTACAGAGGGTGGTGAGGACTAGGGATGAATATTTTCCCGAAAATTTACCAAGTGTCAATACTGGGAATAATTTGTTCCGGGAAACCGCAAAAATCGGAAGTGCCTATTAAAAGCGTTTAAAACCAAGATATGTCAGGGTTCTCCCCAAATAAGAGGGGCTCTGCACCACCTTGTCGGCTTGGCTGCGCCACTCTGTCAAGAGTGATAGAGTAACTATCTTTGATCGCCAATGACATTGTTCTGAATTGCTAAACAGGCCGTTCAAAAATTATGAGCATTATCATCAGTGTTGGGGAAGCTACTCTGAAAAGAAAGTTTAACAAGCTACCAATTACTTCACAATGAAAGAAGTTAAGCTACACTAAAGCTACCCTTAACAAAAATACAGTTTATTTAACTAAATTAACTTTCTTAAATTATTTAACTACATACAAACTACTTAGAACACCAAGTCAGAACTGTAAGCTAAATAAAGCAGACAATGAAAGCTCTTACAATACTCGATAATTCAGTTTCTCTAAAACAGGTTATTGAATACATCTGCACCACCAAGTCAGAAAAGTAGGCAACGTTTTGAGGGGGAAAGGGACCAAATTAGGGTGAGGCACATGGGCTACTAACAGCTTACTACACAACATACACTTAGTATTACTTTCTTAGCTACAGTATACATATCTCCCTGGCATATTTCATAATTTATGCAGCAGCATACAATACATTTCTGGACTCAACTTGTTGTGCTGTGCTCATTTGAACAGGAAGGTGGCGCAGCGGTCCTTCTTGTGGGCGAATTTGTTCATCAAACTTTGTCATCAAAGTCTGGCATTCTCTGGATTTATGGTCCTTTCAAGACAACTGGGAACACAGAAAAAACAAGGTTGAATGACAACAGTGATCTTCAGGTCGGAGCTCTAGAAAGAGGCCCGAGTTTCCGACTTGGAATTCCGAGTTCGATGACCGTTCAAAATGGAACTCGTTTTTTTCCAAGTTTCCAATTGTCTTGAACTCACTGAAGTCTGAGATTTCCCAGTTCAGAGTTTCCAGCTGTTTTGATCGTGGCAGAAGTCATGCTGGATTGACAGCATGGCCAATGTATTCAACCTTTTCTGGCCCATGGTGTGTTGCAAGACAATGTTTATCCTTTCAAGCTTGGAAAATAGACCCTTAAACCCAGATATGGACTACACACCCTCTCCACTGATTAGCAGGCTAGTGATTGCGGTGCAAAGCTCGCAGTTAGCCACAGATTCCTTCCAAACCACTCATTGTTGAATTTGCAATTTCCAACTTGTTGTGTAATGTTTATGTCCAATGGCTGATGAGCACCGATACGTTTATCTATAATTTCTCTTCATATGACAAGGATTGAAGAGGATTTGCCAGTAGATTGTCGACTTGAGTCATGATGATGACTTCTTGTCTAGCTTGATTTTGAAAGTATGATGTTGACATGATCTGTCCAATCAAAGCTACTTTAGATATATTGTGATTTGACGTCATTTTATCTGCCGCCAATGACCTTGAGCACTTCTAATTTAAATCTATGGCAGCACCCAAGGGGCTTGAATTTTCTAGCTCTCCCCGTAGATTTTGCAGTGATGTAGTGTCCCCATGAGTGACAGAACACGGAGCCAATCACGGCGCAACTAGAGGACATTACCAACACTTATCCAGAGCGACTTACAAATTGGTGCATTCACCTTAAAGCCAGTGGGATAACCACTTTACAATGTTTTTTTTTTTTTTTTTTGTGGGGTGGGTTGGTTGGGGTAAGGGGGGGGTAGAAGGATTACTTTATCCTATCCCAGGTATTCCTTAAAGAGGTGGGGTTTCAAATGTCTCCGGAAGGTGGTGAGTGACTCCGCTGTCCTGGCGTAGTGGGGGAGCTTGTTCCACCATTGGGGTGCCAGAGCAGCGAATAGCTTTGACTGGGCTGAGCGGGAACTGTGCTTCCGTAGAGGTAGGGGAGCTAGCAGGCCAGAGGTGGATGAACGTAGTGCCCTCGTTTGGGTGCAGGGTCTGATCAGAGCCTGAAGGTAAGGAGGTGCCGTTCCCCTCACAGCTCCGTAGGCAAGAACCATGGTCTTGTAGTAGATGCGAGCCTCAACTGGAAGCCAGTGGAGTGTGCGGAGGAGCGGGGTGACATGAGAGAACTTGGGAAGGTTGAACACCAGACGGGCTGCAGCATTCTGGATGAGTTGTAGGGGTTTAATGGCACAGGCAGGGAGCCCAGCCAACAGCGAAGTGCCTGGATTAGGACCTGTGCCGCTTCCTGTGTAAGGCAGGGTCGTACTCTCCGAATGTTGTAGAGCATGAACCTACAGGATCGGGTCACCGCCTTGATGTTAGCGGAGAACGACAGGGTGTTGTCCAGGGTCACGCCAAGGCTCTTCGCACTCTGGGAGGAGAACACAACAGAGTTGTCAACCGTGATGGCGAGATCATGGAACAGGCAGTCCTTCCCCGGGAGGAAGAGCAGCTCCGTCTTGCCAAGGTTCAGCTTGAGGAGGTGATCTGTCATCCATACTGATATGTCTGCCAGACATGCAGAGATGCGATTCGCCACCTGGTTATCAGAAGGGGGAAAGGAGAAGATTAGTTGTGTGTCGTCTGCGTAGCAATGATAGGAGAGGCCATGTGAGAATATGACAGAGCCAAGTGACTTGGTGTATAGCGAGAATAGGAGAGGGCCTAGAACTGAGCCCTGGGGGACACCAGTGGTGAGAGCACGTGGTGCGGAGACAGCTTCTCGCCACGCCACTTGGTAGGAGCGACCTGTCAGGTAGGACGCAATCCAAGAGTGAGCCGCGCCGGAGATGCCCAGCTCGGAGAGGGTGGAGAGGAGGATCTGATGGTTCACAGTATCAAAGGCAGCAGACAGGTCTAGAAGGACAAGAGCAGAGGAGAGAGAGTTAGCTATAGCAGTGCGGAGAGCCTCCGTGACACAGAGAAGAGCAGTCTCAGTTGAATGACCAGTCTTGAAAACTGACTGGTTTGGATCAAGAAGGTAATTCTGAGAGAGATAGCAAGAGAGTTGGCTAAAGACGGCACGCTCAATAGTTTTGGAGAGAAAAGAAAGAAGGGATACTGGTCTGTAGTTGTTGACATCAGAGGGATCGAGTGTTGGTTTTTTGAGAAGGGGTGCAACTCTCGCTCTCTTGAAGACGGAAGGGACATAGCCAGCGGTCAAGGATGAGTTGATCAGCGAGGTGAGGTAAGGGAGAAGGTCACCGGAGATGGTCTGGAGAAGAGAGGAGGGGATAGGGTCAAGCGGGCAGGTTGTTGGGCGGCCGGCCGTCACAAGTCGCAAGATTTTATCTGGAGAGAGAGGGGAGAAAGAAGTCAAAGCATAGGGTAGGGCAGTGTGAGCAGGACCAGCAGTGTCATTTGATTTAACAAACGAGGATCGGATGTCGTCAAAATGGTTGACGAAGTCATCCACAGAGAGGGAGGGGGGATTCAGCAGGGAGGAGAATGTGGCAAAGAGCTTCCTAGGGTTAGAGGCAGATGCTTGGAATTTAGAGTGGTAGAAAGTGGCCTTAGCAGCAGAAACAGATGAAGAAAATGTAGAGAGGAGGGAGTGAAAAGATGCCAGGTCCACAGGGAGTCTAGTTTTCTTCCATTTCCGCTCAGCTGCCCGGAGCCCTGTTCTGTGGGCTCGCAATGAGTCATCAAGCCACAGAGCTGGAGGGGAGGACCGAGCCGGCCGGGAGGATAGGGGACATAGAGAGTCAAAGGATGCAGAAAGGGAGGAGAGGAGGGTTGAGGAGGCAGAATCAGGAGATTGGAGGGAGAAGGATTGAGCAGAGGGAAGAGATGATAAGATGGAAGAGGAGAGAGTAGCGGGAGAGAAAGAGCGAAGGTTGCGACGGCGCATTACCATCTGTGTAGGGGCAGAGTGAGTAGTGTTGGAGGAGAGCGAGAGAGAAAAGGATACAAAGTAGTGGTCGGAGACATGGAGGGGAGTTGCAGTGAGATTAGTAGAACAACAGCATCTAGTAAAGATGAGGTCAAGCGTATTGCCTGCCTTGTGAGTAGGGGGGGACGGTGAGAGGGTGAGGTCAAAAGACGTAGGGAGGTTGAAATCCCCCAGAACTGTATTTTCCGCTGGCTGCCCCACCACCACAGAAAGCACTGAGCTAGTCTGAAACACCTGCATTTTGGAGTTGCCTTACTCAAGAAAGCAAAAAGGAGACCATGTTTTTTTGCGGCTTTATTAACTCAATGATTGGAAATAGTTTAAATATCAAGGTATGTCAACAGGGACCAACTCTGTTTTAAAAATATCCATATCAACTCACAAACCGTTTGTTGATCATACATTTTCTACCCAAGCTCTCATATGAGCAGTGAGTACAAGACAGCGTAGAGAAGCGGGGGAAATGTTATAGCGTTATTTTGACATGCATAGTAGGTGAGAGATGTGCTTTGATAATGAAACCTATGGATTACAGAATAAAGTTAGGAATTTTCATGCGAGACAGGAGTCAGGATTTTAGGTTTCAGTGGGATTGGGACTGGATAGGAAAATAGCCTAGGCTCTAGGACAGGAGAATGTCTGTGACAGAGATCAGAGATGCCTATGTAGGCTATTGAATTATGGGTCCCGCTTTAAATTACATTTAGCTTTTAAAGGCTTCATAAAGCCTTCATAAAGCCTTCATAAACACTACATGAATGTGTTACAAATCATCTATAACCGTATGTCATGCTTTATAAAGGGTTAATAAATGTGGCATAACTGTGTGACATAACCACCCATGTCAAATGTGACATAACCCACTATGTCAAATATGACATAAACCTGTGCTTTATGAAGGGTAGCATAAGCACTGCTTAATAAAGGCCTCATAAATCATATTAAACTGAGGCGTCACAAAGCATTTATAACCCTGTTAAGCATCTTGGTAGAGCATTGCAACGCAAGGATATTGGGTTTGATTCCCAGGACCACCCATACGTAAAAATGTATTCACACATGGATAACAGTGTCTGCTAAATTGTATATATTAAATTATATTTCACTAAAACATTTCTAGGTGGCCCAACCTCTTTCCCTCTTGGTTGCAAAGTCAGTATTGCACCTGACCTGAACTTCCCCCAAAATGCTGTGCTGCAGGATGACACATTTTAAAGTGCAGTCATTCATTACAAAAAACGTTGGTAGGGCCTTTTAAAATCTGTTTAAATGTTTTGCCTATACTTCTGTTTTTGCCCAAATTCCATTTTCTTGGTTTTGTTTTTCCAGGTTTTGGATTTCCACATTCTTTCTAGTTTACCCCTTCTTTTTTTGACACTTTTTAAATAAAATAAAAAACTACATTGGATTTTCTGTGTCTACAACAATTCTTAAAATCACATCAGGGGTTGTCTTTTGAGGTCTGGGAAAAATCGAAGAAACTTAGATTTTTGAGTGTAGTTGCCCTTTAATCCAGTGAGTATGGCTGCACTGTTGTTTGGTTAGCAGGTTTTCTGTAGTGCAGTAAGATCACATGATGTGATTCAGCCGCCAATGGAATGGGTGGAGTAAAAGGCCAGCAACACTATTACTCAGAGCCCCATGAAATGACACAATGTATACATTCTACAGACCCTACTGAGTATTCCCTACAATACTTTTACAGCTGCACCCAGAATAGTTCTTGCTCTTAGCCAATATGTATTCCATATACAGTGATGGGTATTGGGGGCATTTATTTGACCTTGGAACATGTTCTAAAACCCAAATGTACTGCAAATGTCACTTAAACATGAACAAATATGAATCATTGTTAATGTTTAGACAATTATTTTTAATATCATGAATGTTTATTGACACTTTTCTACTATTATTTTGAACATACTTTTTTAGTGTTGCTGAGGAGACGCTGATCATGTAATGAGTTCGCAAATCAAATGCCCCACTTGTGCTGCCAAGGGACAATGAAAAACAAGTAAGTTAACCTTTATTTATTGTAATTAAAATTAGTTTGTAGTAGTTAAGTGTAGAGTTAGAATACATACTGTAGCTACCTCAATCATTATTTCAACTAATCTCGGTTACTTCACAGCAATTGCTAGCTAGCCGAAATGTTGCTAGCTAGCAGGCTCAGCTAAATATGAATCCCCCTATATACAGCCTGTAACGATCCCGGCAGTCTGAGTCAGGTCCTGTCTGTGGACTAGTTTTTTCTGCTCGGGATCTCCAGTTTCCTGAGGGTTCTGGAACGCTCCGGGGAGCTCTCTTGATTTCCGCACCTGCATCCCATCAGCAATCTGCACACCTGGTCCTGATCATCACCCTTCTTAGGCTCTGGCCTAACATCCATTCCCTGCCGGATCGTTAGCCATGAACAGTAGGTTTACCAGAGTATCAGTCTTAGAGCCTCTAGCGGTAGTTTTGTTGTTTTTGCACCTTGTTGGTTTGTTGTTTACTTACCTCCGTTTTGTTCCATCTGCAGTCACTCGTCCGGAGCCTTCATCCAACCTCTGCCTGGTGGTCGGCGGCTGCCGAGCCATGACGGGATCAACCACTGCACCCCCAACAACTAATCAACGCCGCCCGCTCTGTTCCCTGGATTATTCAGCATCACTCTTGAATTTGTAAATAAACACTCACCTTCGTTTCAACTTACCTTGTCCTGGTCTGCTTCTGGGTTCTGGCTTTGTAACTCGTGACAGAACGATCCGGCCAGTAATGAACCCAGCGGACCTGGACTCTGTTCGCCATGCCATTACCCATCAGGAGAAGATGTTGGGCCATCATAGCACGGAGCTACAGGAGATCGCGTTGGCAGTTCGGAACCTTTCTACCGGTCTGACGGAGGTCCAGAACCAGCGCAAGTTTCCGGTGGAGGATCCACTACCGGTTTCACCCATCTCGCCTGCCGCGTCTGAAGCGGTGTCCTTCCGTGAGCCCAAGGTTCCGACGCCGGATAAATATGAGGGGGAGCTGGGAAGATGCCGTTCTTTCCTTATGCAGTGTGGGTTAGTGTTCGATCTACAGCCCTACTCTTATGCCACAGACAAGGCTAGGATAGCCTTTGTGATTGAGTTGCTGCGTGGTCGAGCGCTGGAGTGGGCTTCAGCCGTTTGGGAACGACAAGACCCCTGCATGGCTTCATACCAGGGGTTCACGGCCGAGATGAGGAAGCTCTTCGACCATTCCGTCCGAGGGAGGGACGCAGCTAGGCGCCTGTTTTCGCTCCACCAAGGAACTCGCAGCGTGGCCGACTTCGTGATCGAGTTCAAGACGTTGGCTGTGGAGAGTGGGTGGAATGAGGAGTCTCTGCAAGCGGCCTTTTACCAGGGTCTGTCGGAGCAGCTCAAGGATGAGCTGATCTCCTATCCGGAGCCTAGTGACCTGGACAGCTTGGTAGCCTTGTCTATTCGGGTGGATAATCGAGTCCGAGAGCGAAGGAGGGAGAAGCAATGGGGTCCGTCCAGTCGATCAGCTTCTCAGTTCCCAGTCGGGTCGGGTGGTGGACCAGAACACGTCGATCATTCTCCACCACAAAGGATTAGTGGAGAGGTCCTCTCTCCCGATTCTGAACCCATGCAAGTGGGGCGGCACGGGTTAACCAAGGAGGAGCGTCAACATAGACGTAAGACCAACTGCTGCCTCTACTGTGGTAGCTCGGGACATTACATCTCCACTTGTTCCCGGCGGTCGTCAAACTGCACGGCTCGCAAAGTTGGGAGGACTTTTAGCGAGCCAGTTTCAACCTCTCAGTACCTCTGTCAGACCCCGTTTCCGGCTACCCTTGTGAACAGGAATCAGAGCTTAGCGATTAACGCTTTTATCGATTCAGGTGCCGATGGAAGCTTTCTTGATGCCGAGTTGGTGGAACAGCTGGGGCTTTCCAAGGAACAATTGCCGGAAGCCATTGAAGCGACCACTCTGAACGGCAGTAGTCTGGCACGTATCACGATGAGGACTGAACCGGTTAAGATGCTGTTGTCGGGGAATCATTCGGAGATGATTTCATTCTTCATTCTGCCGTCTTCCCATGTTCCTCTGGTCCTTGGATACCCCTGGCTGAAGGAACACAATCCCACGTTCGATTGGGTGACGGGCAAGGTAACGAGTTGGAGCCTTGATTGTCATGCTAACTGTCTCAAGACTGCCTGTCCCCATTCGGTTCCCAGTCAGGTGATTGAGGCTAAACCCCCAGATTTGTCCCTGGTTCCCGAGACATATCACGATTTGGGGGAAGTGTTCAGTAAGCAGAAGGCTCTGTCACTCCCTCCCCACCGACCATATGATTGTGCCATCAACCTGTTCCCTGGAGCTGTCTACCCCAAGGGAAGGTTATACAGTATCTCCCGCCCTGAACGTGAGGCTTTGGAGACCTACATCAAGGAGTCCCTAGCTGCTGGTCTCGTTCGTCCCTCGTCATCACCCCTGGGGGCAGGATTCTTCTTTGTGGGTAAGAAGGATGGCTCTCTTCGACCGTGTATTGATTATCGGGGGGTTGAATGACATCACGGTCAAGAACAAGTATCCCCTGCCCTTGATGAGTTCTGCCTTCGACTCCTTACAGGGTGCTACGGTGTTCACCAAGCTAGACCTACGCAATGCGTATCACATGGTCCGGATCAGAGAGGGAGACGAGTGGTTGACGGGTTTCAATACACCGATGGGTCACTTGAGTATCAGGTGATGCCGTTTGACTGACCAATGCTCCAGCGGTATTCCAGAGTATGGTGAACGACGTCCTGAGAGATATGATCGGGTCTCTTTGTGTTTGTTTACCTGGATGACATTCTGATCTTCTCGAAGGAACCTTCCGACCACGTCCAGCATGTCCGGCAGGTTCTGCAGCGATTGTTGGAGAATCGCCTGTTCGTGAAGGCCGAGAAGTGCGAGTTTCACGCCCACACGACATCCTTTCTCGGGTACATCATCTCCAGGGGAGAGATTAGGATGGACCAGGAGAAGGTTAGAGCGGTTCTGGAATGGGCCCAGCCCGGTACGAGATTGCAGCTCCAGAGATTTTTGGGGTTTGCGAATTTCTACCGCAGATTCATCCGGGATTACAGCCGTGTGGCCGCTCCGTTAACTGCCTTGACTTCCAGTATCAGGAGCTTCAAGTGGAATCCGGAGGCGGATCGAGCGTTTCTGGATTTGAAGAGGCGATTCACCAACGCACCGATTCTCTCTCAACCGGACACGGCCCGTCAGTTCGTCGTTGAAGTGGACGCGTCTGATGTGGGAGTTGGCGCCATCCTGTCGCAGCGATGCTCCACGGACAGTAAACTCCATCCCTGCGCCTACTACTCGTCGCCTTCGCCTGCGGAGAGGAATTACGATGTGGGTAACCGGGAGCTTCTCGCGGTGAAACTTGCCTTGGAGGAGTGGCGCCACTGGTTGGAGGGGGCGGAGCAACCGTTATTGTCTGGACTGACCACAAGAATCTTGCTTACGTGCAATCGGCTAGACGTCTCAACTCCCGCCAGGCCAGGTGGTCGTTGTTTTTCAGACGATTCAATTTTTCCCTGACGTTCCGACCTGGATCTAAGAACGGCAAGGCGGACGCCTTTGTCTCGGATGTTCTCCAAGACGGAGGAGGGTGGGTCCAAGACCGAGACAATTCTCCCCCGGAACTGCGTCGTGGGAGCTGTTAGGTGGAAGATTGAGGAGGAGGTGATGGCGGCTCTTCGGACGCAGCCCGGTCCCGGTAACGGTCCACCGGTCGGTTGTTTGTGCCTGAGTCGGTTCGCCCTGCGGTCTCAAATGGTCCCACGCCAGCAAGATGGCTTGTCACCCTGGCGTGGCTCGGACGATGGCGTTTTCGCAGACGCTTTTTGGTGGCCTGCCATGGCCGAGGATACTCGGGGTTATGTTGCTGCCTGTCCAGTGTGTGCGCAGAATAAGGGTACCAATCGGCCCAGCTCTGGACTACTTCAACCCCTTCCTATTCCCCCGCGACCATGGTCGCATCTGGCCCTGGACTTTGTCACTGGGTTGCCCGCTTCTGAGGGGAACACGGTCGTTCTGACTATCGTGGACAGATTCAGCAAGTTCGCCCACTTTGTGCCAATTGCCAAGCTTCCCTCTGCCTCGGAGACGTCCGAGATCCTGGTTAGGGAGGTTTTCAGGGTCCACGGGTTGCCCAGTGATATCAGTTTCCGACCGTGGCCCTCAGTTTACCTCTGCTGTCTGGAAGTCCTTCTGTTTGGCCATTGGAGCTACAGTCAGTCTCACATCTGGTTTTCACCCCCAATCTAATGGTCAGGCGGAGAGAGCCAACCAGAAGATGGAATCCACGCTACGCTGCCTGGCCTCTTCCAACCCCACCTCCTGGGTCTCTCAGTTGCCTTGGGTTGAGTATGCCCACAATACTCTCCCCTACGTCTGCCACTGGGATGTCTCCCTTCCAGTGCCTGTATGGCTATCAACCTCCCTTGTTCCCTTCTCAGGAGAAGGAGCTCTCAGTGCCTTCTGTTCAGGCCCATATTCGCGTTGCCACCGGACCTGGCATCGGGCCAGAAAGGCACTCCTTAGAGTTTCGGACCGGTATCAGCTCCAGGCGAATCGTCGCCGGATCCCCGCTCCCACCTACACCATCGGAGATAGGGTCTGGTTGGCCACACGGGATCTTCCTTTACGGACTGAGTCTAGGAAGTTGTTACCGAAGTTCATTGGTCCGCTTTGTGGTGGAGAAGGTGATCAACCCCGGTGGCAGTTCGACTCAAACTCCCGAGGACGCTCAGAGTCCATCCCACCTTTCATGTCTCCTGCCTCAAGCCTGTTTTCCTCAGTCCTCTGTTGCCTCCTCCGCCTCCTCCTCCTCCTCCTCGGATGATCGGAGGTGGTCCTGCCTACACGGTGCGACGCATCATGGATTCCAGACGGCGGGGCCGGGGTTTCCAGTATCTCGTGGACTGGGAGGGGTATGGTCCTGAAGAGAGGAGTTGGATTCCGCGCGCGACAGATCCTAGATGCTGACCTCATCCGTGACTTCTACCGCTCCATCCTGGCGCTCCGGGGAGTCCGCCCGGTGGCGTTGGCCGGAGGGGGGTACTGTAACGATCCCGGCAGTCTGAGTCAGGTCCTGTCTGTGGACTAGTTTTTTCTGCTCGGGATCTCCAGTTTCCCGAGGGTTCTGGAACGCTCCCGGGGAGCTCTCTTGATTTCCGCACCTGCATCCCATCAGCAATCTGCACACCTGGTCCTGATCATCACCCTTCTTAGGCTCTGGCCTAACATCCATTCCCTGCCGGATCGTTAGCCATGAACAGTAGGTTTACCAGAGTATCAGTCTTAGAGCCTCTAGCGGTAGTTTTGTTGTTTTTGCACCTTGTTGGTTTGTTGTTTACTTACCTCCGTTTTGTTCCATCTGCAGTCACTCGTCCGGAGCCTTCATCCAACCTCTGCCTGGTGGTCGGCGGCTGCCGAGCCATGACGGGATCAACCACTGCACCCCCAACAACTAATCAACGCCGCCCGCTCTGTTCCCTGGATTATTCAGCATCACTCTTGAATTTGTAAATAAACACTCACCTTCGTTTCAACTTACCTTGTCCTGGTCTGCTTCTGGGTTCTGGCTTTGTAACTCGTGACACAGCCATGTCTCATAGTCACATCATGAGATTTGTAAATGAAAGAGGAATATAATCATTCGAATTGAATGGAGTTTCCCATCTTCCCAGTTTCTGGCGCAGCTTAGAAATTACCTTATCCAGATGGCGTGACAAAGGCATTTCCTAACAGACCTGCTAACTTTCTTTGTTGTTACTTTAAGGTAGGAACCAACATGCAGTGCCTCCAGCAGGAAGAGAGGCAAGAACCATTCGTCTGCCAGCTCAGGAACAAGCTACACTATTCACAGCCCTGTGTAATGTTCAATGTTATTGCATTGTTGGACCTTTTTTAACTTAATGTATTTGTATTGTTTTAAAAATGTAGAAATGTTCCCATGCTGGAGAGCAGGGCTTGATTACAACCTGTTACAATGGTGCCAACATTTTGTGGCTGATCTTACAGCGGGGGAGTGGGTGAACGTGTCCACGACCTGACTGGGCACCGCACGGTATGGCTAGTTTTTTGTTGTGTGCATGTTTGTGTACTGAGGAACATGTAACTTGGTTCTAGAAGAAACACACTTTCAATTATTTTAGGTTGAGGACTTTCATCAACATTTACATTTTACATTTTAGTCATTTAGCAGACGCTCTTATCCAGAGCGACTTACAGTTAGTGAGTGCATACATTATTTATTTATTTTTCATACTGGCCCCCCGTGGGAATCGAACCCACAACCTTGGCGTTGCAAACGCCATGCTCTACCAACTGAGCTACATCCCTGCCGGCCATTCCCTCCCCTACCCTGGACGACGCTGGGCCAATTGTGCGCCCCCATGGGTCTCCCGGTCGCGGCCGGCTACGACAGAGCCTGGATTCGACCCCCAACATGTCACCCTTTATAAAGCACATGTTTATATCATATTCGACCTAGTGGATTATGTCACGTTTGACATTGGTGATTATGTCACACAGTTATGCCACATTTATGAACCCTTTATAAAGCATGACATATGGTTATAGATGCTTTGTAACACATTTATGTAGTGCTTATGAAGGCATTATGAAGGATTTATGAAGCCTTTATAAGATTAACGTCATTTAAAGCGGGACCGAATTATGCATATGCCTATCAAATTTGTGACTGTCTGAAGAGTCACAATGAAAGCTCAACGAGGCACATGTTATTTTATAGGCTATACTGTAGGGGTTTCCCTAGGGTTTATTAACTGCATTTGTGGTGAATTATTATTAATGAACTGTAGAGTTTAATGGACTATGAGGTAGAACTGGGTTAATCAAGAGCATAAAGTTAGAATTCTGTGTTACTGGACCAGGAATTGTATTGGGTCATTTAATTTCACTGTGTGGGTGAGTAGAGAGGGAATCTGCCCTAGGGTCAGATTGCTTGCTCTTACTTAAATCCATGGCTGTCTTATCTGATGAGAGACTGAAACTAGCTTGTGGCCTTTTGTCTCTCTCTTCAAGCACAGTGAAGGGAGCGGCACCAGGGTTGAATAGAGTTTGGGCTAGACCTTTGTCTCCTTGGTATCTTCTTGATTGATTACAGCATGAGGGGGTGAGGTTTGTGTATGATTCAAGAATTTAGGGCCTTGTCATGTTTAAACTAAACATGAGTGTGTGTGCAAGACAGGGGAGCGAGTGATTGGTTGGAGTAATAGTTCAGCCGTCCTCAGGGACAAAGGAAGTGGGTGTGGAGTGATAAAGAGCGGGAAACTGAAGAGGGAGGGATTTAGAGCTAGAAGAGTTGGGGATGATGGTATATAATGTGACGTGAGGGAGGAAGAACGGGGTGCCACTCTGCAGACTAGTATCGGCTTTGATGAAAACTTTAATAAAGTCATTTCTTGATGTAACAAAAACTCTGTAAGACCTTATTTGTAATAAAGTATAGTGGTTATTTTCCACAACATAATTAGCACCCCAGATTGGACTGGTTATAGAGATATTTGATTGCTTTACCGTCTGAGAAAGTTTGAGCGACTCACACAGACTCAGTGGCCGCTGTTTAAAAGGTAAGCTATGTTCTTCCTTAAACTGTGTGTTTCGATCAGGCTGAATCTGAGGGTGGGGTAAGGAAGGGTTCTCTCCAGAATTAAGGACCAAATTTAGCAGAAGAAGCAGAGTTTTTTTTGGAATGAGGAATAAGCATGCATGCAATGTAAATGAGTGCAAATAAGACAAGCAGGCTAGCATAGACGCACGCTAGTAGTAGAACCAGCAGGCTAGCATAGACGCACGCTAGTAGACAAGCAGGCTGGCATAGACGCAGGCTAGTAGTAGAAGAAGCAGGCTGGCATAGACGCAGGCTAATAGTAGAACAAGCAGGCTGGCATAGACGCAGGCTAGTAGTAGAATAAGCAGGCTGGCATAGACGCAGGCTAATAGTAGAACCAGCAGGCTAGCATAGACGCATGCTAGTAGACAAGCAGGCTGGCATAGACGCAGGCTAGTAGACAAGCAGGCTGGCATAGACACAGGCTAGTAGTAGAAGAAGCAGGCTGGCATAGACGCAGGCTAATAGTAGAACAAGCAGGCTGGCATAGACGCAGGCTAGTAGACAAGCAGGCTAGCATACACGCAGGCTAGTGGACGAGCAGGCTAATACGTAGGTTTGCTAGTCCGGAGTAGGTGTGCATCATCCTGGATGAGGGGATGCACTAATTAGACAGCGAATCGGGTAAAAAATGAAGTCATCCTGAGAAGGTGACAGCATAAATTGGATGTCACGCTTTTCATCCCTAGTAGGTGAATGGTTGTGAACGCCACCAGGGCTTCAAAGTATAGAGAAATAATAAGATAGAGTAGGTCTGCTCATCTCGTACGGGTGAATGGTTAGCTTGAGCCGCTGTGAGTCATTCAGTGATTCATTTAAGCACGAGTGGCGGCTTATCTGTGTGGGTGATCGGACAACAAAAATAAATCCTGTAAATAATAGCCTTGTCTTTGCGGAGAAAGTTTAAGGAAAGGGACTATATTTTAGGTCGTTTGAAGCTTCTAAGGCTGGTGGAGAAAGGGAAAGCCCAATCTTACATTAGGGAGAGAAGAATTAATAGTAAGTGGATATTCATTTACTAATGTAAAGGAGAGAGAGAGAAACCCTGTTGAAGGAACAGGTCACGTGTACGGGGGTGATCATATGATGTCGACACATTGAATTTCGGTCAAGCTTTTAAGGGGTAATTAAAGTTGGGAAATTTAGAAGGGATATAGGATTATGGTAAAATTGACCATAGTAAAGGAATATTCCGGTAGGTTATGCAAATAGTGATGAAGCGTGTTTGAGAACAACGTTGTGTAAATGTGATATGATGAAGAGATAAAGAGGTGTGTATGATAATGTTATAGAGCGTGTGGATATTAAGCTTTTTTATATAATATCTTGGGGGGTGTACAACGCGGCCTGGCATAGAATAGTGTAAGATCAGTGACCAGTCTATAGGATTCTGAGAGGATGCTATGACTGAGGGACGGGGGTCTAGGTTGTTAAATTGATGTTCCGCTGGGACTAGGTTAGGGGAAATTAACATGTGGCAATAAAGAATCATTAGAAATACGAATGCGGTGGATGATATGAATAATATTGACATATGATGTATGTTATGTGTGGGAAATTGATTAATAGAGAGTGGATAAAAGTGGAATAATATATAAGTGCTGGCTTGCGCGCCCAAACACGTAGACATATGTGGGGGATGGGAGACAGTACATAGAGCGTGTGGTAGAAAAGGTTAAGCATTATAATAGCTATCTATCATTTCAGAAGCAGAGGTGATATAGTCAAGGAATTTTAGTATATTAGGGGGAAAATATAATTCATTTGGTTAAGTCGTTAGATCTGTTGCCAAATCAATGAATGTGGGTTTGACTCGTTGACTGCTAAGTTATACGTTGAGCATGTGAGATCTGTGTCCTTCAAAGCTATTTTGTGATAAATGTGGTATGTGCAAGATACAAGAAATACAGACCATTTAGAATTGGAATAATGGAGGATTTACTTGTCATTCCAATAAAGCATAGATTCTGCATTACTGACTAAAATCTAGATTTTCAGATTATAGTCCAATTATGGTTGTGGGTTGCTTAGATTGATAAACAGTCAGTGTTCATTTTGTGTTATAAGACTGGACGATTTAGCAGCTTGCTGATTTAAAATTGAACGACTCACGTATTCAACCGGAATAGGCGGCGGGGGGGGGGGGGGAGATAGTTATTTGCCATGGCGCCGAATTACATTTTTGCATTTTGGTCATTTGGCAGACACTCTTATCCAGAGCGATTTACAGGAGTGGTTGGGTGCCTTGCTCGGGGGCACATCGACAGATTTTTCGCCTGGTCGGCTCTGAGATTGGAACCGGCGACCTTTCCGTTGCTGGCAGGCGCTCTTGACCACTAGGCTACCTGCCGCCCGAATGAGTTGATAATTTGAAAACTACTGAGAATATAATTGGAATTTGGAATAGTGAATTGAATATGGATGTGAATTAAATGTATGCTTGTCAACGATAGCAAGTATTTGTTTTATTAATTAGAGCATAATCAGAAAGGACAGTTACAGAAATTGAATAGCGGACTGGCAATTGCGATAGAGCTGAGGCCGTGATTTGAATTGGTAACAAAGGAAAGCAATTTAATAGGGAAGTTAGAATTTCAACAGGGAATTGTATGGGTAGACAGAGGAAAGTAATGTCTTTTAATAATATGAATGCGAAAATACTATTAGGTATTGGTGGTTTTGGAATAGACTTTACTAAGGCCATGTTTTAGTTTGTGTGTAAAAGAGAGACACTAGCGAGTACAAATCTAGCTGTAGGGGAGATTAATAATAGAAATCTAGATAGGAGAATTTAGAATAGGGAGTAGCAGTCCAGATATAAACAAGGAAAGGGGAGAGTTGAAAGCCAAGGTTTGGGAATAAATGTCGAGACGAAGATTAGAAAGAGAACCACGGGAAAACAGATACAAAAGTTCAGATACGGGGAAAATAGAGTACGTTAGTACAACGGGAGGGTTTTTGAAGAGTAACGAGGATATTGATCGGGGAAAGTAGGGTGTGGTCTAGCGACCTAGAACGAATAGGGTACTGGGAAAATAGCTAGGGACAGGAAAAGTCTCCAGTGCTGTTTTATAGGTTTGGGATAAGATAAGGGAACAAATAATAAGAAGAAAATTAGATGAGAGAGAAAGAGAGAAAATGGAGAGAGGGAGTGAACCAAAAAAGGCTGGTTCAACTACACCACCACCATACACAGAAGGGGGGCAGTATTCTCAGGTCACAGGTTTAGTCTCAATAACAGGGAATGTAGAGATAGAAGAAGAAAAAAGGAAGCAGCAGGTTTCCACACCAGGAAGAGGAAAACAATCACATTTAGATATAGACTGTTATGAAAGACTGAGGGGGATGTTAACGGAGCTGGACAATTATGGGATAGATGAACAAGAGTATGATGGGCAAAGAGATGGGGGAATACAAGTGATGAGGAAGGTGAAGAAATACAGGAGGGATGAACGGAAATTGGCGAAGCAGTGGAGAGAGATTCTGAGAAAACTGGGACAGTTGCAGCTGGAAGAGCTGACAAGAAAGGACAAGAAGAAAACACAAACTACACCTGTTCTCCAAGAAGGTCAACAGATTGCGCTTCAGCAGCAAGGCCAAAGATCTACTACCTTACCAGTAGTGAATGTGTACACACAACAGTCTCCTGGACAGCGGCAAAACAAGAATAATGAAAAGAGACACAAGAATCAATGGTACCAACCACAGCATCAAACACACCAGAGTGGTGGACCAAGAAGACCAGGTGTCTGCTGGGGGTGTCAGCAATCAGGACATCTAAGAAGGAATTGTCCTACAAACCCGTGGGTGCCTAAGAAACTACAGCAGGGTAATTGGCAAAGAAATGGCCCCAGTTCGAATGCATGGCGGCAGTCTCAGACACAGGCTCCACAGGGCCCAGTGAACCCGTGGGGAGGACCAGATCATGGATACTAGGGATGCCCAGAGAATCCTAAAGGGGAGGGTCAGCTAGTGGCAGTAACTATGCAGGCTGATGAAGAACCTATGCTAAAGGTTCAGGTGAAGAATAGAGGCACCCCAATGATGATAGATACTGGAGCAACTTACTCATGTGTAAGTCCAAGTTATGCCTCTCACCAACCCCATGTCAGGAAAAGATGCGCAGACAGTAGAATTTTCATGACAAACGCAGTTAATACATATGACAGTTCCAGTAGAATAAGAAGCAGGAAAAAGCTACATGTGTACATATATTAGTGTCAGAACAAATTCCAGTTAATTTAGTAGGAAGAGATACACTGTGTAGAATGGGGGTCTGAATTAAATGCAGATCAGAGGGAGTGATAATAGTTAAGGAAGGGGTATGTCCACAGAAGATAATGGGGAAACCATCATCACATTAGTAAACTATTTTGGTAGAAGGGCGGCCACAGGCATGTGGGAAAGTGCAACCAACGAGGCAAGAGATAGCATATTTGAGTTTTCGACGTCACGAAGCATGTTGGGGGTGATTGAGTGGTAGCAGTGCGGCTAAGGAAAAGCCTAGGGGTTTAAATCTTATGGGATTTTATTTCGTTTTATGTGCGCTGGATTGTGGAATTCACCGGAGAAGGGAGCAGTCACAAGTGATTGATTATAATAAGGAATTGTGAAGAAGTATATAATTTGGCATTCATCCTATATATCATTCCAAACAGGACAAGGATGACGTGAGAGAGTTAGTCTTGAAGGAGAGATATCCTTCAATAATGTTATCAAATGCAATTGGGTTAAGATATCATCAAGGGTTGTCATTTTAAGTTCAGTTATTATTTTTGGTTTAACAAGCAATATTGTTGTTGTTTTGTTTTTTGAACACATGAATCACGATGTGATGCATGTGTCCAAAGGGGGGAAGTTGTTAACAATTTAGTTTTTTTGGGCTTACAGGGGTTTTACAGGTGTTTTAATAATTATTGGGCTTACAGGGGTTTTAATGGTTTTTAATGGTTGTTAATGATTTTTAATATTTTTAATGTTTTTGTGGTAAGATATGCAAATTGTATTAAGGATATGAGCAGTAGTAATAATATGTTATGGGTTAGGTTAAATCTTTTTAGTTTTTGTGATAGGAGGCAGGGTGTAGAGGCGGTCTGTCTATGAAATGAGTGGACTACAACGAGCTGGAAATAGGTGCGCTTCATAATCTCAAGGCTTCTCCTGATGGATGAGAGGACATAAGTAGCATACTGTGTCTCACCTAACCTAACAATGTTCTTAAAATATTTTTCCCATGGGTGAAGGGAACTCTGCCCAACGTAGGAGAATCTGAGTATTTTCTGCGCCCTGGAGACTATGTGATGGTAAAAGACTACAGAAGGAAGAGTTGGAAAGACCCTATGTGGAGGGGCCTGTACCAGGTGTTGTTGGCTACCTCAATGATGGTAAAAGTGGCGGAGACAGATACTTAGATCCATGTTTCCCACTATAGGAGTGTTCCAACCTCAGCCATTGGGTAGCATTGTTGTATTTTGTGTGTGTCTGTGCTTGTGTGTCCTTGCAGCAGTAACTCCGAGCTTCCTTATGGGTAGGCTGATAGAAGGACACTCTTCGCAGACCGATGTCGATAGATTGAGAGGGACTCTGGCTGATCCGGAGACCCTAGTGACAGAAGAAGGTTAACAGCTGAAGTGACCATACATCATCGTCCAGGTTACACCAACGGTGGTAAGGATAGAGGGGAGCGCGATCGGGTATCATCTAAACCATTGTACCAGAGTGAGGGAACTGATGACTAAGAGACCACCGAGACTTTCAAGACTTTCAAGACCTTCTAGATCTTCAAGATATTCCAGACATTCAAGACATTCAAGACATTCAAGACGCACCAGATATCCCCATCATTGATTTCTTTGCACTTGACTAGTTCCCTGAGAATAAGGGGAATGGGGTACAGATAATAGTGAAGAGCAAAGGAACAAGACATAGAAGGGATATAGACAGGATTCAAATGTATATTCCTGCACAGGCAGGAACCATAACTAAAATACAGAAAGGGATCACTATTAAAATACAAGGGTTAAATGGTTATTGGTGTGGGAAGAACCAGCACAAGGAGTATGGGGAAATCACATGGGGTAACGGTGACCTTAAGATAATAAAAGAAAAAGACAGATGGATCATAGACATAAGGATAACAGTTCAAGACATAGATAAACAATTTGATGTAGTACTTAGTGTTAGAGTTCCAGGGGGAAGTGTTTTTGGAGTAGTTATTCCTTGGGAAAGTGCACTAAACCCTGTACATGTTAGAGCCATACCAAATACAGAAGAAAGGGAATGGAAGGAGCTGTTAAATAATGATTGGTATAGATGAGTACAATATATTACATTACAATTAAATAAAGAAAATAGTCTAATATGCACCACATCTCCGTTTAAAGAATTAACGGTAGTTCAAAATCTTCACAGTTACCAGGACTGTGTGCTAGGATTCAATCACAACTTTTGTAATATTTAGGAAATTCTAACTATAAACAATTTTATGATCAACCAGGATGAGGAGAGAATTGTAAGCAATTGTTAGAATAAGAACAAGGAAAAGGGAAACACCAGAGTAATATCAAATAGATTATGAGGAAATATAGGAATGTTACAATAAAACAATTGGGTTATACAATTTGGGAGAATTCAAGGGAGAATGTGACACTAGGGGGCATTTAAACAGATAGCCTTTGGAATACAGGGACCCCTCAAAGAAAAATCTATCAGGCAGCAGGATCAAGTATTAGAAATGGGTATTAAGAATGAATGGTGAAACAAAATGATTTGTCATATAGTCAATGTTAATAGGGATGTTTTGGATTGGAAATTAACTCAACTAAACTGGCATGATCTGTCCTTTCCTGAGGTTACTACGGATGGTGTCGTAATGCATAGCAGAGATAATTCAGTCCAGAACGGTGTAAACCTCAATAAAAACCAAAAACCCTCTACCCGGCTGAAGAGGAGCAACAAAGGCGTTGAAGACGTTCCTGTCCGACACCACCTCTGCCAGGAGACCTGAATCCAGCATCAAAACAAAGCAATCAATTGCCTTCTCTTTTGTGCCTTTTCTCTCAAGAATGTGACAGGAGTCCATGTGGAGTGAGCAGGAAGAGAGATCTATGTCAATACAACATTCTTCATAGTTTGGGTATACTGGTTGGCAAAATGGACAAAACAGAATGATGGTGGAGGTGGGCGGCTCAGGTGTGACATTGGAATTGGGGCATTGCCATGGGCAATCCAAGATTAACTATGAAGCTATCTGAAGGACATAAGGAGGATGCCAGATGATTGAGTGCCGGTAGAGGAAGGAAGTGTTAGTTGAGGTAGTATGTTGAATTAAGGAGGTATTATACACTGCTAAATTTATAGTAATTTAGACTAGGAATGCATTGGGATACTGATCTGTTGTAATTCTCGTTATGAGGAAGGTCATGTTAGAATTGTGATAATGTAACTATACAGTATGCCAGTGTCAATATGTGCCAAGGTGAGAGTTTTAACTTTGAACGATGGAACCAAGGTGACTAACTAAGAATTGTCATTCTAAAATGTTTTGGGGATAATTAATTAGAGTATGATTATGAATTGTAAGCTGACTGATTGATCTGAATGAAGTTATGTGAGTTAAAGATATTGATATTATTCTTAAACATCTCCTAGGTAGTATGGCTAAAACAACACTACGTTAGTTTTAATGTGTTAGGATACTAACACTTACAGTGGGGAGAACAAGTATTTCATACACTGTCGATTTTGCATGTTTTCCTACTTACAAAGCATGTAGAGGTCTGTAATTTTTATCATAGGTACACTTCAACTGTGAGAGACGGAATCTAAAACAAAAATCCAGAAAATCACATTGTATGATTTTTAAGTAATTAATTTGCATTTTATTGCATGACATAAGTATTTGATACATCAGAAAAGCATAACTTAATATTTGGTACAGAAACCTTTGTTTGGAATAACAGAGATCATACGTTTCCTTTAGGTCTTGACCAGGTTTGCACACACTGCAGCAGGGATTTTGGCCCACTCCTCCATACAGACCATCTCCAGATCCTTCAGGTTTCAGGGCTGTCACTGGGCAATACGGACTTTCAGCTCCCTCCAAAGATTTTCTATTGGGTTCAGGTCTGGAGACTGGCTAGGCCACTCCAGGACCTTGAGATGCTTCTTACGGAGCCACTCCTTAGTTGCCCTGGCTGTGTGTTTCGGGTCGTTGTCATGCTGGAAGACCCAGCCACGACCCATCTTCAATGCTCTTACTGAGGGAAGGAGGTTGTTGGCCAAGATCTTGCGATACATGGCCCCATCCATCCTCCCCTCAATACGGTGCAGTCATCCTGTCCCCTTTGCAGAAAAGCATCCCCAAAGAATGATGTTTCCACCTCCATGCTTCACGGTTGGGATGGTGTTCTTCATCCTTCTTCTTCCTCCAAACACGGTGAGTGGAGTTTAGACCAAAAAGCTCTATTTTTGTCTCATCAGACCACATGACCTTCTCCCATTCCTCCTCTGGATCATCCAGATGGTCATTGGCAATCTTCAGATGGGCCTGGACATGCGCTGGCTTGAGCAGGGGGACCTTGCGTGCGCTGCAGGATTTTAATCCATGACTTCGTAGTGTGTTACTAATGGTTTTCTTTGAGACTGTGGTCCCAGCTCTCTTCAGGTCATTGACCAGGTCCTGCCATGTAGTTCTGGGCTGATCCCTCACCTTCCTCATGATCATTGATGCCCCACGAGGTGAGATCTTGCATGGAGCCCCAGACCGAGGGTGATTGACCGTCATCTTGAACTTCTTCCATTTTCTAATAATTGCGCCAACAGTTGTTGCCTTCTCACCAAGCTGCTTGCCTATTGTCCTGTAGCCCATCCCAGCCTTGTGCAGGTCTACAATTTTATCCCTGATGTCCTTACACAGCTCTCTGGTCTTGGCCATTGTGGAGAGGTTGGAGTCTGTTTGATTGAGTGTGTGGACAGGTGTCTTTTATACAGGTAACGAGTTCAAACAGGTGCAGTTAATACAGGTAATGAGTGGAGAACAGGAGGGCTTCTTAAAGAAAAACTAACAGGTCTGTGAGAGCCGGAATTCTTACTGGTTGGTAGGTGATCAAATACTTATGTCATGCAATAAAATGCAAATTAATTACTTAAAAATCATACAATTTAATTTTCTGGATTTTTGTTTTAGATTCTGTCTCTCACAGTTGAAGTGTACCTATGATAAAAATTACAGACCTCTACATGCTTTGTAAGTAGGAAAACCTGCAAAATCGGCAGTGTATCAAATACTTGTTCTCCCCACTGTATATTGGAATTGGTTTAGGTAGAAATATTAATATTGTTCATTATGAGTATAACTTTGAATGCAAGGATGGTGATTGATAGCATAAACATAATATACTTTTGTAAGGTTATGGGATTAGTAATCCCATGAGGAGGGATATGTGGTGAATTATTATTAATGAACTGTAGAGTTTAATGGACTATGAGGTAGAACTGGGTTAATCAAGAGCATAAAGTTAGAATTCTTTGTTACTGGGCCAGGAATTGTATTGGGTCATTTAATTTCACTGTGTGGGTGAGTAGAGAGGGAATCTGCCCTAGGGTCAGATTGCTTGCTCTTACTTAAATCCATGGCTGTCTTATCTGATGAGAGACTGAAACTAGCTTGTGGCCTTTTGTCTCTCTCTTCAAACACAGTGAAGGGAGCGGCACCAGGGTTGAATAGAGTTTGGGCTAGACCTTTGTCTCCTTGGTATCTTCTTGATTGATTACAGCATGAGGGGGTGAGGTTTGTGTATGATTCAAGAATTTAGGGAGATGTAGTGAGAGCAGTGGAAGGGATACCCCACCCTAAAACGGGGGTACACCAGTTCAGAAGAGATATGGAAGGGCTGACCGCCAGCTTTAAACTGAATACAGGGGAACTAGAGAGGGCAGTCAGACAGATAGTGTTGAAGGACTGGGCGGCAGTAAGGGGAAACTGGGTTCCCGGAGATGGGAACGCGCCGGTGTTAGAGTGGGAAGAGGGAGGGTTTTATGGAGATAAATTGGCACAACTCTGTGATAATCTGAGAGAATATTATCACAGACATGCTGACTTCCCCAAAGTCCACGAGTGTAAGCAGGGAGACAGTGAGACTATTAGTCAATACCTAGAGAGACTGAGAGATGTGTTCAATGCAAACAGTGGATTTATTAAACAATAGGTTTGTATTTTAATAAATTAATGCAACAGGTTTAAATCAGTAGATTACCGGAAGGGGGTTATGGGCTTGTTATTTATAGGTTTAGTGAATTTAATGAAACATGGAGTTATCCGATGTGTTTTGAGGGGGGAGTTTTATTTTGTATTTTATTTTTATTTCACAGGACTGAGGAAAATCCCCTACAGTATATGTTAAGGGACAGTAGGAGACAACGTATCATTATTTTTTTTTTTAAATAGATACCTGGAATAAAATATCACTGCTTACTTATATGAAGTAAGGGATTATATTGACAAATTAGTTAAATGTGACATTAAGAATGGTGACAGGAACACTATACGGGAAAAATATATTTCCTATGTTCTTGATTATATTTTACATTTTGGCCATTTGGCAGACGCTCTTATCCGGGGCGACTTACAGTTGGTGAGTGTATATATTTTCATACTGTAAAGAAAGGAACAATCCTATGAGATAATGTCTGGCATAAGGATAAATTATTACATTTATTAAAGTCACTGTTTTGATATGCGGAAATATTGACACATGGGTAAAACAATGTGTCAATAGGTGGTAGAGCACCATATATATATATATATATATATTATTATTATATATATATTTTTAAGTGTTTGGAAGATCTTACAGAATGCCACAGTTGGCAGGACCAGAACAGGCAGACATAGAACTAGAGAATACACTAGCAGAACACATGAGAAAATTGTTCGTTAACCATACCCGTATGTCTAAGAATTTGTGTCCTACAGGAGAATTAAAGGAGAAGGTGACTCATAGTGTACAACCTGGAGACTGGGTGTGGATCCAATCGTTGACGAAAAAGGATTGAAAGCAGTCACGCTGGGAGGGACCATACCAAGTCCTATTGGTAACTGCCTTCGCTATAAGAATAGCTGAGAGAGCCACTTGGGTCCACGTTACCCACTGCAAAAAGGTAGGCCCACATACCAACACCGTTGAACACACACAGAGTTAAAGAGAATAACTAATCCACTAGGGTTCGGGGGTAAACTCTGTTAATGAAGAAACCCTACCCCGACCTTTCATCACTGTGGGGTGTTTATAGAGGTGTGGGTATGGGGAAGTACCAGCCAGGTGGGTCAGGAACAGGATTGGGATGGCGTTTTTGGGGATTTTGGGGGACTCTGAGCTGCATCATCGTGTTAACCATATTATGGATTAATCCAGGTCAACCTAAACAGGGAAATGATGAACAAAATAATACCAAGGCACTGATTCGATCTCGTATAAATACTGAAACCAAGAAAGACTATTGGGGGAATGATTATTTTAATAGTTAAAGTCAGTTTAGGACAAGATGGGGGATTCAAGATACCAATCGACTTCTCCCATGAAGATATAGGATGTTTTGGGGGATTTGGTAAGAAGGGGGCGTGTACAAGAAAGTTAGGTCCTAGAAGGTATGGTAAATACATTTCCACTGGGGAACGCTCATGTCCTTGGGCAAGGGTGTTTAAACATACCTGGGGAAAATACTATGAGAATGGAATGGACGCAGCACACCGATGGGGAATTAAACAAACCCATAATAAATGTAAAACAGAACTGGTGATAACGGTACAGTCAATTATGCAAGATGACATAGCAAGGAACTATTGGGCCTGTGTTGATGATTTCGGGGCAGATATATGTTTGAGGTTCATTTTTCAGGAGAGAAATGAATCTTTCACCCCCGAGACAGAACAGCAGGTAGATCTAATGTTATCACCAGAGGTATCAAAAAATAGTCTAATAGCCCTTGGAAGGCCCTCAGAAGGAATCCTAAATAGCACTAAACCACCAAGGGTAGAAGATTTCCTCTTGCAGGAAATGAACCATGGAGAAGTAGAAGGAATTTCAAATAAGAACTTCTGGGTAAGGTGGATGAACTACACAGCTAGGGTGTTGGGTCAAACAAATTGTTATGCCTGTTCAACAGGTAGGCCAACCCTTCTATCTGCACCTATAACTCAGACCATGTTCTCTTGTGTGATATATTTGGGATCAAACCAAACCTCACCTAATTGTTCTGATATTAAAATAACCACTCTTAAAAAGGATAATACTAAGGCACCCCAATTCACCATGACCCCCGGAGATTATCAATGTTATAGACACCAAAGTAATCCGAATAACAGATCAAATTGGAGAAGGGTTTACAACAACGTTTTTCTGGTGGGTGACAATTGATAAAAATGTATTTTACTCCTCTTGTGTTACTATTTTTCTTTGTATTATTATTTGTTTAGCTCTGCATTGTTGGGAAGGGCTTGCAAGCATTTCACGGTTAAGTCTACACCCGTTGTATATGGAAAATATGATTGTTTTATTTTTTATTTCATTTGACACACACAGCTCCTGTCGGTATCACACACCCCAGGCCTAATCTCTAAACACTGAACACAACAAACAGATGAACTACTGTATGTCTCTCTCACCCTGTCTCTCTAACCTATCATTCAGTCTCTCTACCCTATCATTCTGTATCCCACACCCTGTCTCTCTACCCTATCATTCTGTATCTCTCACCCTGTCTCTCTACCCTATCATTCAGTCTCGCTCACCCTGTCTCTATACCCTATCATTCTGTATCTCTCACCCTGTCTCTCTACCCTATCATTCTGTATCCCACACCCTGTCTCTCTACCCTATCATTCTGTATCTCTCACCCTGTCTCTCTACCCTATCATTCAGTCTCGCTCACCCTGTCTCTATACCCTATCATTCTGTATCTCTCACCCTGTCTCTCTACCCTATCATTCAGTCTCTCTCACCCTGTCTCTCTACCCTATCATTCTGTATCTCTCACCCTGTCTCTCTACCCTATCATTCAGTGTCTCTCACCCTGTCTCTCTACCCTATCATTCTGTATCCCACACCCTGTCTCTCTACCCTATCATTCTGTATCTCTCACCTTGTCTCTCTACCCTATCATTCAGTGTCTCTCACCCTGTCTCTCTACCCTATCATTCTGTATCCCACACCCTGTCTCTCTACCCTATCATTCTGTATCTCTCACCCTGTCTCTCTACCCTATCATTCTGTATCTCTCACCCTGTCTCTCTACCCTATCATTCAGTGTCTCTCACCCTGTCTCTCTACCCTATCATTCAGTGTCTCTCACCCTGTCTCTCTACCCTATCATTCAGTGTCTCTCACCCTGTCTCTCTACCTTATCATTCTGTATCCCACACCCTGTCTCTCTATCCTATCATTCAGTCTCTCTCACCCTGTCTCTCTACCCTATCATTCAGTCTCTCTCACCCTGTCTCTCTACCCTATCATTCTGTATTCCACACCCTGTCTCTCTACCCTATCATTCTGTATCTCTCACCTTGTCTCTCTACCCTATCATTCAGTGTCTCTCACCCTGTCTCTCTACCCTATCATTCAGTCTCTCTCACCCTGTCTCTCTACCCTATCATTCTGTATCCCACACCCTGTCTCTCTACCCTATCATTCTGTATCCCACACCCTGTCTCTCTACCCTATCATTCAGTCTCTCTCACCCTGTCTCTCTACCCTATCATTCAGTATCTCTCACCCTGTCTCTCTACCCTATCATTCTGTATCCCACACCCTGTCTCTCTATCCTATCATTCAGTCTCTCTCACCCTGTCTCTCTACCCTATCATTCCGTCTCTCTCACCCTGTCTCTCTACCCTATCATTCTGTATCCCACACCCTGTCTCTCTACCCTATCATTCTGTATCTCTCACCTTGTCTCTCTACCCTATCATTCAGTGTCTCTCACCCTGTCTCTCTACCCTATCATTCTGTATCCCACACCCTGTCTCTCTACCCTATCATTCAGTCTCTCTCACCTTATCTGATTGGCTTGTAATGAGTTTTGCTTTCAGAGGACAGCAACACAGACCTCTGGGAAAAGTCATTCTGAATAAACAGTATGTGTGCTATGTCTCTTTTTGAAGTAGTTTTTTCTTTCCTTCTGTGTATTCGTCCTCCTACACTTCCTCCTCCGCTTCCTTCTCCTCTTCCTTCTCCTCTTCCTCTCAATCTATGTTTATGGTAAGGAGTAGGGCTGTGGGTGTCACGGAATTTCGTCAGCCGGTGATTGTCAAGCAAATAACTGTTGGTCTCATGGAAATTGTCCGTTAATTAACATAAACACATTTAGCATCTCCTGGCTTCCACACATAGCCTACAAGCCACTGATGCAGACCTTTGGAACAACTACATTTAAAAAAGTCTAATAAATCCATGTAATATAGCCTACACCTTCACAATAAATCCATTATTTATTTTAGACAGGTCTAACGAAACATGACATGAAGAAAATGTAGTCTATTTCAGAAGAACAGAATAGCATACTCTGAGTTTTCGTTATGTTAGGTCCTGATCTGGCTATGGCTGTGGGCTACACTAGTTCATTTAGCAGATTTGTTTATAATTCCGTGGCATTATTTTATATTATTTTATAGTATGAAGAATACAATTGAACAAAGCTGAATAAAATAGAAAGGATATTTTCTCCAAACGATTTGAGGGAGTGCGCACATGCGGCTATTCTGTGTTGAGCGGTTAACAAAGAAATAGGTACTCCATATGCTTAATTTAGAGTTATTAATGTAACTTTAGTTGTTCTACAAACGTTGGGCTACATGTTTTGATTTTTAATACATTGTAAGGCTGCATGATTCGACTCTAATGATGATTTGAAAAAAGTCGCTTGAAAGGCATGAGCTCTGCTTTGTTTTTTGCACAGGCTGTACACACTTCGTCAGTCTCTCATTCACAATTTGAAAAGCACTTGATAATGCTTAGAATTTCCCGGCGGCATCCCCTTTGTGTGGCCATAATGCAACCTATAAAATGCCATGCCTTTTGCAGCCCTTTTCCCTGAGTGCTGCCTGCTCCGAAGCACTTCTCACTCACACGGCTCTCCATCAAGTGATCTGGTCTTTCTCACAGGCTACAAGTGAAGACAGACACATCCGGGACGCAACTGCGTGCGTCCTTATCCAATTCCGAGGTGCATATTGAAGATATTGGAAGAACTGTCCACATTTTACTTTTAGTCAGCCAAGATGAGTAGGCTTAACGAACAGCAAAAGCACTAGCCTATGTCAATCTACTATCCCCAATAGTACAAAAATTGACCTATTATATTCTGTGCGAGAAATAAATATTCCAAACATAGTCTTGGACAGTTGTGGGATGCGATAGATCCTAAATGAATACAACCACTAGCATCAAAAAACCTGTTTTACGCAATGAGGCTGACGCAACAGATCAGAACGGTTAGGTTAAAATGTTGATAAACTATTAGGCTATTTCTTCACATTATAAGCACAGCAATGCGCACACGGCAGTAGGCTATAAATGCGAATGTTCCATTAGCGGGAAAACACCCTTATCAAAAGTGACCACAAATGCGATTATTCATGTAATGCTTTTATTATAAAGGTGCATTTTTATGGTGAAAATTATCTTCCCCAAACTTGAAACTCACGCGCTGCTTGTGTATGCCAGTTAGGCTCTAAACCCTTTGAAAAGCAGATTAATGTGCTTAATTTTAAGAAGTTATTTGGCCACTTTAGTTGTGATACAAACCTAATCAAAACATATAGGCCTATGGGCTAGGCTACATGAGGTGTGCAACTATGATTCGAAAATGTTGCACACAAAAAATAAGCGATTTCTTATGCTGGGCATCATTCACAAGTGAAAATATATAATTCACAAGTGATAGACTAATATTGTCACCCATCAGACTATTCTTGATTTAAACTTGTCTTTACATATACTAAATAATATATGTGTGAAATTCATTTTGATTTAGAATGGACCATTATCATGCACCTGTCTCGAAACAGGGAAGGGGAAAAAATACATGTATTCTCTGCATTTAAATAGCGAATGGAGGATGCTTTTCCTGTGGTTCATTTTCATGCCAGCCAGGTAGGCTATACTCCTGTTGTAAAGATAAGCAATGTGCTTAATATTTTCTTTATATTAGGTACGTTTAGAAATAAATATAGTAGGCCTACCCTATAGAAAGCTGATGGGATCCTCCTCTTTTTAATAGAGGCTATCACTCTGTTTTCTTGCTCAATTTCATAGCCTATAGAAATGTTATAAATAATATGCCATTTAGCAGACGCTTTTATCCAAAGTGACTTACAGTCATGCGTGCATACATTTATTTTAATTTTTTTGGCTATGGGTGGTCCCGGGGATCGAACCCACTATCTTGGCGTTACAAGCGCCGTGCTCTACCAGCTGAGCTACAGAGGACCACATGTTGAGCAACATGAGCTCATGGGCTCTCATGAAGTGTTTGATTAGATTTTCGATTACATTTGCATTGATGTCAGAGTGATTAGAGGGCCAATAGAGTGCTGAATACCAGGCAGTTAGCAAGTTTGGTAGGCTACTAATGACCAGCAGCATCAGAGCTTGGAGAAGCCTAATTACCGTGACTAAACGGTAATGTGGAATTTGACTGCCTTCATGACTTGTGAACGGCGGTGTGGCAGTAATACGGTCACCGTAACAGCCCTAGTAAGGAGTTGACGCATGAGTCGCAAAGGCATCGTTTTAGAGACATAAGAGATGTAACGCACACATACACACACACACACACCTACTAAAAACAAACCTCCTAAAGGCAACAATGGTCCCACAGATCCCACACATCTTTCTGCAAACACACACATGCACACACACACACACACATACACACGTGAAACACTCACACAGACACAGGGAAGGCGAGAAATTAAATTTGCTATGAGAGTAAACAAGTTAATCGAATAGCTAGGATTTTCAGACCAAATCAAACTGATTTGCCCATTGGCAAAATGGAGTAGGTTGTTCAGTATGAATATGAAATGAATATCCCCCCGACTCCACCTACGCTATTTTATCCTATAATGCTGGCTGCATATCCTCTGTGCTTCTGCTCAATACTATCCCAGGGCTCTGAGGTTTGCTTTTCAATGAAATGTTATAACTTGTAACACTTTGACCTTATTGATATTACCATATTATTCATTTTTACCAACAACTACAGAAGTTGTCATACTAATGTATTAACATATAAATCATTGTAAATCTCCTTCATTCTCTCAGAATGGCAACTACTTGTATCACTACTGGTGTCATCACACTCATCAGCACTCATCAATTGAAATCTAATTTATTCTCTCATCAGGAACATCAACAAACAGCTGTTGCAAATCTCACCACCTTCATCACATCAACACAGCTAGTGATAATTCTCCACTCTCTGGCCAAACTCCAAACACCTTAACATAAAGATACTGTAGAATCCACTTTTTAACGCGGCCACTTTGCCTATGTACATTCTACTTCTTGTTGTTAAGCATTTTAGAAGCATTGTTGCAGCTCCATGTTTAGCCCGGCGGGGTAACTGGTAGGTTTGGAGCGCTGAAGAAACGGTTCCCCTCTGTTAATCCTGTTTATTTACGTTGACAGTTTTATTATAGTGCTCTACTCATTACACACACACACAGAGCTCAACTCATTTGCATAGTTAATGAAGCCATATTTTCAGTGCCCGTTAAGATTTAAGATGGCAGGAACATTGGCTAGACGCCTTTTTTTATTAAACTCAGTTTGCATGGAACTAATAAACCGAGGTCCCTGTTGCAAATTGACTTGTTTTGTGGACGGAGATGAAGAGTATGAAACAGGTTAATTGCTTTGGCCTCGTTTTGTAATGGAAGAAAAACTGTTTGAAGCACATAAGCTTTTTAATTCCTGGCTTTTCTTTGAGTGGGTTGAGGAACGAGTGAAGATGATTGGCGAGACAAGGAGATGTGGAGGATAGAGGATAGAGGGAGAGGGAGGAGGAGAAGAGTGATGGAGGGAGTTGGAAGGTGTGGAGTAATGGAAAGGGATTCATGGATGATTGGGAGTAAACGTGTTTCTCTGTTTACAGCGGAGATCTTCATCTAGAAAAGGAGGAAGATGAAGATGAGGAAGTGGAGGAGGGGAAATAGTCTGTCCATCCAACAGTCAGTCCAGCCTGCGCATGGTGAGTCAGTCCATCCCACCAGTACGCTGCAGGACACTTGAGTGTACTGCATCACACAACCAACACACACAAACCTATGCCCTGTGAGCTATGTCTCCATTATAAAGCTCACGTCACCCCATCTCACACCACTTTCACACACTCATACATTATCTCTCTCACACACACACACACACACGCACCACAGGCACGCACACACAAACACACACACAGCCCTCTGGCCTGTGGGCCTTGGGAGTGCTGCTCGTTGGGACTCCTGCTGGTGAGGAGATGGGAATTTTAATGAACTCTGCTCAGTAGGGCTCTCCTTGCCCCCTGCTTCACTCTTGTGGTCTCTCTCTCCTTTTCTCCTTTATTGCTCCCCCTCTCTATCGCTCCCCCTTCATGCTTTCATGTTGTCCCTATTTCTCATCTGTCCCCCCCCCCTCCTCTCTCTCTCCCTCTCCACATGGAAGCAAAGGTCACCTCATCTCTCGCCTTGTGGGTTTCACTCTGTCCTAATCTAATTTCCTTCTTCCAAAGGAGGGATAGGAGTCTATCAACAACCTTCAGATACCACTGAACCCACTGTGGTATAATAATGTGATTGACAGGTGTGACTCAGGCCTATGAGTGGCTTAGAGTGGGTGGGTACTGTTTTGGCTCTAGCCTAGGCCATATACCCAGGTGTGTGTATGTGGAAACAATATTGTTAGTAGGTACTGTACTGGGAAGGATGAGTCAGGCAGAGGTGGTGGAGGTTAATAGAAGTTAGAAAGAGGAAGCAGCTGAGGTGATATTAGTTCTGTGTGAAGAACATCCACACACACCTGCATCAGCCATGACCTCAGCTGGTCAGGCCTCTAGAGAGAACGAAGGGAAAATAAAAGAAAGGAGAAAAGAAAGGGGGGAGGTGGCAAGAAAAAAAGAGAGAGAGAGAGACCAGAGAGAGAAGAGAGAAGAGAGAAGAGAGAAGAGAGAGAAGAGAGAAGAGAGAGAAGATAGAAGAGAGAGAAGCGAGAGAAGAGAGAAGAGAGAAGAGAGAAGGGAGAGGAGAGAAGAGAGAAGAGAGAGAAGAGAGAAAAGAGAAGAGAGAGAAGAGAGAGAAGCGAGAGAAGAGAGAAGAGAGAAGAGAGAAGGGAGAGGAGAGAAGAGAGAAGAGAGAGAAGGGAGAAGAGAGAGAAGAGAGAAAAGAGAAGAGAGAGAAGAGAGAGAAGAGAGAAGGGAGAAGAGAGAAGAGAGAAGAGAGAAGAGAGAAGAGAGAAGAGAGAGACAGAGAGAGAAGAGAGAGAAGAGAGAGGGGGTGATTGGTAGATTGAAAGACAAAAAGGAAAACATGTTATTTTGTACAGCTGAACATTCCTTCTACTTTTCTGCCTCACACAAACACACATTCCTCTCCCTCCCTCCTCTCTCCCTCCCTCCCCTCCTTTATCTCTGTCTCTTTAGTGATGAGTGACGCTAGTCTGCATTCTGGCCCAGCATTCTTAAACAGTGCTTCTAGCCCTCCCACTAATAACACAGATAATCTGTCTCTTAAGAAACTCAACATTATTCTGAACCGAGGCTCAGAGAAAATGGGCTCCAAGCACTTAGCAACAGAACAATCTGGGCCTCTCCGGCGTGGCTTGCTGCCCTGCTCGGTATTGGCGAGTCACGCTGGCAGTCTAATTCTCCAAACAATCTAGACTTCACTTTTTTTGTGGCATATCAGAGTGAAAATGACATAATTGCAGTCATCACAGGGGCTATTTTGTCTTCAACTCTTTAACCTTTTCCATGCTTTTCACTCTTGATGGGCAAAACATAAAAGTGCACGTTATTAAATTATGAGTAACACTCAGTCCTTTATTTAGCAGACGCTCTTATCCAGAGCAATTAGGGTTAAGTGCCTTGCTCAAGGGCACATCATCCGATTTTTCAACTAGCTGGCTCAGGGATTTGAACCCGCAACCTTCTGGTTACTGGCCCAATGCTCTTAAGCGCTATGCTACCTTCCAGAGAACAGCAAGAAAGAAGGAGGTGGATGGATGGAGGTGAGGGAGAGAGAAGGGGATGAGACGGAGACTGAGACGGAGAGGGCAAGAGGGTGAGATGGATTGGGTTGTGTGTGTGTATGGGCAGGTAGGGGGGGTACATGCATGCATATCTATTTGTATTGTTCCTCCACCAGCCGGCTCTCACGCCTGTTTTCAGAGCGCCTCAGAACGGGACTTGAATGGCAGTCTATGGCAGGAGTAGCGAAAACAGCCACCGGTTTTAATTGGCTGATCTCTCAGTCCATCACCATCTAGCACCTCCCCCTCTTTGTGGATTTCAAAGTGCGAGTATCGCAAGTAATGGGATTAACAAGAAAGTGAGTTCGGCAAATTGGAAAGTACGCATTTAAGAAATTGTTTTCACATACACTGAGTATACAAAAAATCATGGACGCCTGCTCTTTCCATGACATAGACTGACCAGGTGAATCCAGGTAAAAGTTGACCCCTTATTGATGTCACTTCAAATTCAAATTCAAATCAGTATAGATGAAGGGGAGGAGACAGGTTAAAGAAGGATTTTTAAGCCTTTGAGACATGGATAGTGTATTTGTGCCATTCAGAGGGTGAATGGGCAAGACAAAATATTTAAGTGCCTTTGAACGGGGTATGGTAGTAGGTGTCAGGAGCACCGGTTTGTGTCAAGAACTGCAACGCTGATGGGTTTTTCACACTCAACAGTTTCCCGTGTGTATCAAGAATGGTCCACCACCCGAAGGACATACAGCCAACTTGAAGCATTGGAGTAAACATGGGCCAGCATCCCTGTGGAACGCTTTCGACACCTTCTAGAGTCCATGCCCTGACAAATTGAGGCTGTTCTGAGGGGGAAAGGGGGTTGAAACTCAATATTAGGAAGGTGTCCGTAATGGTTTGTACACTCAGTGTATATCTCAAACTTAGAGTTATAACTACATCATTATCTGAGTTTAAACCCCATTTTGTTGACGATTTAGATGGGACATTTTTCTAAGTCCCGTCTAATACAGCTGTAGCATGTTTGCTCCCTCTCCTGCCTCAACTTTAATCAAAACACTTTTCAAGTTCCGCTTTGAGGCACAGTGCTCTATGCGCCAGCAAGTCGAGCCTGGGGACGAGGTTAGGTTACAACCAATATAGACCTACTATCACAGCATCACACACACACTCACACACACACACTCACATACAAACATACACACGCACATACACACTCACACACGCACACACACACTCACAAACACTCATATACACACGCACATACACACTCACATACACACACACGCACATACACACACACTCACATACACACGCACATACACATGCACATACACACACACATACACATTCACAAAACATCTTTGTTTCATTAATAATGGGTATAATGCTTTCTATGTCTTCATACATATTAAACAGAGAGAGGGCAGGAGTACATGATACACATTATGTTAGGCCTACTGCTGCTAGGTAGCTCTCTCTGCTCTCTCCCTCCCCTCTGTCTGTCCTTGATTGCAGGAGTGAAGTCTGGTGTGCGGGAGTCAGGGTTCCAGCTGCAGCTCATTCACCATAATCACCTCAGCCTTTAAGACCCGGTCAAACTTACCACTCATCGTCAGATCATAGTCAAGACGACCATGTTAGTCTCGCTGCCGACTCAACCTGGTTATTTTTGCTCTTTGTGTTTTTGGTCTGTTCTATTTACTTTTTCTCCTGTGCCACAGATATTTGGAACCTGACTCCTGCCTCCGCTTCACTCCTGCCACCACCATCCTGCTCTCCAATACCGGACCTCTCTTTTGGACTCATCACGGACACTAGGACATTACGGTACCACACCTGCCCTGATCTGGATCTGTTACCCTCCCTGTACCTGGACTTTGAACATTGTAAATAAACCTGTTAAAACTTCTATGGCTTCGTGTACTTGTCTGCATTTGGGTTCTTATCCAGTTAAATCATAACAGTATGATCTGACCAACATGAACCCAGCAGACAGTAGCTCGGATACCACCCCAGAGTGCACTGAAATTTGGACTGCCATAGCCAATCAGGGCATTTTACTTGGCCAACATGATACCCTGTTTAAGACGATTGCTGAGGACAGTCAGGTGCTGCTTAATCAGGTTCAATTACTCACCAATCAAGTGTCTGCCCTTACTACCCCTTCAGCCCAGATCAGAGAGCCTTTTGTTCCTGCTCCAGAGCGCTATGACGGGAACATGGGAACCTGTGGCGATTTTTTGACTCAATGCTCGTTAGTGTTTGAACAACAGCCCCTCACCTACGCCTCAGAAAGAGCCCGTATTGCCTACCTTATTAACTCTACTAGCGGTTCCGCTCGTGCCTGGGGATCCGCGGTATGGGAGAGTCAGTCGGACATTTGCAACGCTTACGTTGCCTTCACCACGGAGATGAGGAAGGTTTTGACCACCCCGTACGAGGCAAGGAGGCTGCGAAACGGTTGTTCTCTCTTCGACAGGGGGCTCGTAGTGTGGCGGAGATGGCAGTGGAGTTTCGGACTTTAGCAGCAGTGAGTGGTTGGAATGACGAGGCATTACAAGGAGTGTTCATCAATGCTTTGTCTGAGACTTTAAAAGATGAATTGGTGTCATATGATGAATCGGCTACGCTGGATAATCTTTTTTCACTCACTATCAGGTTGGATAATCGGATTCGGGAGCGTCGCCGGGAGAGGAGTGTTAGTTCCAAGCAACCTGTCTGTCATCAACAAACTCCTCCCTGCATCTTCCCTACGGAGAAAGCCGTGTCTTCCCGAGTCGATACGAGGAGCACTGAACCCGAAGCCATGGAGGTGGGTCGTGCACGGTTGTCCTCAGAGGAGCGTGCACGTCGTATTCAGGCTCGGGTCTGCCTGTATTGTGGAGAAGCTGGTCATTTCGTTCCTTCCTGCCCAGTTCGTCCGGGAAAAGGGCCGGCTCATCATTAATGGGAGAAGTTTTGGTGAGCCGAGCAGCGGATTCTTCCTCTTCTCCCCGCATTCTGCTCCAGGCATCCCTCCAGTGGCAGTTCCAGAATTTCTCTGTTAGTGCGCTGATTGACTCTGGTGCCGACGAAAGCTTTTTGGATAGAGAGTGGGCTCAACAAATGGATTTGGAGACTGTTCCTATGGACTGTCCGCTGCAGGCTAAGGGTCTAAATGGACAATTGTTGACCCGTATTACCCATCAAACTGTTCCTGTTTGTCTTAGAGTGTCTGGAAATCATCAGGAGAACATTCAATTCCATATTATCGACTGCCCACAGACACCCCTGGTCCTTGGTATCCCCTGGCTCATAAGACACAATCCACACATTGATTGGGTGACAGGTAACATTGTTTCATGGAGCACATTTTGTCATGTGAATTGTTTGTGTTCTGCTCAGACTCCTGCCAGTAATGTGCCTCAACCTCCACTGGAGTCCATGGATCTCTCTGCTGTCCCTGACGCGTATCATGACCTGGCATCCGTTTTCTGCAAACACAGAGCTACTTCTCTTCCTCCTCACCGGCCTTACGACTGCGCCATTGACCTCCAGCCAGGAGCCCCGCTCCCCAGCAGTCGCCTGTACAATCTCTCCCGGCCGGAGACGGAGGCTATGGAGAACTACATTCGGGACTCCTTGGCGGCAGGTATTATGCGTCCTTCCTCGTCACCTGTAGGAGCGGGATTCTTTTTTGTTGCTAAGAAGGATAAGACCCTCAGACCCTGTATTGATTACCGTGGTCTTAACAACATCACCATTAAGAACAAGTATTCTCTGCCTTTGATTAATTCTGCTTTTCCCCTCCTTCATGGTGCTACCATCTTTACGAAACTGGATCTACGAAATGCGTATCACCTGGTGCGCATTCGTAAGGGTGATGAATGGAAGACTGCCTTCAACACACCCTTGGGACATTTTGAGTATCTGGTTATGCCTTTTGGGTTGTCCAATGCCCCTGCTGTTTTTCAGGCACTAGTCAATGATGTCCTTCGGGACATGTTGAATCGGTTTGTTTTTGTCTATCTGGATGATATCTTGATTTTCTCAGAGTCCTCCCAGGAACATGAACTACATGTGCGCCAGGTGTTGCAAAGGTTGTTGGAGAACAAACTGTTTGTGAAGATGGAGAAATGTGAATTTCATGTGTCTGAGACCTCTTTTTTGGGTTACATCATAGCTCAGGGGGAGTTGCGGATGGACCCAGCTAAGATCTCTGCTGTCACGGACTGGCCAGCTCCCTCTACCCGCAAACAACTTCAACGATTCCTGGGGTTTTGCGAACTTCTATAGGAGGTTCATCAAGGACTACAGCCGCATTGCGGCGCCACTCACCGCTCTCACCTCCATCTCACGACCGTTCGCTTGGAATGAAGGGGCCGAATCAGCGTTCGAAGAACTGAAACATCGCTTCGCCTCGGCTCCCATTCTGATGCAGCCGGACCCCGACCGCCAGTTTGTCGTGGAGGTGGATGCATCCGACACTGGGGTAGGTGCAGTGTTGTCACAACGTTCTCCTGAAGATAACAAACTGCATCCCTGTGCTTTTCTCTCAAGGAAACTTTCTCAGGCAGAGAGGAATTATGATGTTGGCAATCGTGAACTGCTCGCCGTTAAGCTGGCTCTCGAGGAGTGGCGACATTGGTTGGAGGGGGCGGAACAACCCTTCATCGTTTGGACGGATCATAAGAATCTGGCTTACCTCCAGTCAGCGAAGCAGCTCAACCCCCGTCAAGCCAGGTGGGCACTATTTTTTGGGAGATTCAATTTTTCTCTGTCTTACCGTCCTGGGTCACGCAACGTCAAGCCTGACGCCCTGTCTCGTGTTCATTCGGCTGTTGATACTGGTAGTAACCCTGAACCCATTTTGCCTCCTACCTGCAGTATTGCAGTCATCACATGTGACATCGAGGGGATTGTTAGACAGGCTCAACATCATCAAGCTGACCCTGGGAGGGGTCCTCCTAACCGGATGTTTGTCCCTGAGTCTGCTCGCTCCCAGGTACTTCAGTGGGCTCACTCGTCTCCCCTTACCTGTCACCCTGGAGTTTCGCGGACCCTTGACTTTGTGCGACGTAAGTTCTGGTGGGCCACGATGGAGGCGGACACTCGAGCCTTCATTGCTGCTTGTACGGTATGTGCACGAAGTAAGAACTCCACCCAGGCCAGCGCTGGTCATCTACGACCTCTACCTATACCCAGCCGGCCCTGGTCGCATATCGCTATGGATTTTGTCACTGGACTTCCCCCTCGTCTGGTAAGACTGTCATTCTTACGGTGATTGATCGTTTTCTAAGTTCGCTCATTTTTTGGCCCTACCTAAACTGCCTACTGCCAGAGAGACGGCTGATATTTTGGTTGAACATGTGTTCCGCTCTCATGGTCTACCCACGGATATTGTCTCTGACAGGGGTCCCCAGTTTGTCTCCCAGGTGTGGAAAGCTTTCTGTAAAGCTTTGGGCATTACATCCAGCCTGTCCTCTGGATATCACCCCCAGACCAACGGGCAAGCCGAGAGAGCGAACCAGGAGATGGAGACCGCTCTTCGCTGTGTCACTGGGTCTAACCCTGGGTCATGGAGCTCCATGCTCCCCTGGGTGGAATATGCTCATAACACCTTGACTAACGCTTCCTCTGGTTTGTCTCCTTTTCTGTGTGCTCTGGGTTATCAACCTCCCCTGTTCCCTTCCCAAGAGAGGGAACTGGCGGTACCCTCGGTGCAGTCCCACATGCGCCGCTGCTTCAAGGTCTGGAGGAAGGCCAGGGTAGCTCTGTCCCGAGCTTCGGCGTACATGCAGAGGCAAGCCAACCGTCACCGGTCCCAGGCTCCCGGTTACTCTCCTGGTCAAGAGGTATGGCTGAAGTCACGGGACCTTCCATTGAAGGTGGAGTCTAAGAAGATGGCGCCTCGTTTTATAGGACCGTTCAAGATACTGTCTATTGTTAACCCCTGCGCGGTTAAGCTACAGCTTCCTGCCTCCCTACGGGTTCATTCCACCTTTCATGTTTCCCAGATTAAGCCTGTGTCGGTTAGCCCTCTGTGCCCGCCCTCTCGTCCCCCTCCTCCGCCCAGGATCGTGGGTGGGGGTCCGGTCTACACTGTCCGGCGACTTCTGGATGTTCGCCGCCGAGGTCGTGGTTTCCAGTACCTGGTGGATTGGGAGGGTTATGGTCCCGAGGAACGTTCCTGGGTGCCCAGGAGCTTCATTGTGGATCCTGCTCTGGTCCGAGAGTTTCATAGGTTACATCCCGATAAACCCCGTCGGCCGCCAGGTGGCGTCCGTAGAGGGGGGTACTGTTAGGCCTACTGCTGCTAGGTAGCTCTCTCTGCTCTCTCCCTCCCCTCTGTCTGTCCTTGATTGCAGGAGTGAAGTCTGGTGTGCGGGAGTCAGGGTTCCAGCTGCAGCTCATTCACCATAATCACCTCAGCCTTTAAGACCCGGTCAAACTTACCACTCATCGTCAGATCATAGTCAAGACGACCATGTTAGTCTCGCTGCCGACTCAACCTGGTTATTTTTGCTCTTTGTGTTTTTGGTCTGTTCTATTTACTTTTTCTCCTGTGCCACAGATATTTGGAACCTGACTCCTGCCTCCGCTTCACTCCTGCCACCACCATCCTGCTCTCCAATACCGGACCTCTCTTTTGGACTCATCACGGACACTAGGACATTACGGTACCACACCTGCCCTGATCTGGATCTGTTACCCTCCCTGTACCTGGACTTTGAACATTGTAAATAAACCTGTTAAAACTTCTATGGCTTCGTGTACTTGTCTGCATTTGGGTTCTTATCCAGTTAAATCATAACACATTAACTGGTACATATCAGGAGTACATGATACACAGAAAGTGGTACATATCAGGAGTACATGATACACAGTAACTGGTAAATATCAGGAGTACATGCTACATAGTAACTGGTACTGTCACGACTTCTTCCGAAGCTGCCTCTCCTTGTTCGGGCAGGCTTCGGCGTTCGTCGTCACCGGCCTTCTAGCCACTCTTTTGTCTTTTTTTTTTACACACACCTGGTTCATATCCCCTCATCAGTCCCTGTATAAGTATTCCCTCTGCCCCCCATGTCTTTGTGTGTGATTGTTTCCATTTGGAGGTGTCGATAGCTCGGTGGAGCATTATGTACTTTATCGCCGGGATATTCACCCGTGTGTTTTGTTTTCCCCAGTGCGCCGTTAAGTCGCACTGCAGTTGTTTTACGCATTGCTGTGAACCGCTGTATTGGCCGAATAAACCATTATTCTGTGATTTACACCTCCTGCGCCTGACTCCGTCCAAATCACCCACTACAGAATCACACACCCAACAGCATGGAGTCAGCAGGAGAGGGGAATATGGCTGTTGAGCGGGTCCGGGAGCATTCCAACATGTTAGCCAGCTTGGGCGAAGCGATGGATCGGGTTCTTCAGGCCGTGCAGTGCCTGGAGAGGAAAGGACCCGACCCTGTGGAACCAGCTGAGCGACCGGATCCAGCCACCCACACCCCAGCACCCAGAGGTATTCACCTGTCTCGACTGAGGGAATACGATGGGACAGCAGCCCGCTGCCAGGATTTCTTCACGCAGCTGGACCTCTATTTCACCACCATCCGCACTGCTCCATCGGATCGGAGAAGGTGTCCGCCCTCATCTCCTGCCTCTCGGGTAATGCCCTGGAGTGGGCCAACGCGGTCTGGAGTGAAGGAGGAGACGCGTTGGACAACTACGGAGAGTTCGCTCGCCTCTTCCGGACAGTCTTCGATCATCCCCCCGAAGGAAGAGAGGCGGGCAAGCACCTGGTCCATCTGAGGCAGGGAACGAGGACCGCGCAATACTTTGCCCTGGAGTTAAGAACTCTAGCGGCTGGGTCCGGGTGGAACGAGCGGGCCCTCATCGACCACTTCCGATGCAGCCTGCGTGAAGACGTCCGAAGGGAGCTAGCCTGCCGGGATACCACGTTGACCTTCAACCAACTGGTGGACATGGCCCTCCGGTTGGACAACCTGCTAACTTCGAGAGGACGTTCTGGAAGGGGCCTGCCCTTTTCACCCCCCTTCAACCCAGATCATGTTCCGATGGAGCTGGGTGGTGCAGCATTCCGGGAGAACGGAGGACGACAGATCTAGTGTCACTCTTGTGGCAAGAGAGGACATTCTGCTGCACGATGTCGTCAGAGTTCTTCTGGTCCTGGAGGCGGCAGGCATGGCACTCTCGCGTCACCTCAGGTAGCACAAACCCACACTCGTTCAGAGCCCTCTGCTGTGCATTTCACCATCCACGTCAACTTCCCTGATTACACGGTAGTTCCCCAGTGTAAGGCACTGGTAGATTCAGGTGCAGCTGGGAACTTTATGGACAGGTCTTTAGCTCTTAGTCTACATTTTACATTGGTTCCACTGTCCATTCCATTGCCCATCAAAGCACTTGACAGTCGACCATTAGGGTCAGGTTTTGTTAGGGAGGTTACAGCACCTGTCACAATGATTACACAGGAGACCAATAGTGAGCAAATCACCTTTCATATTATTGAGTTCCCTGATTTCCCTGTTGTGTTGGGCCTTCCCTGGCTAGTACTACACAACCCCACCATTTCATGGCCGCAGAGGGTTCTCACGGGGTGGTCGCGAGAGTGTCAGGGTAGGTGTCTAGCTCCGGTTAAACACTGTGCCTCCCAGGAGTCATGTACACTACCGTTCAAAAGTTTGGGGTCACTTAGACATTTCCTTGTTTTCCATGAAAACATACATAAAATGAGTTTGAATAGGAAATATAGCAAAATGCATAGGAAATGTAGTTATTGACAAGGTTAGAAATAATGATTTTTAATTGAAATAATAATTGTGTCCTTTAAACTTTGCTTCCGTCAAAGAATCCTCCATTTGCAGCAATTACAGCCTTTAAGACCTTTGGCATTCTAGTTGTCAATTTGTTGAGGTAATCTGGAGAGTTTTCACCCCATGCTTCCTGAAGCACCTCCCACAAGTTGGATTGGCTTGATGGGCACTTCTTACGTACCATACGGTCAACCTGCTCCCACAACTGCTCAATAGGGTTGAGATCCGGTGACTGTGCTGGCCACTCCATTATAGAAATAATTCCAGCTGACTGCTTCTTCCATAAATAGTTCTTGCATAGTTTGGAGCTGTGCTTTGGGTCATTGTCCTGTTGTAGGAGGAAATTGGCTCCAATCAAGCACCGTCCACAAGGTATGGCATGGCGTTGCAAAATGGTGTGATAGCCTTTCTTTTTCAACATCCCTTTTACCCTGTACAAATCTCCCACTTTACCACCATCAAAGCACCCCCAGACCATCACATTGCCTCCACCATGCTTGACAGATGGCATCAAGCACTCCTCCAGCATCTTTTCATTTGGTCTGCGTCTCACAAATGTTCTTCTTTGTGATCCAAACACCTCAAACTTTGATTCTTCTGTCCATAACACTTTTTTCCAATCTTCCTCTGTCCAGTGTCTGAGTTCTTTTGCCCATCTTAATCTTTTCTTTTTATTGGCCAGTCTGAGATATGGCTTTTTCTTTGCAACTCTGCCTAGAAGGTCAGCATCCCGGAGTCGCCTCTTCACTGTTGACGTTGAGGCTGGTGTTTTGCAGGTACTATTTAAAGAAGCTGCCAGTTGAGGACCTGTGCCTTCTTCTAAGAAGCTCAGCCCGGCGGAGCAGAACTATGACGTTGGTGATCGGGAGCTGTTGGCTGTTGTCAGAGCCCTGACAGCGTGGAGGCACTGGCTCGAGGGGGCGAAACACCCTTTTCTCATCTGGACTGACCACCGTAACCTGGAGTACATCCGGGCAGCGAGGAGGCTGAACCCTCGCCAGGCCAGGTGGGCCTTGTTCTTCACCTGGTTTTATTTCATGCTGTCCTATATACCAGGCACGAAGAATGTGAAGGCAGACGCACTGTAACAGCTGTACAACACAGAGGAGAGGCCCATTGACAACACCCCCATACGGTGGTGGTGTGGGCGGTGGACGCGGACATAGAGCGGGCGTTACGCACCGAGCCATCTCCACCTCAGTGCCCCGTTGGGCTTCAGTACGTGCCGTCTAGTGTCCGTGATCGTCTAATCTGTTGGGCACACACATCCCCCACCTCTGGTCACCCAGGCATCGGCCGTACAGTGCGCTGCTTGACCGGGAAGTACTGGTGGCCTACCTTGGCTAAGGACGTGAGGGTGTATGTCTCCTCCTGCTCTGTGTGCACCCAGAGTAAGGCACCTAGGCACCTTCCAACGGGTAAGTTACAACCCTTACCAGTTCCACAACGGCCATGGTCCCATTTATCCATTGATTTCCTAACTGATCTTCTCCTCTCTCAGGGTAACACCTTCCATCCTGGTCGTTGTGGACCGCTTCTCAAAAGCATGCTGCCTCCTTCCTCTGCCTGGTCTCCCCACGGCCCTGCAAACTGCGGAAGACCTGTTTACTCACGTCTTCCAGCATTACGGGGTGCCAGTGGACATGGTGTCTTACCGGGGTCCCCAGTTTACGTCCAGGGTCTGGAAGGCGTTCATGGAACGTCTGGGGGTCTCGGTCAGCCTGACCTCTGGGTTTCACCCCGAATCTAATGGGCAGGTGGAACGGGTGAATCAGGATGTGGGTAGGTTCCTGCGGTCCTACTGCCAGGACCGGCTGGGGGAGTGGTCGGTGTTCTTGCCATGGGCCGAATATGCACAGAACTCTCGCCGCCACTCCTCCACTAAGCTGTCACCATTTCAATGTGTTTTAGGGTATCAGCCGGTCCTGGCACCGTGGCATCAGAGCCAGACCGAAGCTCCTGCGGTGGACGACTGGTTTCATGCGCGGAGGAGATGTGGAACGCTGCCCACATCCACCTCCAACGTGACGTGCATCGCCACAAAGCCAATGCTGACTGCCACCGCAGTGAGGCCCTGGTCTTTGTACCGGGTGATTGGGTCTGGCTCTCGATCCGGAACCTGCCCCTTTGCCTGCCCTGCCGGAAGCTGAGCCCGCAGTTTGTGGGGCCGTTCAAAGTCTTGTGGAGAGTTAACAAGGTTACGTATAGGTTGCTGCTCCCTCCTGATTACTGTATTAACCCCTAATTTCACGTATCTCTCCTCAGGCCGGTGGTGGCTGGTCCGCTCCAGGAGTCTGAGGTGTGGGAGGTCCCTCCGCCCCCTCTGGACATCGAGGGGGTCCCGGCGTACTCCATCCGTTCCATCCTGGATTCGAGGCGTCGGCTGGGGAGCCTTCAGTACCTCGTGGAGTGGGAGGGTTACGGTCCGGAGGAGCAGTGCTGGGTCCCGGTGAAGGATGTCCTCGATCCCTCCCTGTTGCGGGATTTCCACCGTCGCCATCCGGATCTCCCTGCTCTGCGTCCTCCTGGCCGGCCCGAGGCCGGTGTCTGCACGCTACTGGAGCTGCACATCAGGGGTGGGTACTGTCACAACTTCCTCCGAAGCTGCCTCCTCTCCTTGTTCGGGCAGGCTTCGGCGTTCGTCGTCACCGGCCTTCTAGCCACTGCTGCTCCTCTTCTCATCATTCCATTTGTTTTGTCTTGTTTATTACACACACCTGGTTCATATCTTCTCATCAGTCCTCGTAGAAGTATTCCCTCTGCCCCCCAAGTCTTTGTGTGTGATTGTTTCCATGTGGAGGTGTCGATAGCTCGGTGGAGCATTCTGTACTTGATCGCCGGGATATTCACCCGTGTGTTTTGTTTTCCCCAGTGCGCCATTAAGTCGCACTGTAGTTGTTTTACGCATTGCTGTGAACCACTGTATTTGCCGAATAAACCATTATTCTGTGATTTACACCTCCTGCGCCTGACTCCATCCAAATCACCCACTACAGGTACATATCAGGAGTACATGATCAACAGTAACTGGTACATAACAGGAGTACATGATACACATTAACTGGTACATATCAGGAGTACATGATACACAGTAACTGGTACATAACAGGAGTACATGATACACAGTAACTGGTACATATCAGGAGTACATGATACATAGTAACTGGTACATATGTCACGATCGTCGTGATACAAACAACAAAAACAACAAAACGAAACGTGAAGTCCTCGGTCATAAACACACAAACCTACACGGAACAAGATCCCACAAATGACAAGTGCACAAAAGGCTGCCTAAGTATGGTTCCCAATCAGAGACAACAAGCAACAGCTGATTCACGTTGCCTCTGATTGCGAACCACCCCGGCCAACATAGAAAACACATGAACTAGAAACTGAACATAGAACACAAAACATAGACCCTACACACCCTGGCTCAACATATAAGAGTCCCCAGAGCCAGGGCGTGACAACATAACAGAAGTACATGATACACAGTAACTGGTACATATCAGGAGTACATGATACACAGTAACTGGTACATATCTGGAGTACATGATACACAGTAACTGGTACATATCAGGAGTACATTATACACAGTAACTGGTACATATCAGGAGTACATGATGCACAGTAACTGGTACATATAAGGAGCACATGATACACAGTAACTGGTACATATTAGGAGTACATGATACACAGTAACTGGTATCAGGAATACATGATACACAGTAACTGGTACATATCAGGAGTTCATGATACACAGTAACTGGTACATATCAGGAGCACATGATACATAGTAACTGGTACAATAAAGGAGTACATGCATAGTAACTGGTACATGTGTGGGAGGCAGGTAGCCTAGTGGTTGGGCCAGTAACCGAAAGGTCGTTGGTTTGAATCCCTGATCCGATTATGTTAAAAATCGGTCTGTGGCTTTGACCGAGGCACTTAACCTTATCTGGCTCTGGGAAATTGTGATTAACTTTGTTTATCTAAATAAATAATCCTCATCATATCCCCCCCTTGGGACTCAATAGTCCCATACCAATACATCCAAATACTTCAAATGTATATAGTAGCTATTATATGAATACTGTGACATAAAAATCAACATGTTCATGATATAAGGCACAATCCTTGCATTAATATTATATTTTTCAAACAGTAAGATTCAAAAGTTTCCACTCGAAATAAACCATATATGTGTATCCTAACACATTAAAACTAACGTTGCATTGTTTAACCATAATATCTAGGGCATGTTGAGAATAGTGTCAACATATTTAGCTCAAACAACTTCTTTACCCATATCACAAGTAGTATAACAATCAAAATAATCAATATCAATATCTAATATATTAATTGCAGTGTCAACATCTTTAGTTATTAACATATTAATAACTTATTCAAATCACTCAGTCAGCTTACAGCTCATAATCAGAAGCAAATTAATTATCAAAAACAAATTTAGAATGACAATTCTTAGCGATTCACCTTGGTCCCATCACTCAAAGTTAAAACCCTCACCTTAGCACCCATTGACACTAGCAGAATGTACATTTATATTAACATACAGTATAATTATCCATAATTCTAGCATTCGTTTCCTCATAAGGAGAATAACTACAGATCAGTATCTCAATGCATTCTTAGTCTAAATTACTATACATTTAGCAGTGTGTAGACCTCCTTAATCAACCTGATACCCCAATAACAACCCATCCTTCCCCGGCACTCAATCTTCTGGCGTCTCTTCGTTATGTTCTTCAGATAGTTTCATAGTTCAACTTGGATTACCCATGACAATGTCCCAATTTCAATGTCTCACCTGAGCCACCACCACCTCTACCCCCATTATGTTTTGTCCATTTGCCAACCAGTATACCAGCATCATGAGAGATGTTGCATTTGAACAGATTTCTCTTCATGCCCACTCCACATGGACTCCTGTCACACTCCTGAGAGAAAAGACATACGAGAAAAGGCAGTTGATAGCTTCGATTGGTTGCTGGTTCTGATTCAGGTCTCTTGTTTGAAGTGGTGCTGGACAGGACCCTATTCAACGCCTTTGTTGCTCCTCTTCAGCCGGTTAGAGTTAATTTTATTTATTTATTGAGGTTCACACTGTTCTTGACCGAATTATCTCTGCTATGCATCAAGACACCATCTGTAGGAACCTCGAGAGAGGACAGATCATAACAGTTTAGTTGAGTTCATTTCCAATCCAAAAAATCCATATAAGCATTGACTATATGACAAATTATTATGTTTTACCAATTATTCTTAATACCAATTTCTAATATACTCCCCTTATCACCCTGTCAACTTCACCGCAGAGTCACAGGATCAGAAATTCTTGGAGGTCTTTTATGATCTTGGATGTCTTGGATGTTCTTGGAGGTCTGTCCCTCCACCGAGGGAATCAGTCAGAGCACGTAGCTCATCAGTAGCATTCCCATTGCCATCCTCCCCAATCTCCTGATTCTGGCCAGCTCCAGCATCCTCAGCTCCCTCATCTCCAGGTCGTCGGTTTCCTCGTGGTACTCTGGTGCAGTGGTTTAGATGATACCAGGTCGAGCTCCCCTCTATCCGTACAGCCGTTGGTGCAGCCTGGGTGACGATGTATGGTCTCTTTGGCTCGGGACCTTCTTCCGTCACTAGGGTCTCCGGATCATGCAGAGTCCCTCTCAATCCATTGACATCGGTCTGCGGAGAGTGTCCTTCTGGCAGCGTACCAATAGGGAAGCTCGGAGTCACTACCGCAAAGACACACAGACACAGACAGACACAAAATAAAACAATGCTACCCAATGGCGGGGCCCTCTTCCTTTTCTGGGGTTTGAACTTTCCTACAGTGGGACACATGGATCCAGGTATCTGTCTCTGCCTCTTTTATCGTCATCGAGGTAGTCAGCAACACCTGATACGGGCCCCTCCACCTAGGGTCTTTCCAGCTCTTTCTTCTGTAGTCTTTTACCACCACAAAGTCTCCAGGGCGCAGACAATGCACAGATTCTCCTGCTCGGTTGGGCAGAGTTGCCTTCACCCATGGGAAGAAAGTCTTAAGAACATTGTTAGGTGAGACACAGTATGCTACTGTACCATGTCTTCTTATCAGTCAGGAGAAGCCTTGAGATTAGGAAGTGCAGTCCACTAGTGTCATAGACAGGTCCCCTCTACACCCTGCCTCCTACCACAAATACACTTGCACATAAAACATTCCATCTAACCCATAACACATTAATTACTACTGCTCATATTCTTAATACAATTTGCATATTTACCAAAAGGTCCCAGGGGACCAGTAATTCCCCCCTTTGGACAGATGTGTTCAAAAAATACAACAACAACATTGCCCGTTTAAACCAACATAATAAATGAAATTAGAGTGACAACCTTTGATAATATCTTAACTTAATTGTAATCCATTAGGTAATTCAAGGAATAGTAAAACTGACTAGCGACACGTTTCCCTCATTCAGGGCTAGCGCTCTCTCTCTGTCCTTGTCATGGTCCGACTCATGTATACGACTATGAACTATAAACTTCTTCATAATTATCAGTATTACAAATGACCCTCAACTCTGTATAATAAATTACCTTAAATGTATCATTTAATGTCTATCGGCTTTCCAGTGTGGGTGATCAGATCACACTAGAAAGTCAGGACAGAGGTCAGAGGTCATTCAAATCCTTCCAAGAAGTGTTTCATTCTATAGTGGACTAATCATTTAACAACAGTCAAAACATTTCATAAATTTCGTATCCCAAGTGTACAATCAGTCCTTAGTACAGTTATTTTCAAAATAAATCACGTGTTTACTTAAAACTCACTCAGAAAATAAAAACCTCTGAAAATTCCATGTGTGTGCCCCTTTAAGATACCTCATTTCTAACGAAAATTTAAATAGAATCCCTATCCTACTAACATTTCATAATAGGTGGGTTGTGTGAAAACCAAATAAAAATGGCCAGGCCTTATTTAATTTGGTAGCTCCCTTCACTGCCTAATCCGGATATCTTAATACTTATAAAAGTGCCTAATTTAACTAACATCTCTCCCCAAGACCACATACTCGGGAACATCTGAAAAAGATAATGAAACCTCCTTCTCCTGGAACAGAAAGTTGACTTGTTGTCGACAATCCAAAAATAGTAATTAAACACAAAACATGATGCAGATAATTCCACTGTGCTACGTCACATCAATAATCGGTTGTTTAAACCAATTCCTCGTGACTACTCCAGAATAAGATTACCTAAAATCTCTCACAAGATGAAAACCACCCAAAGTTCTCTGAGTTTGCAATGAGTATTTTTAATTAAATACCCTTTAGACTCCACTGTCTGTAATTCATACAATGATTATTCAACCCCATAATCGGCTCCATTTGCTCCCATGTCAAATGATAGTGGTATTGTTACTTGATCAACGACATAGGAAATAGCTATTTCCCCTTATATTGTTCCTGTCACCCCTCTAACTGTCATTTTATTCAGTCGCCAATATAATCAATTAATCCACGTAAGAAATCATTGATATTTAATCCCAGGCATCTATTAAAAAAGTTGTTTGAGACGTGATCTCCTACTTTTCCCTTAACATACAAGGAACTTCCATCAATCCTGGAAAAGAGACTCCCACTCAAAACACATCAGATAATACCGTGTTCCATTAAGTGGAATATACACCTTCTAAACTAACAAACCCATAACCCCTTTCAGGTAATCTAATCCTTGCAACCTGTTGCATTGATTTAGTAAAAAATATAAACCTGTTGATTAACACATCTAGAACCTTCAAAAAGTTGGTGCTGCTCCATCAGCGTAATAGTCAAAACTACCTGCCATCCACTGTTCAACATAACAGAAACAGATTATCGTTTTAGAATTCATTAACTGTTTGCATAGATTACTGGTGTTACACAAACTATAGAATTTTATTTTATTTTATTTTTATTTCACCTTTATTTAACCAGGTAAGCCAGTTGAGAACAGGTTCTCATTTACAACTGCGACCTGGCCAAGATAAAGCAAAGCAGTGCAATAAAAACAACACAGAGTTACATATGGGGTAAAAAACATAAAGTCAAAAATACAACAGAAAATATATATACAGTGTGTGCAAATGTAGCAAGTTATGGAGGTAAGGCAATAAATAGGCTATAGTGCAAAATAATTACAATAGTATTAACACTGGAATGCTAGATTTGCAAGAGATTATGTGCAAATAGAGATACTGGGGTGCAAAAGAGCAAAATAAATAACAATATAGGGATGAGGTAGTTGGGTGGGCTAATTTCAGATGGGCTGTGTACAGGTGCAGTGATCGGTAAGGTGCTCTGACAACTGATGCTTAAAGTTATTGAGGGAGATAAGAGTCTCCAGCTTCAGAGATTTTTGCAATTCGTTCCAGTCATTGGCAGCAGAGAACTGGAAGGAATGGCGGCCAAAGGAGGTGTTGGCTTTGGGAATGACCAGTGAGATATACCTGCTGGAGCGCAGACTACGGGTGGGTGCTGCTATGGTGACCAATGAGCTAAGATAAGGCTTTGCCTAGCAGTGATAATTGAGTAATAATTATTAGTAATGGTCAAATAACTTATCCGATTCACCTATTCAGACCTCTGCTTCAAATATCCCACTGCGTATCTTACATCTCTATACAGCCCAGCGAGCACGACTCTCTTTCACCCGCAGACTCAATCATGGCATTAGTAAAGTCTATCCACAAACCACCAATAACTAATAACATATTTGCATTCACATTACTAGAAGGCATTATTTTAATTCCAGTCTACTCAAACAATCCAATTCAACATGTCTCATCTCCCAATTAACCTACTTTCCTTTTAACACAGAAAACCTTCTACCATCTCTATTATCCTCTACCTCTGTCTTTCCATCTAACGTTACTTTACCAGGTGACCAATTATTTTTAAATTATAGTCAAAACAAACAAAACATCTATTCACACAGGGAGGCCACTTTAATTACTATGTTATCCTAGGCCGCCATGGGTTGGTAGGACAATCCCTTTCGGATAATCTAATCATTGCAACCAGTGATCCGGGTCAACAGCATCAATGTAACAGATCTGCTTCCGTCCCTACCTGGGCTTGAACCAGGAACCCTCTGCACACATCGAAAACAATCACCCTCGAAGCACCGTTTCCCATCGCTCCACAAAAGCCGCGGCCCTTGCAGAGCAAGGGAAACAACTACTTCAAGGTCTCAGAGCCAGTAACGCCACCGTTTGAAACGCCACTAGCGCACACCGCTAACTAGCTAGCCATTTCACACCGGTTACACTCACTCCCCTTTGACCTCCTCCTTTTCCGCAGCAACCAGTGATCCACTACACCAAACTTAACCCATTATGTCCCTTATAGCCCCCTCGAGTTCAGCGAGCCCCAGTCGCTAACACCCGCAGACTAAAACATGGAAACTTCCATTCTTACTAGTAGACAAAAAATAAAACCCATTCTCAAACAGCGTTCTGCGTTTACCTCTACCGTAGGGTTAAAAACTATCTTTACCACCTTCACAATCTAGATTGCTGTTGTAGCTTCATGGTTTGGTTCAGTGTCTCTGTTAGGATGTTGGGACAGTAATATTTCTGTAATGATCTAAGCTAAAAGTTGTTATATTCCTCAGTTAATGGTATCTTTCTGCCTAATATATCTACATACTCTGCTTCTTTCCAACAATGCATCTTTATCCCTTGTGTTTTCAATACTATTTTTATTCTCTTTGTCTCCTTGCTTCACTTCCCATTAAGATAACACACTCGCTTTCCTGTACTTCGGTATTATATTCTTATTTTTCTTTGTTCCCTTATCTCATCTCAAATCTATAAAACTCCCCTCACTCTCTTGTCCTTAGGTATTTTCTCAGTGGTCTATTCAGTTTTAGGTCGCTAGACCACTCCCTATTTTACCCTAAAAATATTCACGTTAATATTTTCTCAAATATTCCTCCGTTTCCATTTTCGTTATCTAGGTATCCCTAGTATATATTCCTATTCCTTTATGTTCCTGTCTTTCAGTATGTCTATATCATACGTTATTATTTGTTTCCTGTCACTGTGTAATCCACTATTGTATATCCCCTTATCCTATACTTAAATGTGTCTGGTTCTCGTTCTAATCTTCGTCTTGGCATTTATTCCCTGACTTTTCCTTCTTATTCTTATTTGTGCCTATTTGTTTCCTTATTACTGTCGTTTTGGTATAACCCACTGAAATTATCTCAATACTATAGACACTGCTTTAGATTGTGCCCCTTTCCAATAATGTTATCAATTAAGATCATGGCCACAGCTCTATCGCAATTGCCAGTCCGCTGTTATTAGAAGTCAGTAGATTTAGGTAACTGTCCTTTCTGATTAGGCTACAGGTAACAAAACAAACACTTGCTGTAGTTTACAAGCATATATTCAATTAATTTCCATATTCCATAAAATATTGAAAATTACAACCCTGTTTCCCAGTAGGTTCCTTCAGTAAACCATTAGGCCACACAAAAACCCCTATTCCCTCGAACTCGTTCCGCTATTCATGTACAATAACTTAGCCTCTCAATTTGAACTAAGCAAGCTTCTAAATCGTTCAGTTTACATCGTAAAATAAACACTGGCTGCTATATCAATCTAAGCAACCCATGGCCATAGTTGAATTATAAATTAGCAGTCAACAAGTCAAATCTACATTCATTGATTTGGAAACAGATCTAACAAGAGTAATCAAATGGATTATGTTTTCACTTGCGACATAATGAAATCCCTTTACCTACATCACCTTAGCTCCACAATAATAATTTGTTTAATGGAAACCCTAAATTGGCTTTGTACTATGTTAAAAGTTATGTAGATAATTTCCAGGCCTTATTGGCAGTTTTTCCCTTAATCTTATCTCTATCAAATTATCTATGTATTGTTTCCCACCCCTCACATACATCTATGTTTTGGGTGCGCAAATCAGTATATAAATATTATTTCACTTATTACTTCAAATCTCTAGTAATCGATTACACACACATAAAATTCACCATATCGTCATATATTCACATCCACCAATCAATTCGCGTTTTATGATTCTCCATTGCCACACATCCACTTATCACAATCTACTCCCAGCGGAACCAAAAACAACTTTTAGTTACCCGGACCCACTTTCCAACATAACATCCCGCTCCCATACCTACCCGTGATATTCTATGATGGGCAGTAATGTACGGAACCCCAAGATAACATTATATCAAAAGCTTATTATCCAAATCTCAATCAATTTATTATACATATTTCTATATGTTATTATCCAAACTTCAGATGAAAACTCATTCCCATATTCATAACTCTCATATCACATTCACACAATGCTATTTCCAAACATACTTAATCAATATTCGTATACCCTGCAGGAATATTTTCTTCTATAAACGGCCCAAACTTGGAATGTCAAATCTATCACATTAACATTTTACTATAACCACTTTTACCATAATCAAAAATCACCCATACGGTTTCCAAATTTGCAGGAATCAGTCCCACCGAGATATAATGGCCTGACCCCACCCCAAATGACTGCCCGAAATACAATGTTTAGATGTCACACACCGGTACACGTGACCTGTTCCTCTAACATAATTTCTCATAGCCCTCCTGGTAACGTGAAGTTTCCCACATTTAGTATGTCAATGAACATTCACACACTGTTTATTCTTCTCCTCCTAAATGCGAGATTGTGTGCGTCTTCTCTGCCAGGCTGCACTTAAGCAACGATCCAAAATAGATGCGTCACCCACTCCCCATCCGAGACAGAACTTCAAGCGACTCAAACACAGCCTCTTCCTGATTCACACAGAAACTGCTATATTTTTTAAACTCCTCGTCTGCTAGCCTGCTTGTCTACTAGCCTGCCGGTCTGCTAGCCTGCTTGTCTACTAGCTTGCCTGTCTGCTATCCTGCTTATCTACTAGCCTGCTTGTCTAATAGCCTGCCTGTCTGATAGTCTGCTTGTCTATTAGCCTGCCTGTCTGCTAGTCTGCTTGTCTACTAGCCTGCCTGTCTGCTAGCCTGCTTGTCTACTAGCCTGCCTGTCTGCCAGCCTGCTTGTCTACTGGCCTGCCTGTCTGCCAGCCTGCTTGTCTACTAGCCTGCCTGTCTGCTAGTCTGTTTGTCTACTAGCCTGCCTGTCTACTAGTCTGCTTAAAAATCAATAGTCAACAACATTACATGCATGCTTATTTCTCATTCCAACAAAAACTCTGTACTTTTCCTAAATTTGATACTGGAGTGACCCTCGGTACTTGACCTTCCAGAATCAGCTGGGCGAATCACACAATTTCAACACTAAACGCAAGAACGTTGCTTACCTTTGTTCACAGTGGCCACTATAGTTGTGTGTGATTCGCTCAGCTTCCTCCAGATGGCGCAGCAACCCTATGGTCTCTTTTTCCAGTCCCTTCATGGTCGCCAATTATGCTGTAGCAAATTCATCCTTATACAGATCAAAGAACCAAAGTATTTCAGAGTTTTTGTAGAATTAAGATAGACTTTATTACATAAGCAATAGAGCCGAGGTGGTTTGCAAAACATCTCTATTCTACCTCTCAGCTCTCCGTTTAAATAATCATATTTACATACATTTAAAACCGCTTCCTCTTGGGTTCCCCCACCACTGTATTCAGTTTCCCCCTCTTGACCGCTCCGTCCACCTCCTTAGTCTATGATAGTGGCGAAATCTGACTTCTATTCCGTTTGGAAACAATGATGGTACAATCAATCAAGCCCTTGTCATGCAAAAATAATTATGTTCAGTTTGAACTCTGTTCACCCCGGCTCACCCTGGCTTGACCTGGAGATTGATTGTTGGACATCGCAGGTCCACACTCAATCTCTCAAACATACCCAAACCCAACCCTTCTCTCCCCTCCCATCATGCTGTAATTACTTATGTTTAGTCTGAACTCAGTTCAACTCTGGCTCATTTTTCAGGACTTTGTCTGAGGAGTGAGGTAAAAGGCAACAGTCTGGTTTCAGTCTCTGATAAGGTAGGACAGCTGTGTATTAGGTAAGAGCGAGGAATTCGACCCGAGGTCAGATCCCCATTTCACACACACACACAAACCCAGTGAGAGATATTAACTAAGTTATTGCCTAGCAACAGCGATGTACCCATGTTTAACCCTGGCTCTGTGTTCGTCATGTTGTGATTAACTTTGTTTATCTAAATAAAAAATCCTCATCAGCAGCTCGCGGCTGTGCTTCCCTTTGTAGTCTGTAATAGTTTGCAAGCCGGGTGCCACTGATTATATCCTGCCACAAGTTCTGCATCAAGTGTGTTTCAAAACTTGTTTCTTGGAAGCGTCCTTAACATGCACTATATATACAAAAGTATGTGGACACCCCTTCAAATGAGTGGATTCGGCTATTTCAGCCACACCCGTTGCTGACAGGTGTATAAAAACACCCATACAGCCATGCAATCTCCATAGACAAACATTGGAAGTAGAATGGCCTTACTGAAGAGCTCAGTGACTTTCAACATGGAACCGTCATAGGTTGCCACCTTTCCAATAAGTCAGTTCGTCAAATGTATGACCTGCTAGAGCTGCCCTGGTCAACTGTAAGTGCTGTTATTGTGAAGTGGAAACGTCTAGGAGCAACAACGGCTCATCCATGAAGTGGTAGGCCACACAAGCTCACAGAATGGGACCGCCGAGTGCTGAAGCGCGTAGCGAGTAAAAATTGTCTGTCCTCGGTTGCAACACTCACTACCAAGTTCCAAACTGCCTCTGGAAGCAAAGTCAGCACAAGAACTGTTCGTCAGGAGCTTCATGAAATGAAATTGGGGACCATGAAATTGATCACCATGCGCAATGCGTCGGCTGGAGTGGTGTAAAGCTTGCCGCCATTGGACTCTGGAGCAGTGGAAATGCGTTCTCTGGAGTGATGAATCAAGCTTCACCATCTGGCAGTCTGACGGCCAAATCTGGGTTTGGCGGATGCCAGGAGAATGCTACCTGCCCGAATGGATAGTGCCAACTGTAAAGTTTGGTAGAGGAGGAATAATGGTCTGGGGCTGGTTTTCATGGTTCAGGCTAGGCCCCTTAGTTCCAGTGAAGGGAAATCTTAATGTTACAGCATACAATGACATTCTGGAATGAGATGTTCGACGAGCAGGTGTCCACATACTCTTGGTCATGTAGAGTACCTCAGTCCAACAGCACGTTCTGATCATCAAAGCAACTATCGTGTATTTGACTGACTGGTCAAATAGCTCTAAATGTTGCAGATTGTGGCAAGGGTTCGAATCTCACATGAGTTCCCCCCCTTTCGAAATGTAGATTTATATGTATTGTAGTGTGTTGAAAAGAGACGTAGTCTAAAAAAAACAGCTTGAAAAGTAAGAATGAATTTAGGACTGAATTTCAAACATTAAGGCTATAAGGCATCCAGACCTTATGAAAGTTGCACAGTATCCCCTTAATCTTATAATAAATCAGTGATACATAACTTGACTTTAAGGAGCTACCTCTTTCAGTCTTGCACACAAAAACACACTGCTATCCCCTAATAATCATATTGCATAGGCTATATTACATGGACGTGTACACCTAAATGTAGGCCTACAACGTTTCATATGCATTTTTGTAATAATCTGTTTTGTCACATGTGCGTTATTTGACACGAGGAGTATGCAATTGAGATATTGCCTTCATGCAACCTCGGCTTCCAGGCCTGTAAGGTGACAGCCTGGTGGAGCCTACCTGTGGATCCTACCCACAGTGATTAAGCCCTCTCCTGGCAAAGATACATTAGTGTAAGCTATCATTAGTATGTTATTAGGCTACACATGTAGGCCTACAATGTTTTATAGGCTATGCATTATTTATAATCATCCACTTCGTCACATGCGGAATGAATCGAGCATCAAGGACCTGCAGTGGACAGTTTTTTTCCTCAACAGAAAAGCTTGACGCGTGGGGGGCTGGAACCAGTGGTTAAAGTACACTATCAATTGTCAACTGCTTTAAAAGTGTGAAGCAACGGTGACAACAGTAGCCTGACAGCTATTTGACAAATCCATAAGGCTTTTAATTTTTGTTTGTTTTATGATGTACTATAAACAATGTTGTAAGGACTTCATTTATCTTTTTTCCTTAAAAGCACATGGATGTGTGTGAAACAGTGGGATTTTGTCATATACTGTATGCGAAAATGTGAAAATGTTGTCAAATGTTAGTAGTAGCTAGTAGCCTAGTCAAGGATGTATCAGTGCAATATTGGCACAAAACATTTCAAATCAAATCAAATTGTATTGGTCACATACACATATTTAGTACAGTGAGGGAAAAAAGTATTTGATCCCCTGCTGATTTTGTACGTTTGCCCACTGACAAAGACATGATCAGTCTATAATTTTAATGGTAGGTTTATTTGAACAGTGAGAGACAGAATAACAACAACAAAATCCAGAAAAACACATGTCAAAAATGTTATAAATTGATTTGCATTTTAATGATGGAAATAAGTATTTGACCCCTCTGCAAAACATGACTTAGTACTTGGTGGAAAAACTCTTGTTGGCAATCACAGAGGTCAGACGTTTCTTGTAGTTGGCCACCAGGTTTGCACACATCTCAGGAGGGATTTTGTCCCACTCCTCTTTGCAGATCTTCTCCAAGTCATTAAGGTTTCGAGGCTGACGTTTGGCAACTCGAACCTTCAGCTCCCTCTACAGATTTTCTATGGGATTAAGGTCTGGAGACTGGCTAGGCCACTCAAGGACCTTAATGTGCTTCTTCTTGAGCCACTCCTTTGTTGCCTTTGCCGTGTGTTTTGGTTCATTGTCAAGCTGGAATACCCATCCACGACCCATTTTCAATGCTCTGGCTGAGGGAAGGAGGTTCTCACCCAAGATTTGATGGTACATGGCCCTGTCCATCGTCCCTTTGATGCAGTGAAGTTGTCCTGTTCCCTTAGCAGAAAAACACCCCCAAAGCATAATGTTTCCACCTCCATGTTTGACAGTGGGGATGGTGTTCTTGGGGTCATAGGCAGCATTATTCCTCCTCCAAACACGGCAAGTTGAGTTGATGCCAAAGAGCTCGATTTTGGTCTCATCTGACCACAACACTTTCATCCAGTTCTCCTCTGAATCGTTCAGATGTTAATTGGCAAACTTCAGACGGGCCTGTATATGTGCTTTCTTGAGCAGGGGGACCTTGCGGGCGCTGCAGGATTTCAGTCCTTCATGGCGTAGTGTGTTACCAATTGTTTTCTTGGTGACTATGGTCCCAGCTGCCTTGAGATCATTGACAAGATCCTCCCATGTAGTTCTGGGCTGATTCCTCACCGTTCTCATGATCATTGCAACTCCACGAGGTGAGATCTTGCATGGAGTCCCAGGCCGAGGGAGATTGACAGTTATTTTGTGTTTCTTCCATTTGAGAATAATCGCACCAACTGTTGTCACCTTCTCACCAAGCTGCTTGGCGCTGGTCTTGTAGCCCATTCCAGCCTTGTGTAGGTCTACAATCTTGTCCCTGACATCCTTGGAGAGCTCTTTGGTCTTGGCCATGGTGGAGAGTTTGGAATCTGATTGATTGATTGCTTATGTGGACAGGTGTCTTTTATACAGGTAACAAACTGAGATTAGGAGCACTCCCTTTAAGAGTGTGCTCCTAATCTCAGCTCATTACCTGTATAAAAGACACCTGGGAGCCAGAAATCTTTTCTGATTGAGAGGGGGTCAAATACTTATTTCCCTCATTAAAATGCAAATCAATTTATAAAATGCGTTTTTCTGGAATTTTTTGTTGTTATTCTGTCTCTCACTGTTCAAACAAACCTACCATAAAAATTATAAAATGATCATTTCTTTGTCAGTTGGCAAATGTACAAAATCAGCAGGGGATCAAATACTTTTTTCCCTCACTGTAGATGCTATTGCGGGTGTAGCGAAATCCTTGTGTTCCTAGCTCCAACAGTGCAGCAGTATCTAATAATTCACAACAATACACATCAATCTAAAAGTAAAAGAATGGAATTAACAAATATATAAATATTAGGACGAACAATGTCGGAGTGGCATTGACAAAAATACAGTAGAATAGAATACAGTATATACAGTCATGGTCAAAAGTTTTGAGAATTACACAAATATTAATTTTCACAAAGTCTGCTGCCTCAGTTTTTATGATGGCAATTTGCATATACTCCAGAATGATATGAAGAGTGATCAGATGAATTGCAATTAATTGCAAAGTCCCTCTTTGCCATGAAAATGAACTTAATCCCCAAAAAACATTTCCACTGCATTTCAGCCCTGCCACAAAAGGACCAGCTGACATCATGTCAGTGATTCTCTCGTTAACACAGGTGAGAGTGTTGACAAGGACAAGGCTTGAGATCACTCTGTCATGCTGATTGAGTTAGAATAACAGACTGGAAGCTTTAAAAGGAGGGTGGTGCTTGTAATCATTGTTCTTCCTCTGTTAACCATGGTTACCTGCAAGGAAACATGTGCCGTCATCATTGCTTTGCACAAAAAGGGCTTCACAGGCAAGGATATTGCTGCTAGTAAGTTTGCACCTAAATCAACCATTTATCGGATCATCAAGAACTTCAAGGAGAGAGGTTCAATTGTTGTGAAGAAGGCTTCAGGGCGCCCAAGTATGTCCAGCAAGCACCAAGACCGCCTCCTAAAGTTGATTCAGCTGAGCTTGCTCAGGAATGGCAGCAGGCAGGTGTGAGTGCATCTGCACGCACAGTGAAGCGAAGAATTTTGGAGGATGGCCTGGTATCAAGAAGGGCAGCAAGGAAGCCACTTCTCTCCAGGAAAAATATCAGGGACAGACTGATATTCTGCAAAAGTTACATGGATTGGACTGCTGAGGACTAGGGTAAAGTCATTTTCTCTGATGAATCCCCTTTCCGATTGTTTGGGGCATCCGGAAAAAAGCTTGTCCAGAGAAGACAAGGTGAGCGCTACCATCAGTCCTGTGTCATGCAACAGTAAAGCATCCTGAGGCCATTCATGTGTGGGGTTGCTTCTCAGCCAAGGGAGTGGGCTCACTCACAATTTTGCCTAAGAACACAGCCATGAATAAAGAATGGTACCAACACATCCTCCGAGAGCAACTTCTCCCAACCATCCAAGAACAGTTTGGTGACGAACAATGCCTTTTCCAGCATGATGGAGCACCTTGCCATAAGGCAAAAGTGATAACTAAGTGGCTCGGGGAACAAAACATCAACATGTTGGGTCCATGGCCAGGAATCTCCCCAGACCTTAATCCCATTGAGAACTTGTGGTCAATCCTCAAGAGGCGGTTGGACAAACAAAAACCCACAAATTCTGACAAACTCCAAGCATTGATTATGCAAGAATGGGCTGCCATCAGTCAGGATGTGGCCCAGAAGTTAATTGACAGCATGCCAGGGCGGATTGCAGAGGTCTTGAAAAAGAAGGGTCAACACTGCAAATATTGACTCTTTGCATAAACTTAATGTAATTGTCAATAAAAGCTTCTAATTATACTTCAGTATACCATAGTAACATCTGACAAAAATATCTAAAAACACTGAAGCAGCAAACTTTGTGAAGACCAATACTGTACATATGAAATGAGTAAAGCAGTATGTAAACATTATTAAAGTAACTAGTGTTCCATTATTAAAGTAACCAGTGATTCCATGTCTATGTATGTAGGGCAGCAGCGTCTAAGGTGCAGGGTTGAGTAACCAGGTGGTAGCCGGCTAGTGATGGCTATTTAACAGTCTGATGGCCTTGAGATAAAAGCTGTTTTTCAGTCTCTCGGTCCCAGCTTTGATGCACTTGTACTGACCTCGCCTTCTGGATGGTAGCGGGGTGAACAGGCCGTGGCTCGGGTGGTTGACATCCTTGATTATCTTTTTGGCCTTCCTGTGACATCGGGTGCTGTAGGTGTCCTGGAGGGCAGGCAGTGTGCCCACGGTGATGCGTTGGGCAGACCGAACCACCCTCTACAGAGCCCTGCGGTTGCGGGCGGTGCAGTTGCCGTACCACGCGGTGATAAAGCCCAACAGGATGCTTTCAATTGTGCATCTGTAAAAGTTTGTGAGGGTCTTAGGGGCCAAGCCGAATTTCTTCAGCCGCCTGAGGTTGAAGAGGCGCTGTTGCGCCTTCTTCACCACATTGTCTGTGTGGGTGGACCATATCAGATTGTCAGTGATATGTACGCAGAGGAACTTGAAGCTTTTCACCTTCTCCACTGCGGTCCCGTCGATGTGGATAGGGGCGTGCTCCCTCTGCTGTTTCCTGAAGTCCAGGATCAGCTCCTTCATTTTGTTGACGTTGAGGGAGAGGTTATTTTCCTGGCACCACTCTGCCAGGGCCCTCACCTTGTCCCTGTAGGCTGTCTCGTCATTGTTGTTAATCAGGGCTACTACTGTTGTGTCGTCTGCAAACTTGATGATGGAGTTGGATGCGTGTGTGACCACGCAGTCATGGGTGAACAGGGAATACAGGAGGGGGCTGAGCATGCACCCTTGTGGGACCCCTGTGTTGAGGATCAGCTAAGTGGAGGTGTTGTTTCCTACCCTCAACACCTGGGGGCGGCCCGTCAGGAAGTCCAGGACCCAGTTGCACAGGGCAGGGTTCAGACCCAGGGTCCCGAGATTAGTGATGAGCTTAGAGGGTACTATGGTGTTGAAGGCTGAGCTACTGTATAGTCAATGAACAGCATTCTTACATAGGTAAGGGATAGGGCAGTGTGCAGTGCGATGGCGATTGCATCGTCTGTGGATGTATTGGGGCGGTACATAAATTGAAGTGGGTCTAGGGTGTCAGGTAAGGTAGAGGTGATATGATCCTTAACTAGCCTCTCGAAGCACTTCATGATGACAGAAGTGAGTGCTACGGGGTGATAGTCATTTAGTTCAGTTACCTTTGCTTTCTTGGGTACAGGAACAATGGTGGACATCTTGAAGCAAGTGGGGACAGCAGACTGGGATAGGGAGAGATTGAATATGTCCGTAAACACTCCAGCCAGCTGGTCTGCGCATGCTCTGAGGACACGGCTAGGGATGCCGTCTGGGCCTTCAGCCTTGCGAGGGTTAACACGCTTAAATGTCTTACTCACGTTGGCCACGGAGAACGAGAGGCCACAGTCCTTGGGAGCAGGTCGCATTGGTGGCACTGTGTTATCCTCACAGCGGGCAAAGAAGGTGTTTAGCTTGTCCAGGAGAGAGATGTCGGTGTCCTCGACGTGGCTGGTTTTCCCTTTGTAATCCATGATTGTCTGTAGACCCTGCCACATACGTCTCGTTTCTGAGCCGTTGAATTGTGCCTCTGTACTGTACGTTTTGCCTGTTTGATTGCCTTATGGAGGGAATAACTACACTGTTTGTATTCAACCATATTCCCAGTCACCTTGCCATGGTTAAATGCGATGGTTCGCGCTTTCAGTTTTGTGAGAATGCTGCCATCTATCCACTGTTTCTGGTTTGGGTAGGTTTTAATAGTCACAGTGGGAATAACATCCCCTATACACTTCCTGATGAACTCAGTCACCGTGTCAGTGTATACGTCAATGTTATTCTCTGAGGCTACCCTTAACATATCCCAGTCCGCGGGATCAAAACAATCTTGAAGCATGGATTCCGATTGGTCAGACCAGCGTTGAATAGACCTTAGCATGGGTACTTCCTGTTTGAGTTTCTGCCTATAGGAAGTGAGGAGCAAAATGGAGTTGTGATCAGATTTGCCGAAGGGAGGGTGGGGAAGGGCCTTCTAGGCATCCCGGAAGGGGGAGTAACAGTGGTCGAGCGTTTTAGCAGTGTGAGTACTACAATTAATGTGTTGATAGAACTTCGGAAGTGTTTTCCTCAAATGTTCTTTGTTAAAATCCCAGCTACAATAAATGCAGCCTCAGGATATGTGGTTTCCAGTTTGCACTAGGTCCAGTGTAGTTCCTTGAGGGCCGTCGTGGTATCGGCTTGAGGGGGAATATACACGGAGGTAATAATGTCAGCATTTGATTGTGAGGTATTCTAGGTCGGGTGAACAAAAGGACATACACCACCGCCTTTCTTCTTCCCAGAGAGTTCTTTATTCCTGTCTGCGTGATGTACTGGGAACCTAGCTGGCTGTATGGATGGGGACAGTATATCCGGAGAGAGACATGATTCCGTGAAACAGAGTATGTTACAGTCCCTGATGTATCTCTGGAAGGAGATCATCACCCTGAGCTCGTCTACTTTATTGTCCAGAGACAGAACATTAGCAAGTAATATACTCGGAAGCGGTGGATGGTGTGCACGCCTCCTGAGTCAGACTAGAAGTCCACTCCGAATGCCTCTTCTCCGCCCTCTTATAGGAGCCTCTGGGATAAGTTCAATTGCCCTGGGGGGTCCGAACAAAGGATCCAATTTGGGAAAGTTGCATTCCTGGTCGTAATGCTGGTGAGTTACCGCCGCTCTGATATCCAAAAGTTATTTCTGGCTGTATGTAACACAAAAAAACATTCTGGGCTAATAATGTAAGAAATAACACACAAAAAAGCAAAATACTGCAAAGTTGCTTAGGAGCTAGAAGCAGATCTTCCATGTCTGTCGGCGCCATCTTGCCATCATTTTGTAGCAGACCAACAGAACAAAAGTAAACCTTGAATTTGTAGGTTTAAAATATCCCTCTAGTGGCCAAGGTTGACCTGTTTAAAGAAATGCCATTGGTTGGTGGATATGAAATCTAAGATCTTTCATAGGCTGATGCAGAACTTGTGCCAGGATTTAATCAGTGTCAACTGTTGAAGTTAGCATAGGACTAACGTGTGCCATTTATCTGATGGGACCAGCTACAATTTAGCGCTCTGTCACATGCAAGTAAATCAACGATTGTAATTGGATGATACGCATTTTGAGCTGGAGAACACATTTACCTTTAAATGGTTGCTTATGTTCGCAACTATGGCCTCATAATGTTTTGGGCTTTGAAATGGCACAGAAATATTATGTGAACCAATCCCAGTTTAGTATTTTGCCAATCGTCCCCCTCTCTTTTAGATACACACACAGACACACACACATACAGATGCAGGATCTTAATTTGATCACTTTTGTTGCTGAGAATTTTCCTGCAAACTTGTAGTGTATTCATGGTTTAAAAGTTTATAATTTCCACTTTAAAATGTCAGACTTTATTTGCCCTAACGAAAGCGTATTTTATATCTATTGCTTCTGATATTTTTACATTTTAGTCATTTAGCAGACGCTCTTATCCAGAGCGACTTACAGTTAGTGAGTGCATACATTATTTTTCATACTGGCCCCCCGTGGGAATCAAACCCACAACCCTGGCGTTGCAAACGCCATGCTCTACCAACTGAGCTACATCCCTGCCGGCCATTCCCTCCCCTACCCTGGATGACGCTGGGCCAATTGTGCGGCGCCCCATGGGTCTCCCGGTCGCGGCCGGCTACGACAGAGCCTGGATTCGAACCAGGATCTCTAGTGGCACAGCTAGCACTGCGTTGCAGTGCCTTAGACCACTGCGCCACTCGGGAGTTATATTGTTATGTAGCCCAGACTGTGGTCTCATTCCAGTTATATGTGACATTTGAATTGTCCATTTTTGATACTCTATATGTTCCTTGTTAATATGCATTGACTCCCGATTCGCCAGTCTCTAATCAACTGTCTGCTTGCACCTGTTGCACCTGTTGCGCACAGCAGGTGTCTTCTTAAGTACGTGTCTTCTTAATTTGTTTGTACAGCACTGATGAACGCATAAGGCCGAAATGTATGCTCCGTTCCTTAAAAATAAAATTATATAGCACCTTTCACCTTCACTTTTTGTATTCTTTCAAGCATGGATTAAATTAATTATATTGTTTTTGCATCTCTGCCTCCTTGGGTTATTCATTTTCATGGTTTTGAGTGCAAGTACCTTTTGAACTCTACAGATATTTTCTCTCCCACGCACCGGCTGCTTTTTATTCTAGCCTGAGCGCAAACCCTCATACTTGTTTCCAAGAATTATAATCCACATAATAATTCACATTTCCTGCTGCTGAAGGATTATTTTCCTGCTGTAGGAAACTGGCTCAAATTAAGATCCTACATCTGTAGACACACACACACACACACACACACACACACACACACGCCACTCACCTGGGCTTCACATGAAAAAAACAGAAGACCTTCTCCACAAGTGCCCTCCTGTAAGAAAGGCTATGATTGTGGTGAACAGAACGGGCATTTAATCTTTTTTGTCCTGGCCCTTTTTGTCTTGGGCCCCTGGAAGGACCACAAACTGTGTGTGTGTGTGTGTGTGTGTGTGTGTGCGTGCGTACAGGTGTAGGATCTTAATTTGATCACGCTGTTGCAGGAGAAATGTAATACTTGTAGTGTATTTGTGGTTTAAAAAGGCTTCTGAAGTTTGTAATTCCATTTTGACATTTCAGACTTGATTTTCCCTTACAAAAAAATGTATCAACCCCTACAAAAATGTCCATGAATTATAATCCACATAATAACCCACATTTCCTGTTACTGCAGGATTATCTTCCTGCTGTAGCAAACTGGCTCAAATTAAGATCCTACATCTATACATGTGTGCATGTGTACGTGTGCGCACGTACTATGAACATTTTTGCTTTGTACAGCTATGTCAGACTTCTCTGATGGGGCATAGAGTGGTTGAAAGCTGGTGATTTTGGACCAGCCTCATGCAGTCCTGAGAATGATAGAAAAGCTGTTCTATTGTACTGTACTGACATATTGGAAACCTTTTGATTGTCACTGTGACACCTGAGCACACAGCTAGAAGAACATTTCTATTCGGGAGACCGTGGGTGGCCACAGAACAGCTCATTAGGAAAATAAAGAACGCAAAAAATACCTGCTAACTTTTCTAAATCTTACAAGTATTTTGGGATGTCAGGGAAAATGTATGGGTGTAAAAAGTACATATTGTCTTTAGGAATGTAGTGTAGTAAAAGTAAAAGTTGTCAAAAATATAAATAGTAAATTAAAGTACAGATACCCCCCCAAAAAATACTTAAGTAGTACTTCAAAGTATTTTTATTTAGTTACTTTACACCACTGATCTTCCAAAACAAAAGCTGCAACACAGCTAGTAAGAAGAAACATAAAATTAAATAAAAATAGTACCCGCAAAACACCAGTCTCAATGTCAACAGTGAAGAGGCGACTCTGGGATGCTGACCTTCTAGGCAGAGTTGCAAAGAAAAAGCCATATCTCAGACTGCCCATCTTAATCTTTTCTTTTTATTGGCCAGTCTGAGATATGGCTTTTTCTTTGCAACTCCGCCTAGAAGGTCAGCATCCCAGAGTCGCCTCTTCACTGTTGATGTTGAGACTGGTGTTTTGCGGGTACTATTTAATGAAGCTGCCAGTTGACGACCTGTGAGGCGTCTGTTTCTCAAACTAGACGCTTTAATGTATTTGTCCTCTTGCTCAGTTGTGCACCGGGGCCTCCCAGTCCTCTTTCTATTCTGGTTAGAGCCAGTTTGCACTGTTCTGGGAAGGGAGTAGTACACAGCGTTGTACGAGATCTTCAGTTTCTTGGCAATTTCTCGCATGGAATAGCCTTCATTTCTCAGAACAAGAATAGATTGACGAGTTTCAGAAGAAAGTTCTTTGTTTCTGGCCATTTTGAGCCTGTAATCGAACCCACAATTGCTGATGCTTCAGATACTCAACTAGTCTCAAGAAGGCCAGTTTTATTGCTTTTTTAATCAGCACAACAGTTTTCAGCTGTGCTAACATAATTGCAAAAGGGTTTTCTAATGATCAATTAGCCTTTTAAAATGATAAACTTGGATTAGCAAACACAACGTGCCATTGGAACACAGGACTGATGGTTGCTGATAATGGGCCTCTGTACACCTATGTAGATATTCAATTAACAATCTGCCGTTTCCAGCTACAATAGCCATTTACAACATTAACAATGTCTACACTGTATTTCTGATCAATTTGATGTTATTTTAATGGAGAAAAAAATTGCTTTCCTTTCAAAAACAAGGACATTTCTAAGTGACCCCAAACTTTTGAACGGTAGTGTATATAATCACTATAATGAAATATGTTTACCAATAGTAAATAGGGCACTCGAAAACCACAGGCACAGCATGTGATAGTCAACATAAAATACACATTGGCTAGGGCTCACCCCCCTGCTAAAATAAAGGTTCAATAAAATAAGTAATAGTAAACTTGTGTTCTTACTGATTTTTTAAAACTTCTATAGTGCTAGAGATTCAGTTAACATAAAATACACAATGGCTATGCTAATACATTTTAGGTCTGTATAAATACATTGTAGGTCTGTGCCCTATTTACTATTGGTAAACATATTTCATTATAGTGATTGTGTTCCCCAAACTCTACATAATATATGTTCATAGATATGTGTTGTGTATTTGATGTATTGATGCAGGGCTCACCCCCCTGCTAAAATAATGGTTCAATAAAATAAGTAATAGTCAACTTGAGTCCTTACTGATTTTTTAAAATGTTCTATAGTGCTAGAGACTCTGACTCAGATGACCTCTGGGAGCCAACACCAAAGAGACCACATTCAAGTCCTCCAGTAGATACTGGTTCATTCAGTCAGACCCCTGCTGCTGTCTCTGGCTCCACACCCACCCCGCCCGGCCATCTAGATGTGTGAAGTTTAGTGTCTTATGTAGGGAAGCTAATGATCCATCATGTATGACATTACTGGGAGTGTGTAAACTTGTATTTTTTTATTACCATAGTATTTTTCTATGTTCTCTATAGTTATGTACTTGAAAATGTATCAATTTACCAACTCGGCCACTTGGGTACATCACCAATTGTGCAAGTTCTCCCACTTAAAAAGATGAGAGAGGCCTGTAATTTTCATCATAGGTACACGTCAACTATGACAGACAAAATGAGAAAAGAAAATCCAGAAAATCACATTGTAGGATTTTTAATGAATTTATTTGCAAATTATGGTGGAAAATAAGTATTTGGTCAATAACAAAAGTTTCTCAATACTTTGTTATATACCCTTTGTTGGCAATGACACAGGTCAAACGTTTTCTGTAAGTCTTCACAAGGTTTTCACACACTGTTGCTGGTATTTTGGCACATTCCTCCATGCAGATCTTCTCTAGAGCAGTGATGTTTTGGGGCTGTCGCTGGGCAACACAGACTTTCAACTCCCTCCAAAGATCTTTTATGGGGTTGAGATCTGGAGACTGGCTAGGCCACTCCAGGACCTTGAAATGCTTCTTACGAAGCCACTCCTTCGTTGCCCGGGCGGTGTGTTTGGGATCATTGTCATGCTGAAAGACCCAGCCACGTTTCATCTTCAATGCCCTTGCTGATGGAAGGAGGTTTTCACTCAAAATCTCACGATACATGGCCCCATTCATTATTTCCTTTACACGGATCAGTCGTCCTGGTCCCTTTGCAGAAAAACAGCCCCAAAGCATGATGTTTCCACCCCCATGCTTCACAGTAGGTATGGTGTTCTTTGGATGCAGCTCAGCATTCTTTGTCCTCCAAACACGACGAGTTGAGTTTTTACCAAAAAGTTCTATTTTGGTTTCATCTGACCATATGACATTCTCCCAATCCTCTTCTTGATCATCCAAATGCACTCTAGCAAACTTCAGACGGGTCTGGACATGTACTGGCTTAAGCAGGGGGACACGTCTTGCACTGCAGGATTTGAGTCCCTGGTGGCGTAGTGTGTTACTGATGGTAGGCTTTGTTACTTTGGTCCCAGCTCTCTGCAGGTCATTCACTAGGTCCCCCCGTGTGGTTCTGGGATTTTTGCTCACCGTTCTTGTGATCATTTTGACCCCACGGGGTGAGATCTTGCGTGGAGCCCCAGATCGAGGGAGATTATCAGTGGTCTTGTATGTCTTCCATTTCCCTAATAATTGCTCCCACAGTTGATTTCTTCAAACCAAGCTGCTTACCTATTGCATATTCAGTCTTCCCAGCCTGGTGCAGGTCTACAATTTTGTTTCTGGTGTCCTTTGACAGCTCTTTGGTCTTGGCCATAGTGGAGTTTGGAGTGTGACTGTTTGAGGTTGTGGACAGGTGTCTTTTATACTGATAACAAGTTCAAACAGGTGCCATTAATACAGGTAACGAGTGGAGGACAGAGGAGCCTCTTAAAGAAGAAGTTACAGGTCTGTGAGAGCCAGAAATCTTGCTTGTTTGTAGGTGACCAAATACTTATTTTCCACCATAATTTGCAAATAAATTCATTAAAAATCCTACAATGTGATTTTCTGAAAAATAAAATCTCAATTTGTCTGTCATAGTTGACGTGTACCTATGATGAAAATTACAGGCCTCTCTCATCTTTTTAAGTGGGAGAACATGCACAATTGGTGGCTGACTAAATACTTTTTTTCCCCCACTGTATCAGTCTGAAACTTTACATATACACTGCTGACCTTACCTCCAGCTTCCTATCTGAATCTATGGCTTTTATTTGTCATGTCAAAGCTGATGCAACAAAAATAGAAATAGAAAACATATGTTTTTTTGTTTTTTTTACCAGATCTATTATGTTATGTTCTCCTACATTAATTTTACATTTACACAAACTTCAAAGTGTTTCCTTTCAAATAGTATCAAGAATATGCATATCCTTGCTTCAGGTCCTGAGCTACAGGCAGTTAGATTTGGGTTTGTCATTTTAGGTGGAAATTGAAAAGAAGGGTGTGATCCTTAAGAGGTTAAGGTAATGGTGAGAGCATGTCTTGGGGGTATGATATTTGTGCGTCTAACTTTCTCACTCATCATTATTCACAATTCATTCAGGATTATCCGTAATCATGGTACGGTTCCACATTAATGTAGAAGTGTTTAGAAACATATTCTATTCTTATTTACAATAAAAGTGACTCCAAAAAGACACAATACATTATTTACCATTCATTTCTATTAGGCACAAAATAATCTGAAACACAACCAAAACAAATAGCAAATGCATCCAACAAATTTGTATAGTCACAAGCTTGATGTAGTCATTGCGTGCTATGAATTTGGGACCAAATACTTAACTTTTTACTTTAATACACATAAAAGTGAATTTTGCTCCCCTAAAATGGGGGGACTATGTACAAAAAGTGGTGTTCCTTCTAAATGGTTCACCCAATATGGATAAAAATAACATCAATTAAAGCTGACAGTCTGCACTTTAACTTCATAGTCATTGTTTGATTTCAAATCCAAACTTTTGGAGTATAGAGCCAAAAGAGGGAAAGATGCTTCATTGTCCCAATAATTATGGATGGCACTGTAATTCATATCATAGGCATAATAGTACTGTAGAGCTCTTTTTACTTGCAATCAATATAGCTGGGTCGCCCCGTCCTGTCCCTAGGGGTCCACTGCCCTGCAGCGCCCCAACCCAACACACCCCACTCAGCTTTAGGATCTTAGTGAAACATTCATTATTGGTTTCAGGTGTGTTAGACCAAGGCCAGAGTGCCAACTAACTGTACGGCAGACCCCCAGGGCCAGGACTGACCAGCCCAGCAGCTAGGGATTGCCTAAATAGATATCTCCCCTGACATGGGCATGTTTTCAATACAGACTCCTTTTGTCGTACAGTATTCCATATAAGGCATCCAGACCTTATGAAAGTTGCACAGTATACCCTGAATCTTGTAATAAATCAAATATAGTGATACATAACTTGACTTTTCTGCCATCCATTGTTACATTGTGGGAGGATAACCAACCTTCCAATTAATGGCAATGCATTTCTTATCCGCTATAAATGCTAGGATACACAATTTCTTCTGATAACAATCTCCAGTATCAACATTTCCAAGCAAACAAAAACTGGGAGAAGGGAGAATCTGTAGACATGCTGAGATAAAATAACATACTCTTTGCCAGAATTCAGCAAGCCTTAACAAGAGCATAACATATGCAAATATGTCCCCTTGTGTTTTACACCTCCAGCAGAGGAATTACATTTCTGAGTGCATGATATTCAGTTTCACTGGCATATAGTAAGTTCTATGGATGGTCTTAAACTGCAGTAATTTATGTCTGAGATTATATGAACATGACTGGGCATTCAAACATATCTGTATCCATTCATTATCATCAATAGTGTCTCCCAGGTCTTCCTCACATTTTTGTTTTACATGTTTTGTGTCATCGAGAAAAGCCTCCATCAACCTTTGATACAGTTTGGAAATCAACTCTAAAGGTTTGTCAGACTGCCTTAAAATAGTTTAAATCTTTGAAGCTTCTGGCTTGTCCAGTGTTTGCTGCACAGAGAGAATAAAGTGTTGCATCTTCCCTGGTTGCCTGACCCTACTGAGACTCCTATCACCAGCCGATCCTACTAAGATGAGGCATGACAAAGAATTACCTTGGTGTACATTTATATATGATATTATCCATGAATAGAATCAATGGTTCAATAATTGAATGACCATTATTCCCAGATCCCAGACTGTTACTTTTCTGTAGCCCTACCCATCAACTCAAGATGGAACTTTGTGTCCATTCAGTGATTGTTATAATATACTGCAAAATTCACCTGAGCTCCGTAGACTGGTCTCTCTGGCTGTCTGACTCTGCTGGGACACCTGTCACCCTCTGATCCTGCTAACACATTATGAGCATAGTGTTGTGTAGTGTGTACTGACGGTGCACCATTACAGTGACGCCTGTAGAGCTGTATATGCCGTGTCAGTGTGAAAAGTAGGGAATTAGCTAGGGAAACTGTCAGATCAATATCGTTTGAATCAGGTCTAGTGTGATTGAGGCAAAAAATAATAGCAAAAGTTAGTGAGCTAGCTAGCTAACGTTAGCCAACTTTTGGCTAGCTCTAATGGTACAGCAACTGTCGAAAACTAGCCAAGTTAATTTACTTCTGTTGAAACGGGACACAACAAAGGCTACAAAACATTTAAATACACACAACAGCTGTTAGATACTGCTACCTGACAGATACTGAGATAGCTAGAGGCTAGAGCTGAACTGACTGTGGTAGCTACTAGCTAGCTACTGTAACTAGTTCATTCACTTCAGATAGAACTTCAGTAAAGAGGGGATGAAACATTAGTTAACATTAGATGCTTTATTTTTTAATGTTAGCTAAGTCAAACAGCAGTTACCTTGCATCAGTGAAGCCAGTTAGTAGTAGCCAGTTTCTGCTCTGCTTGCTTTACAACTCAGAGAAAAAGTGCAACACACACAGACAGCAGCTGCCTCTGTTCATCTCTCCCGTGCTGGTCCAATACGCCAGCCTTTCAGAAGCTTTGCCTTCACACAGCCTGTCCCCATGCTCTGCAGAAGCGGTCCTAAATCCAGCCAGCTGAAACTGCCAAACAGCCTACACGACCAATCTGAGGCGTCCGCATGGTCCTAAAGCACACCGATACCTCTTTTTGTATCACACTGCAATGATAAAACTGGGGGGGACAAAATGCAATTTCAGAATGTGGGGGGGTCATGCCCCCCCGTCCCCGTCCCCCCCGTCCCCAGGGAAAGTTGCACCCCTGCCTGTGTTAAACCATGAAGATGTAGAGTGGTCTGAAATGCTTTATGCCCTATAATCAACTCACACTGGCCCACCCACCATACATACACAGATGGCCTTGATGCAGGGAATGGTGGATGGTTGGAGAAAGACATTCTGGCGGTGTTGTATCCACTTGTGTGGTCCGTGTGCGTGCATATCTGTGTATGAGAGAGAGACAGAGACAGAAAGTCTGAGCATGTGAAGAGCATGCACAAGTAAAAATGACTTGTTTTCCATGTTACAATACCACCCTCGTGTGGTTAAAAGATGAAACAATCCATGTTTGGCATTGAAGTTGTTGCTGGTGAGCCCAGTCCATAACAAAAAGTGATTTTGCCTTTCTGATAATGTATCAATAATAAAAATGTTAACTTTTACCCCCCACACCCAGAATCTTTTTGGGTTGCCTAAGGGTAACGCTGTACCATAAGGGTACTAAAACACCACGGAAAACCGGGGGCAAAAAGGTTTTCTGTTTTCTAGAGGGTTAAATAATTGGATTCTGCATTCTGCAGGCTTCTGCAGAATGAAGGAAGAGCAAGGCTACTCAGTCAGCACTAGTTTTAAGAAACACTTATGCAGTTGCATGACAACAGTTCGTTCCGTGACACTTTACTCAGTTGCGTGGCAATGCTAGGGTGAAAGTTCCGATGATAATAGTGTTCTTTTGATAAAACATTTCAGACATCGACCTTTGACCCCTTCAAAGCAACTCAAGAGGTCAATTCACATCACAGTCAAACTGTTATTTTGATGTGATGCAAATTAAATAATCGTGTGAAATACTGCTCCATTAAATTAATTGTGTAGTTAGGAGTACATACAACACAATCTATGCAGAGCCGTTGTTCAGCTGTTGTTGGTTGCATGTATTTATGGAATAGGATTGTGGTTTAGGGTAACAGTGAACTCAATCCTGAGAAATGAATAACGCTGGGTGCCACCTACAGCAAGCTCATGTATCATCTATGTTCTTAATGCAGTGTTTATGAGCTCAACTCTGTACACCCCCACTCATGTTCACTTCCCCTCTCTCTCAATTTGTCTCTCAATTTGTCTCACTCTGCCCCCCACCCCACTCTCTCTCTCTCAATTCAATTTCAATTTCAATGTAAGTATGTTTACATTGCCAAAGCAAGTTAAATAGATAATGAACAAAAGTGAACTAAACAATTTTTTTTAATAACAGTAAATATTACACTCACAAAAGTTCCAAAATAATGAAGACATTTCAAATGTCATATTATGTGCAAATAGTTAAGTACAATGGGGAAATAAATCAACATAAATATTAAGAACATAGATGATGCATGAGCTTGCTGTAGGTGGCACCCAGCGTTATTCATTTATCAGGATTGAGTTCGCTGTTACCCTAAACCACAATCCTATTCCATAAATACATGCAACCAACAACAGCTGAACAACGGCTCTGCATAGATTGTGTTGTATGTACTCCTGACTACAATGGTTTTTGTTCTTCACTGTCTCTCTCTCTCTCTGCCCCTCTCTATGTCCCGCTCTGTCCCTCTCTGTCGCTCTCTCTCTCTCTCTCTGCCTCTCTCTCGCTGTGTCCCCCCCCCCCCTTCCTATCTGCTTTGCTGATATGATAGATTTCATGCAGCAGATTATGGGACCATCACACATGACTGATAACAAAGTAATCAGCTCATTATCTCGTTCTCTCTCTCGCTCTCTCTTTCTCTCTTTCTCTCTCTCTCTCACTCAAACACACACACAAACACATTAATCAAATTGACATTGACATTGATTATGAGAAGGGATTTGAAGTCAGAAATACGGTAGGTTATTGTAATTCATTAGGAAGAACTAAAGTCAAAGCTTGTGCTCTCCATCTTGTTTCCTTTCTGCATCATTACAATGAATAAGTGATCCGGCTAGCCTGGTAAGAGGCAGTGGGTTAGCTGACGCTAAGTGCCTCCACACTTGACACACACACACACACACACGGACAAACACACATACACATACACACACCCGACCCTTCTCTCTCTAAGAAATTGAGAGTGTGTTATCAGACGAACCCTGCCCATTAGTTTCACACGTAAACAGGCTGTATATAAAGGGTTGGGCCCATATAATCTGTCTCTACCTCTTGCAGTGTGTGTGTGTGTGTGTGTGTATGAGCAAATTCCCCATAGACAGATACAGGGCATATACAGTAACACAAACCCGGCCGGTGCCAAGATGCCTGCAGACTTCAATGGACAATGGGTGATGGTCACCAATGAGAACTTTGAGGATATCATGAAGGCCATTGGTAAGCTGTTCTTCTAATGTCTGTTGGAAAGTAGGGACACGAGATAGGGGTGGAGAGGAGAGAGGGAATTGACAGAGAAAGAGTGTGTTGTGTGCGTGTGCGTGTATATGTCTATGTGTGTGTGTGTGCACAAGTGTGTCTGATAGAGAGGGGGATGTCAGAGACAATGCTTGTGTAAAGACTTTATTTGAGCATGTTAGTGAGTGAGATTGTGAGAGGGACAGAGAGAGAGGGAAAGAGAGAGAAAGGATGATGTGGTGCTGCTTCATTTACTTATTGAGCTTCTGTCATGGCGACTTAACCTCAACTGTTTGTGTGAATGGCTCCTGCTTGTTACCACGTCGAACAAATATTGATTTACTCTTTTAAGCATTTTTATCCTCCCCATTCAGGAGGATAAAAAATCCCATCCCGAGCTCTGCCAAGAGGCGTCTGCATATCGCTGGCAAGTGAAGGCCCCCATCCATCCACTTAGCATGGCATTGATAAACCACAAGTCTTTTATTATTCATGACTTTATCTCCAATTCATAACTCCCTCTGTGTCATAACTCCCTCTCTGTCATAACTCCCTCTGTGTCATAACTGCCTCCTTGTCATAACTCCCTCCCGCTCAACCCAACAAATCCAAAAAATCCAAAATCCGAGGCGTCTCATTCCGTGCCACTCTATTATTTCCATGAGCGGATCGAAAATTACACCCATATGGAAACAGAGGGAGGGAGAACATATTTGGATGGGTAAATAAAAGAGCTTCATCAAAAAGAGAGATTGGTAGAAATTGAATTTACACTTTGTGGCCAATGCTATGTGAATATCAAAATGGAAGAGGCAGTCTCTTTTGCAGGCTCACAGTTTAACTTATTCAGGCCATTTTAAAAAGGGTAAATGAGATTATCAACAGAGCTGGTCTGAGTGGAATAGTAATTCTAGGACTTGAGCTGCAGTCTCATAACTGAAGAGGGGGACTGGTGGCTTATGCACAAGGAAACACAATAAAAATATATACTATACATAACTCACTGCCCAACCAAGGTGAACAGAATCTATATGAAATTATAAACTGGGTGGTTCGAGCCCTGAATGCTGATTCTCTGAAAGCCGTGCTATATCAGAACGTATACCACGGGTATGACAAAACATTACTTTTTACTCTTCCAATTACGTTGGTAACGTAATAGCAATAAGGCACCTCTGGGGTTTGTGATATATGGCCAATATACCACAGCTGAGGGCTGTGTCCAGGCGTTGCGTCGTGCATAAGAACAGCCCTTAGCCGTGGTATATTGGCCATTTACCACACCCCCTCAGGCCTTATTGCTTAAACATACTTCATCCTTATCCTGTTACAGTATCCACTGAGTGTCCAAGACATTAGGAACACCTTCCTAGAACAGCCTCAATTGGTCGGGGCATGGACTCTACAAGGTGGCCAAAGCGTTCCACATGGATGCTGGCCCATGTTGACTCCAATGCTTCCCACAGTTGTGTCATGTTGGCTGGATGTCTTTCGGGTGGTAGACCATTCTGAAAAACCCAGCAGCGGTGCGCCTACTACCATACCCCGTTCAAAGGCATTTAAGTATTTTGTTTTGCCCATTCACCCTCTGAATGGCACACATACACAATCCATGTCTCAAGGCTTAAAAACCCTGTTTTAACCTGTCTCCTCCCCTTCATCTACACTGATTGAAGTGGATTTAACAGGTGACATCAATAAGGGATCATAGCTTTCACCTGGTCAGTCTATGTCATGGAAAGAGCAGAACATCTTTACACGTTGACATTGTTGTTTCACTGTTTTTCCTCCAGATATTGACTTTGCCACCCGTAAGATCGCCGCCCACCTGACCCAGACTAAGGTGATCGTCCAGAACGGAGACAAGTTTGAGACCAAGACGTTGAGCACCTTCAGGAACTACGAGGTCAACTTCACGATCGGGGAGGAGTTTGAGGAGGTCACTAAGGGACTGGACAACAGGACGATCCAGGTAGGACCACAACCACTATGACCACGTCAGAGAGACACTCTGTCACTGCACTCTGTCCTAACTGGTTCCAAACCCTAACCTTTACCCTCTCCATCATGTTCTCTCCTTTTAGTCTATTCCACCATTTTTTATTTACATTTTTTATTGGTTTTCGTCTCCTGCTTTCCCTTGACTCTCAGTTTGTTAATGCATTCAGTATGGTCACATAGCCCTCACACACATAGCCCACAATCCAAGCATCTTAAAAAGTTTGGTTCAGTCTTGTTGACCCTGGATTTATGGAAACATACACACATCTTCAGCCTGGACTCAGGGTTACATTTACATTTTACAATTTAGTAATTTAGCAGACGCTCTTATCCAGAGCGACTTACAGTTAGTGAGTGCATACATTTTTCATACTGGCCCCCCCACAACCCTGGCGTTGCAAGCGCCATGTTCTACCAACTGAGCTACAGGAGGTTAGACGTAACATAGTAAATGAAAATCTGGGACACTCAAATTAGTGTGATATGTTACATTTGGCATGGTATGTATTAATTTGCATCATCCACCTCGTATGATATGTTACGAATTACAATTAGAACACACAGCCTTTGGGTTGCGAGACGTTCACGTCATTCATCCCGACCAACTACCCTCCTTTCGTTTTTGCCTTAAACAACCTTCTGTCTTATGCAACCATACCAAAAGTCAAATATAGTAATTTGAGTGACCCGGATTTTCGTTTACTATGTTACGTCTATGATACCAGCCTGATATCTTAGATGTGGGACATTTGGGTAAATGTGTGTCTACGGTAAGCTGACTGTGTGTGTTCTTCAGACACTGGTTACCTGGGATGGAGACAAGTTGGTGGCTGTGCAGACGGGAGAGAAGGCCAATCGTGGCTGGAAGCAATGGATAGAAGGAGACCTGTTACACCTGGTGAGAGAGAGAGAAAGATGGGGGGAGGGGGTTAGAGACAGAAAAGAGAGTGAGAGAAATGTCCTAGACTTCAACTTGAACATACATATACATATTCTTCATACCTAAGACAACAGAAGCGCTATACATTTAGTACATTTCTGAGGAGAGAGATAAAGAGACAAACAGCTATCAATCCTTCAGCTTTTATACATATCCTCATTCAGACTTACACTCTGGACTTTTTAATTATATTAAAGTGAGAAGGTGTACTTCTGTATGTCAATCAGTACAGTGGAAGTGGAAGTTATAAAGTCAATCTTGATTTCCAACTCTGAGAAAGAGAAGTGAAAATATAATCCCTTTAGGGCTTCATGCCAAATGGCACCCTATGCCCTCTATAGTGCCCTACTTTTGACCAGAAGTGCACTATATAGGGCACATGTGTCAAACCTATTCTATTAAGGGCCGAGTGTCTGCAGGTTTTCGCTCCACCCTTGTACTTGATTGATGAATTAAGGTCACTAATTAGTAAGGAACTCCCCTCACCTGGTTGTCTAGGTCTTAATTGAAAGGAAAAACCAACAACCCGCAGGCACTCGGCCCTCCGTGGAATGAGTTTGACACCCCTGATAGAGGGAATAGGGTGCCAATTTGGATACAGACCAGATGTTATTTGATTGTCTCATTGTCTTTCTATCCGTCTCTTCTTCTTTCAGGAGATCCACGTTGAAGACAAAGTCTGCAAACAAGTATTCAAGAAGAAACCCTAAAACATCTGACATAACCTTCTTTATTGTAACATTACCTACATGTGTTTCTGCCTGCATAATGATGTTATGTATTTATGATGTGATTGTACATACATTTAATAAATACTTAATTCAACCCAAGCAGATGGGATGCATTGACGTTGGTCTATAAATTAAATGAATATTTATATGGGTGTATATTGACCAGAGTTAACAGTACCTGCAAATAAACACAAACAATATTAACTTATAAAAACATAACATACCCTCTCAAATTAGCGTGTCATTGTAAGAGAACAGAACTACACTACCAGTCAAAGGTTTTAGAACACCTACTCATTCAAGGGTTTTTCTTGAAATCATGTAGTAACCAAAAAAGTGTTAAACATATCAAAATATATTTTATATTTGAGATTCTTCAAATAGCCACCCTTTGCCTTGATGACAGCTTTGCACACTCTTGGCATTCTCTTGACTAGCTTCACCTGGAATGCTTTTCCAACAGTCTTGAAGGAGTTCCCACATATGCTGACCACTTGTTGGCTGCTTTTTCTTCACTCTACGGTCTAACTAATTCCAAACCATCTCAATTTGGTTGAGGTCGGGGGATTGTGGAGGCCAGGTCATCTGATGCAGCACTCCATTACTCTCCTTCTTGGTAAAATAGCCCTTACACAGCCTGGAGGTGTGTTGGGTCATTGTCCTGTTGAAAAACAAATGATAGTCCCACTATGCCCAAACCAGATGGGAGGGCGTATTGCAGCAAAATGCTGTGGTAGCCATGCTGGTTAAGTGTGCCTTGAATTCTAAATAAATCACAGACAGTGTCACCGGCAAATCACCCCCACACCATAACACCTCCTCCTCCATGCTTTACGGTGGGAAATACACACACGGAGATCATCCGTTCACCCACACCGCGTCTCACAAAGACATGGCGGTTGGAACCAAAAATCTCAAATTTGGACTCCAGACCAAAGGACAGATTTCCACCGGTCTAATGTCCATTGCTCGTGTTTCTTGGCCCAAGCAAGTCTCTTGTTCTCATGGTGTCCTTTAGTAGCGGTTTCTTTGCAGCAATTCGACCATGAAGGCCTGATTCACACAGTCTCCTCTGAACAGTTGATGTTGAGATGTGTCTGTTACTTGAACTCTGTGAAGCATTTATTTGGGATACAATTTCTGAGGCTGGTAACTCTAATGAACTTATCCTCTGCACCAGAGGTAACTCTGGGTCTTCCATTCCTGTGGCGGTCCTCATGAGAGCCAGATTCATCATAGCGCTTGATGATTTTTGTGACTGTACTTGAATAAACTTTCAAAGTTCTTGAAATTCTCCGTATTGACTGACCTTCATGTCTTAAAGTAATGATGGACTGTTGTTTCTCTTTGCTTATTTGAGCTGTTCTTGCCATAATATGGACATGGTATTTTACCAAGTAGGGCTATCTTCTGTATATATTCTGTTTTGATATCTTCACTATTATTCTACAATGTAGAAAATAGTAAAAATAAAGAAAAACCCTTGAATGAGTAGGTGTTCTAAAACTTTTGACCGGTGGTGTATGTGTAAATTGGCAAATCAATCGAAAACATTGTACTCTGTACAGTAGATGACCAGAAAAAATACATATATGAATAGCATCCAGTATATGACATTAATCAGTTGGGTTGTGAAGGCCTGCAACCTTATCTCCTACTTCACAAGGACAGATCTAAGAGATTATCAATGACAGAACACCAGGTTTACGGAACCTTTGAACATGCAACAGTGAGGAGGTGTGGACTTTGAATACAAGATTGGGAGAGGATTCCTCACACCACCCAGGCTTTCTTATCAAGACCTGATAGATTTGGAAACCTCAACAGAGGGTGCAGTTAAATGATGAAGTAGAACACCTCGACTATAAAGCATCGTAGGCATAGAGCTGGGAGCATATAACATTCTAATTGTTATGACACAAGTATGTGATTGCTTAGTTGGTTGGAACTTGCTTCTTGCAACACCAGCGTGGTTTGAAATCTGCATGGACTATACTGGGTAGGCCTAGGTACTGTAGCCTAAGCCTAATACATCTGCAATACTATTCAGTCATCATATTAGTATATTTATACACATAAGAAATAGGGAGATAATTTGTACAAATAGGAAATTAGGCAATTTTTAAGATGTTCAAATTAATTATTATTCATTAATTTATTCGTTTTTATTTATTTATGTATATATTTTTTGGAGGGGTGAGTGGGTAGCCTACATGCAATTACCTGATTATGCCTGTAGTCAGCGTCCATACATTTCTCTGTAACCTACATACAGACTGCATAGTATGGCCATGTTAGGTACAGACTGTCCTAGTGCTCCACCGGATCTTGCGAAGTGCAGCCAGGAAGCTCCATAGAATCCACGTCGCCAAGAAGACTCTCAGCTCCAAACCAGTCTACCAGCCCGACTCGTGTCTCAGGGTGGCCGGGCACTTCGACCAAACACTACCCGCAGACGTGGAACCATGGTAAGGAAATGAAAACATAGATTTAGAATGAAGTGCAACATAGATTTCGAGTGAAATGCTTTATAAAGATCCGCCGCCGCTCAGGCCAGTCGTTTAAGGCTATTATTTTGGGGGGAGGTGTGTTGCTTTTTTTTTACGATTGCTACCCTATTGAAAACACATCCAATGAATTAACCTATGCCTGGCTAGTTGTGAATGATCGAGTATTTGAAGATGTTCTAGAAACTCGAGAAATGGCAACAGTGTAACAAAAACAATATGGTATTCAAAAGAGTCAGGAAGTCTCCGATCGATTGGTTACTAAATATGCTAGTAGTTCAATCTGCAACTTTATATAACGACTTTCTTCTAAACTACTTTATCGCAAATGGCTACCGCCTGAGCATTTCCAGACCAGAGCGAATTATTCATGCACCTCAAATGTGGTGGAATGCGCTTCAGTAAACAGACACGCCCCCATATAAACCAACCCTATAAGCTGAACAGTTGACTTGGTTCCACTTTGCCACTTTGTGAAATGTTGTATCTACACCAGGACTACAATTGTATAGCTGTTAGGGGTCGGATACACTTACAGTTTTATTGATAAGCATAATCAGAATAATTTGAATAGATGTAAAAAGTAAATAAAACATTTAAAGTTAAGTGTATCTGACCTGTCTCTATAAAAATATACTCAAATCTGGTCTCTGTCAAAGTTTTATTTCTTGTTCCCGTTCAACTGATCTGCATTTACATAGGAGTAAAGAGTTATCTGGTTAGTATCAATACAAGATACTGTGTCTAGTATTGATAAAGAAAAACCCTCCCGAGTGGCTCAGTGGCCTAATCCTATTTCGAATCCAGGCTCTGTCGTAGCCGGCCGTGACCGGGAGACCAATGGGGCGGCGCACAATTGGCCCAGCGTCGTCCAGGGTAGGGAGCGTCTTCCAGGGTAGGGGAGGGAATGGCCGGCAGGGATGTAGCTCAGTTGGTAGAGCATGGCATTTGCAACGCCAGGGTTGTGGGTTCGATTCCAGTATGAAAAAAATGAAAATGTATGCACTCACTAACTGTAAGTCGCTCTGGATAAGAGCATCTGCTAAATGACTAAAATGTAACTGTAAATGTATTGGTTAAATTAGGAGTCAGAGGTAGATTATGACTTAATATATTGGGTTCTCTCTCCCTCTGTCCATCTCAGCCTCTCCGGTTAGACATCAAGCGGAAGCTGACCGCTCGGTCAGACCGTGTGAAGAGTGTGGACCTGCACCCAACTGAACCATGGATGGTTGCCAGCCTGTACAATGGCAGTGTCTGTGTCTGGAACCATGAGACACAAGTAAACAACATTCATTCTCATTTAATTTGTTAGGATTCAGGGCTTATTCATTCATTCATTCATTGTACACCTTGCTGCACATTATGTTCTTGAGGGAAATAGGAATGGATTCTTTCTCTATGACAATGATAACCATGATGCTGATGCTTCGTTTGAATCTCATGTCTGTGTAGACCCTGGTGAAGACATTCGAGGTGTGTGACCAGCCTGTGAGAGTGGCTAAGTTTGTGGCGAGGAAGCACTGGGTCATCGCTGGAGCAGTAAGTGTTATAACAACCTTATAACTGCTTATAATGCATCTATCTGTCCTATTCTATTCAGAGTTTTTCCATATCTCTCTCCCTGAATGCTGCAATACTTTTCCATTTTAACCTTCTCCACCCTCTCTCACTACACCTTCTCCTCCCCTTCACTCTCGCTCTTCTCGGGTCCTCCCCAGGATGACATGCAGATCCATGTGTTTAACTACAACACTCTGGAGAGAACTCACATGTTTGAGGCCCACTCTGACTACATCCGCTGCATCGCAGTCCACCCAACACAACCTTACATCCTTACCAGCAGTGGTATGTTGTCTCTCTCTCTCTCTCTCTCTCTCTCTCTCTCAATTTATATATATATATATATATATAAATATATAAATTAGTACCAGTCCAAAGTTTGGACACACCTACTCATTCAAGGGTTTTTCTTTATTTTTACTATTTTCTACATTGTAGAATAATGAATAATAGTGAAGACATCAAAACTATGAAATAACACGTATGGAATCATGTAGTAACCAAAAAAGTCTTAAACAAATGAAAATATATTTTATATTTGAGATTAATCAAATATCCACCCTTTGCCTTGATGACATCTTTTCACACTCTTGGCATTCTCTCAACCAGCTTCATGAGGTAGTCACCTGGAATGCATTTCAGTTAACAGGTGTGCCTTCTTAAAAGTTAATTTGTGGAATTTCTTTCCTTCTTAATGCGTTTGAGCCAATCAGTTGTGTTGTGACAAGGTAGGGGGGTATACAGAAGATAGCCCTATTTGGTAAAATACCAAGTCCATATTATGGGAAGAACAGCTCAAATAAGCAAAGAGAAATGATAGTCCATCATTACTTTAAGACATGGAGGTCAGTCAATACGGAAAGTTTCAAGAACTTTTAACGTTTATTCAATTGCAGTCGCAAAAACCATCAAGCGCTATGATGAAACTGGCTCTCATGAGGACCGCCACAGGAATGGAAGACCCAGAGTTACCTCTGCTGCAGAGGATACGTTCATTAGAGTTACCTGCCTCAGAAATTGCAGCCCAAATAAATGCTTCACAGAGTTCAAGTAACAGACACATCTCAACATCAACTGTTCAGAGGAGACTGTGTGAATCAGGGCTTCATGGTCGAATTGCTACAAAGAAAACCACTACTAAAGGACACCAATAATAAGAAGAGACTTGCTTGGGCCAAGAAACACGAGCAATGGACATTAGATTGGTGGAAGTTTGTCCTTTGGTCTGGAGTCCAAATTGGAGATTTTTGGTTCCAACCGCCATGTCTTTGTGAGACGCGGTGTGGGTGAACGGATGACCTCTGCATGTGTATTTCCCACCGTAAAGCATGGAGGAGGAGGTGTTATGGTGTTAACCAGCATGGCTACCACAGCATTTTGCAGCAATACGCCATCCCATCTGGTTTGGGCTTAGTGGGACTATCATTTTTTTTTTCAACAGGACAATGACCCAACACACCTCCAGGCCATGTAAGGGCTATTTAACCAAGAAGGAGATTGATGGAGTGCTGCATCAGATGAGCTGGCCTCCACATTCCCCCAACCTCAACCAAATTGAGAGGGTTTGGAATGAGTCGGACCGCAGAGTGAAGGAAAAGCAGCCAACAAGTGGTCAGCATATGTGGGAACTCCTTCAAGACCGTTGGAAAAGCATTCCAGGTGAAGCTGGTTGAGAGAATGCCAAGAGTGTGCAAATCTGTCATCAAGGCAAAGGGTGGCTATTTGAAGAATCTCAAATATAAAATATATTTTGATTTGTTTAACACTTTTTTGGTTACTACATGATTCCATATGTGTTATTTCATAGTTGTGATGGCTTCACTATTATTCTACAATGTAGAAAATAGTAAAAATAAAGAAAAACCCCTGAATGGGTAGGTGTTCTAAAACCTTTGACTGGTAGTGTGTGTGTGTGTGTGTGTATATATATATGTATATATATATATATATATATATATATATATATATATATATATATATATATATATATATATATATATATACATACTACCAGTCAAAAGTTTTAGAACACCTACCCATTCAGGATATACATAAATTGCAAACATCAACCATAGAATATTGTGAACATGAGCGTGTGTTTGTTTATGTGTCCAGATGACATGCTGATCAAGCTGTGGGACTGGGACAGGAAGTGGGTGTGTGGTCAGGTGTTCGAGGGCCACACCCACTATGTCATGCAGATCGTCATCAACCCTAAAGACAACAACCAATTCGCCAGCGCCTCCCTAGACAGGACCATTAAGGTACATACAGTACACACACACACACTACTCTTTGTGCTTGAAGCACTACAGTTGTTGGTTTGATTATTTTTATGTTGAAGTGCTTATAGTTGTGTAGTGTATGTTTCATGAATTATATACAGTTGTTGTAAATTGTTACCACTACATTTCAGTAATACACTGAAGTATTTGTTGGCCCTTGGCTGTTGCAGGTGTGGCAGCTGGGTTCTTCCACCCCTAACTTCACTCTGGAGGGCCATGAGAAAGGAGTCAACTGTATCGACTACTACAGTGGAGGGGACAAGCCCTACCTTATATCAGGAGCAGACGACCGCCTGGTCAAGATCTGGGACTACCAGGTACACATGGATGTCACACAGTTTATATGCAGATGTACACAGTTTATATACACATGTACACACAGTTTATTTGCACACTTTCACACACTCTCAAACACAGAATGAAACACACACATATGCACAGCATACACACTTTTCAGATCAGAAAATACACACAAACTCCACTTGAAGTGTTATGCGTCTGTACTAGTGATCATATATATTGAGTTGACTGATTCTACGCTAGTCCTCTCCTCTACCTCCAGAATAAGACGTGTGTGCAGACTCTAGAGGGCCATGCCCAGAATGTGTCCTGTGTCAGCTTTCACCCTGAGCTGCCAATCATCCTCACTGGCTCCGAGGACGGTGGGTAGTGTAGTGTTTACCTTATCTCTTTAGAATGGAATAACAAGGTGTTTACCTATGTTATAACATAGTAATAACATTTTAAAAGTTGTAACATTGTATCGTGGTAATAACATGGTGTTTTCTTGTCATGTTGACTAGTTCCTGTCTTCCCTGGATCCTTTATGTTTGACCACCCTTTCACATGTGACTCTCTTTCGCTCCTCCCATCTTTCGTCTCCTAATGGACATACAGGCACAGTGAGAGTCTGGCATTCCAGCACGTACCGCCTGGATAACACACTGAACTATGGGATGGAACGTGTGTGGTGTGTGTGTGGCCAGCGAGGCGCCAACAGTGTGGCGCTGGGATATGATGAAGGCAGCATCATCATCAAGGTACCAATTTATGGAAACTCTAAACTACACATCTAGAATGATGTGGTGTCAGTGATCTGATTATTAGTATTGTTGGTAATCATATAGAATGTTTGTATTGTTTTTATACAGCACCAGTTTGATTCTATAGGCCTACATATCACCCATGTATGTCCAAGTTGTATGTTCAGCTCAAGTTGAAATATTATGATTTGAATATCACTCCTTCTCTTCCTCTGTCTCATCTTCTTCACTCTCTCCCCCCTCTTAATCCCCTTCCCCATCTCCCCCCTCCCTCAGTTGGGCCGTGAGGAGCCAGCCATGTCTATGGACTCTAACGGTAAGATCATGTGGGCCAAGCACTCTGAGGTGCAGCAGGCCAACCTGAAGGCCATGGGAGAGGCTGAGATACAGGACGGAGAGAGGCTGTCTCTGGCTGTCAAAGACATGGGCAGCTGTGAGATTTATCCCCAGACCATCCAGCACAACCCCAACGGCAGGTCAGTGTGTGCGTGTGTTACCGTGTTTGTGTGCATGTGTGTACTAGTTGCTCATCAAATGTAAACAAAAAAGTATATATATATATATGCTATTTAGCAGATGCTTTTATCCAAAGCGACTTACAGTCATGCGTGCATACATTTGTATGTATGGGTGGCCCCGGGAATCGAACCCACAATCTTGGTGTTACAAGCACCATGCTCTACCAACTGAGCCTTACAGGACCATAAATGTACAGTATATGTGTGTGTGTCAGTGGAGGCTGCTGAGGGGAGGACAGCTCATAATAATGGCTGGAATCTATGGAATGGTATCAAACGTGGTTTATGTGGTTGATACCATTCCATTGACTCCATTCCAGCCATTACTATGAGCCAACCTCCCCTCAGCTGTCTCCAGTGGTGTGTGATCACACACTAACTAATGTCCGTTGTGTGTGTGTTGCAGGTTTGTGGTGGTGTGTGGGGATGGAGAGTACATCATCTACACTGCAATGGCCCTGAGGAACAAGAGCTTTGGTTCAGCACAGGAGTTTGTCTGGGCCCACGACTCCTCAGAGTAAGTAAAGTCAACCGCACCCTGACAACTCATACACAGTCATCTATGGACCATCCACGGTCTAGTATGGTCAGGCTGACTTAACCGCTGTTGTTTCTATGGCAGGTATGCTACTCGGGAGAGCACCAGCATGGTCAAAATCTTCAAGAACTTCAAGGAGAAGAAGTCTTTTAAACCAGACTTTGGGGCAGAAGGTGAGACAAACATATCAGATTTGATCCAGTATGAACTGACTCCCTCTGTGTGCGTGTGCATGCAGATGATATGCTGATGTGTTATAACTAACTATATGTGTGTATCATCTCCTGCAGGTATCCACGGTGGGTTCTTGCTGGGCGTGAGGTCAGTGAGTGGTCTGGCCTTCTACGACTGGGAGAACACAGAACTGGTCCGCCGCATTGAGATCCAGCCTAAACATGTGAGTCAGCTACAGTATTTAAACTGCTAATAATCCACAGTTGATCTATATCAACTTTCAGACACTTGACCATTTACAGATTTATAGCAGGTCCAGGCTGCGCCTAGCTCAGGTCAAGAGGGTGAGAAGCCACCCACAGCGACCCAACCCTCCTCTAACCTCCTCCCCACAGCGACCCAACCCTCCTCTAACCTCCTCCCCATAGCGACCCAACCCTCCTCTAACCTCCTCCCCACAGTGACCCAACCCTCCTCTAACCTCCTCCCCACAGCGATCCAACCCTCCTGTAACCTCCTCTCCACAGCGATCCAACCCTCCTCTAACCCCCTCTCCACAGCGATCCAAGCCTCCTGTAACATTTTACATTACATTTACATTTTAGTCATTTAGCAGACGCTCTTATCCAGAGCGACTTACAGTTAGTGAGTGCATACATATTATTATTATTTATTTATTTTTCATACTGGCCCCCCGTGGGAATCGAACCCACAACCCTGGTGTTGCAAACGCCATGCTCTACCAACTGAGCTACATCCCTGCTGGCCATTCCCTCCCCTACCCTGGACGACGCTGGGCCAATTGTGCGCCGCCCCATGGGTCTCCCGGTCACGGCCAGCTACGACAGAGCCTGGATTCGAACCAGGATCTCTAGTGGCACAGCTAGCACTGCGATGCAGTGCCTTAGACCACTGCGCCACTCGGGAGAGTAACCTCCTCCCCACAGCAACCCAACCCTCCTCTAACCCAGAGCGACCCAACCCTCATCTAACCCCCTCTACACAGCGATCCAACCCTCCTCTGACCCCCTCTCCACAGCAATCCAAGCCTCCTGTAACCTCTTCCCCACAGCAATCCAACCCTCATGTAACCTCCTCCCCACAGCAATCCAACCCTCCTGTAACCTCCTCCCCACAGCGATCCAAGCCTCCTGTAACCTTCTCCCCACAGCGATCCAAGCCTCCTGTAACCTTCTCCCCACAGCGACCCACTCCTCCTCTAACCTCCTGTAAGCTCTCCACAGCAACCCAATCCTCCTCTAACCCCCTCTCCACAGCAATCTAACCCCCTCTCCACAACGATCCAACCCTCCTCTAACCTCCTCTCCACAGTGATCCAACCCTACTCTAACCCCCTCTCCACAGCGACCCAACCCTACTCTAACCCCCTCTCCACAGCGAGCCAACCCTCTTCTAACGCCCTCACCACAGCGACCCAACCCTCCTCTAACCTCCTCTCCACAGCGATCCAACCCTCCTATAACCTCTTATCCACAGCGATCCAACCCTCCTCTAACCCCCTCTCCACAGTGCCCCAACCCTCCTCTAACCCCCTCTCCACAGCAATCCAACCCTCCTGTAACTTCTTATCCACTGCGATCCAAGCCTCCTGTAACCCCCCTTTCCACAGCGATCCAACCCCCTCCCCACAGCGATCCAACCCTCCTCTAACCTCCTCTCTACAGCGACCCAATCCTCTTCTAACCCCCTCTCCACAGCGATCCAACCCTCCTGTAGCCTCTTATCCACAGCGATCCAACCCTCCTCTAACCCCCTCTCCACAGTGACCCAACCCTCCTCTAACCTCCTCTCCACAGCGATCCAAGCCTCCTCTAACCCCCTCTCCACAGCGATCCAAGCCTCCTCTAATCCCCTCTCCACAGCGACCTAACCCCCTCTCCACAGCGATCCAACCCTCCTGTAACCTCTTATCCACAGCGATCCAACCCTCCTCTAACCCCCTCTCCACAGCGATCCAAGCCTCCTCTAACCTCCTCTCCACAGCGACCCAACCCTCTTCTAACCCCCTCTCCACAGCGATCCAACCCTCCTGTAACCTCTTATCCACAGCGATCCAACCCTCCTCTAACCCCCTCTCCACAGCGATTCATGCCTCCTCTAACCCCCTCTCCACAGCGACCCAAGCCTCCTCTAACCCCCTCTCCACAGCGATCCAAGCCTCTTCTGCCTTTCTCCACAGCGATCCAACCCTCCTCTAACCCCCTCTCCACAGCGATCCAACCCTCCTGTAACCTCCTCTCCACAGCAATCCAACCCTCCTCTAACCCCCTCTCCACAGCGATCCAAGCCTCCTGTAACAACATCTCCACAGCGACCCAACCCTCCTCTAACCCCGTCTCCACAGCGATCCAACCCTCCTGTAACAACCTCTCCATAGCGACACAACCCTCCTCTAACCTCCTCTCCACAGCGATCCCACCCTCCTCTAACCTCCTCTCCATAGCAAGTCAACCCTCCTCTAACCCCCTCTCCACAGCGATCCCACCCTCCTCTAACTTCCTCTCCACAGCGATCCAACCCTCCTCTAACCTCCTCTTCTTTCCTCAGATCTTCTGGTCAGAGTCTGGGGAGCTGGTTTGTATCGCCACGGAGGAGTCTTTCTTTGTGCTGCGCTACCTGGCTGAGAAAGTGGCAACAGCACAGGAGACCAAGGAGGGAGTCACTGAGGACGGGATAGAGGACGCCTTCGAGGTGAGACTACACTACATCTAGAGATTAGATTCTGGACAGGAGGATTTATTTTGTATTTGTACTGTAACATTTTCTTCTATATCTATTTCTCTCCCCCTCCCCCCTCTCTCTCTCTAGGTGTTGGGTGAGATTCAGGAGGTGGTGAAGACAGGTCTGTGGGTGGGAGACTGTTTCATCTACACCAGCTCAGTCAACAGACTCAACTACTACGTAGGAGGAGAGATCGTCACCATCGCCCACCTGGACAGGTAAGACTATACCTACCTGCTGAGACTGCTACAAACCATTGACCTGTTCACCTCAAATTACCTGCTATGTACTGTACCTGTCGGTCTAAAATACTGGTGCTATATTAACTCCCCTGTCTGTCTGCTATAGAACTATGTACTGTACCTGTCGGTCTAAAATACTGGTGCTATATTAACTCCCCTGTCTGTCTGCTATAGAACTATGTACTGTACCTGTCGGTCTAAAATATTGGTGATGTATTGACTCCCCTGTCTGTCTGCTATAGAACTATGTACCTGCTGGGCTACATCCCTAAGGATGACCGTCTGTATCTGGGTGATAAGGAGCTGAACATCGTCACTTACTCTCTGCTGGTGTCAGTGCTAGAGTACCAGACTGCTGTAATGAGGAGGGACTTTGGGATGGCCGACAGGGTCCTACCCACCATCCCTAAAGAGATGAGGACCAGGGTCGCCCACTTCCTAGAGAAACAGGTGAGACTGAGAGGGTGGGTGTATTTTTACATTGGTATGCGTCTTAACGCATACCATTTCAGTGAATGTGTCCTCTCTTCTGTCTGTGTATCTTTGTGTGTGTAACCCTTTCTCTTATCTCTATCTCTCTCTACAGGGTTTCAGGCAGCAGGCCCTGGCTGTGTCCACAGACTCAGAACACAGGTTTGAGTTGGCTCTGCAGCTAGGAGAACTGAAGATCGCCTACCAGCTGGCTGTAGAATCCGAGGTAAGACATCACGTAAAGAGAAAGACTGGGGACATTTTTGACAAACTGGGAATTATATAGCAGTCTTGGAATGAAAGGGAAGTATTGAGAAATGTAGGGCCAAATGTGGATATTGGGAGACATATTTGGAGACCTCGGTATAAGATGACATGAGAATAACTGTAGTAAAGGGTATATCTTATCATATTTTTAACTAATCAAAAGCATAGTGAATAGGGCTTCTGTTTTGTGTTTGTGATGACTGTCTTTCTAACATGGCATACCTGTTCCCTCTCTCTTTTTCCCTCCCTTTCTCTCTCTCTCCACCTCCTCTTCTCCTCTCTCCCTGGCACGGTGCCCTGCAGTCGGAGCAGAAGTGGAAGCAGCTGGCAGAGCTGGCCACCACTAAGTGCCAGTTTGGCCTGGCCCAGGACTGTCTGCACCATGCCCAGGACTATGGAGGGCTGCTGCTGCTGGCCACAGCCTCGGGCAACGCCAGCATGGTGGGCAAGCTGGCAGAGGGGGCAGAGAGAGACGGCAAAACCAATGTGGCTTTCCTTACCTATTTCCTCCAGGGGAAGTAAGTGTGTTTAGGGAGAGAAGGGTGTGGGGGTGGATGTTACAGAGGAAGGTGAGGAGGAGTGAGCAGAGAGTACTGGCCGGTGTTTAGGTTGAACTTTTATATGTATATCATCATCATGTGGTCCTCTGTAGCTCTGTAGCTCAGCTGGTAGAGCACGGCGCTTGTAACGCCAAAGTAGTGGGTTCGATCCCCGGGACCACCCATACACAAAAAAAAAATGGCATATTATTATTATTATATCATCATAATCTGTCAATACATTATTCTTATCGTTTCATCATTTATAATTCATTATTGGATCTTGGTGCGCTTTATATGTTTATGATTTAGCTCTGTATGTGTCAATGTCCTTGGTTTCATCATTAATAATTGTATCTCCATATTTCTGTTCTGTTTATTCCTTCCAGACTGGACAAATGTTTGGAGCTCCTCATTAAAACCAACCGGCTGCCAGAGGCTGCATTCCTGGCCAGAACGTACCTGCCCAGCCATGTGTCTAGGTACAGCACTGGCAGGTTGACGTTTATTATCAATAATCTTGCCCTGGAGGCAGAACTAAGCAATTTCCGCTAGTGGGCCAGCAGTCATAATTGGTTATATTGTAAAAATTCATGAAAACAAAATCTAGTTTTTTGGTCTTCATTTAAGGTTAGGGTTAAGCATTCGTGTTAGCAGTGTTGTTAAGGTCAGTGTTGTTAAAGTCAGATTTTATGACTTAGTGGCTATGCCAGCTAGTGACCACTCCGCAGAGCTACCTCCAGAACATGATTCATGATGGAAAAACGCTAACCTGCATAGCACTGTGTGTGTGTCTGTGTGTACTGATCTCGCTGTGTCTCCAGAGTGGTGAAGCTGTGGAAGGAGAGCCTGGGGAAGGTGAACCAGAAGGCAGCTGATGCGTTGGCTGACCCTACAGACTACAGCAATCTGTTCCCCGGCCTACAGGAGGCCTTCCTGGCCGAAGACTACCTGAAGGAGACCCACGTCAGGCTGAGGCCTGCCGCAGAGTACCCCCTCATCACCGTGAGTAGATACACACACACATCTTGGGCATATTGTGGCAAAACGTTTGCAACCGTTTGGAGCATTTTTTTATGTTTCATACCTATTTAACACGACCCTGATTGAACATGTTATTTCCATCTTACACTGAACAAAAATATAAACGCAACATGTAAAGTGTTGGTCCCATGTTTCATGAGCTGAACTGAAAGATCCCTGAAGTTTTCCATGCGCACAAAAACCTAATTTCTCTCAAGTTTTGTGCACAAATTTGTTTACATCCCTGTTTGTGAGCATTTCTCCTTTGCCAAGATAATCCATCCACCTGACAGGTGTGGCATATCAAGAAGCTGATTAAACAGCATGATCATTACACAGATGCACCTTGTGCTGGGTACAATAAATGGCCCATTGTCGTGCAATTCATCCGCCGCCATCACCTCATATTTCAGCATGATAATGCACGGCCCCATGTCGTAAGGATCTGTACACAATTCCTGGAAGCTGAAAATGTCCCAGTTCTTGTATGGCCTGCATACTCACCAGACATGTTTGGGATGCTCTGGATCGATGTGTACGACAGCATGTTCCAGTTCCCGCCAATATCCAGTAATTTCGCATAGCCATTGAAGAGGCGTGGGACAACATTCCACAGGCCACAATCAACAATCTGATCAACTCTATGCAAAGGAGATGTGTCGCACTGCATGAGGCAAATGGTGGTCACACCAGATACTGACTGGTTTTCCTATCCACGTCCCTACCTTTTTTTAAAGGTATCTGTTACCAACTGTATTCCCAGTCATGTGAAATCCATAGATTAGGGCATAATTTATTTATTTCAATTGACTGATTTCCTTATATGAACTGTAACTCAGTAAAATCTTTGAAATTGTTGCGTTTTTATTTTTGTTCAGTATAGGTATATTACTGTAGTATATTAGTGACACCTAGTGGTGCAATACCAGCTGAGCACTATAGATACATGTGATGCACTGATGAACTCGCTCAATGTGTGCGACCACCAGTAAAATACATGTCAAGTCAATACTCTACAGTTACCATAACTCCTTTGTACCCTCTGCCCTTGTTTTCTAGTCAAATAAATAATATAATAATAATGCTTATTATAATAGTATAAGCCTTGTACCTGTACTTGTAATAGTACTGTTGTAATACTGTGCTGTTCTACCTCCCCACCTCACTGTTCTACCTCCCCACCTCACTGTTCTGCCTCCCCACCTCACTGTTCTACCTCCCCACCTCACTGTTCTGCCTCCCCACCTCACTGTTCTGCCTCCCCACCTCACTGTTCTACCTCCCCACCTCACTGTTCTACCTCTCCACCTCACTGTTCTACCTCCCCACCTCACTGTTCTACCTCTCCACCTCACTGTCTACCTCTCCACCTCACTGTTCTACCTCCCCACCTCACTGTTCTACCTCCCCACCTCACTGTTCTACCTCCCCACCTCACTGTTCTACCTCTCCACTCTGCAGCCCAATGAGGATAGGAATGTCCTGGGGGAATCTGCAGACTTTGTGCCAAAAGTAGTGCCGGCTGAACCAGAGGTAAAGTCTGGAATCTCACACCTACTGGAATACTGGACATGGCCACAGCTGTTGTATATAGTACTACTTACATAACCCCTAGTTTAGACAACCATTCAGTGTGATTTGTCAACTTGTCATTCTCAATTAAAATATGCTACTATCACTGTTCTATGTGCAGGAGGTTGCTGGGAGCATGGATGAAACCCCTGTATTGGTAGCAGTGGTAGAAACCCCCGTAATGGCAGCAGTGGTGGAGGCTGCAGCTCCAGAAGCTCCAGTAGTGGAAGAGTCCATTGTCATGGAACAGGTAGAGCCTGTTGTGGCTGCAGTGGAGGAGTTTATCCCAGCAGTAGAAGAATCTATCCCAGTGACAGAAGTGGAACCAACTATGGCTGCAGTGGAAGAATCCATTGAGATGGCAGAGGAGGAACCCATTATTGTTGAAGTGGAAGCTCCCAAGCCAGAGGAGGCAACAGCAGTGGAAGATACCATCACTAAGATAGAGGTTCTTGTCACCATAGAAAACGGCACAGAAGCACCCCTCTTGGCGCCAGAGGTAGCACAGTCCACCTCAGAGGAAGAAGTCATAGCAACACCAAAGGAGGCTGTTGAGGAAGAACCTGCGACAATGAAGCCCATAGCAACAGATGCACCTATTACCGAGTTGGTCACAGAACCAATTGTAACAGAAGCACCAGTTGCAGAGGCAACAGAATCAGAACCTGTTACCATAGAAGCGGTGGTGGAAGTTGAAGCACCCATTGCCGCAGCAGTACTAGAAGCCATAGCAACAGAACCCACGGTTACAGAGGAAGTAACAGAACCCATAGCAACAGAACAAGCACCTGTTACCATAGAAGTGGCAGTGGCAGCAGAAGCACCCATTACTGAGGCAGTAGCAGAACCCATAGCAGCAGCTGAAGAAGCCCCAGTCATTGTAGAAGAGAATGAACCTGCTCTAGCCCCAGTCATAGACCCAACCCCAGTCCTAGCCCCAGCCATAGACCCAACCCCAGTCCTAGCCCCAACCACAGTCCTAGCCCCAGCCATAGACCCAACCCCAGTCCTAGCCCCAGCCATAGACCCAACCCCAGTCCTACCCCAAGTCATAGACCTTAGTCCTGTCCTAGCCCCAGCCATAGACCCAACCCCAATCCTAGCCCCAGCCATAGACCCAACCCCAGTCCTACCCCAAGTCATAGACCTTAGTCCTGTCCTACCCCCAGCCCTCGGCTCAACCCCACACATAGATATAGCCCCAGAACCAGTCATAGACCTAGCCCCAGCCGCAGCCATAGATCCAGCTCCAAACCCAGCCGTAGAGGACCAGGCTGCAGCAGCCCCAGCAGTAGAGCCCCTACCAGCCCTCATCCAGGTGGTTCCACCAGGCCCAGAACCAGGCCCTGCAGCCCCTCTAGCTGCCCCCTTAGAGGGTAAAGGAGTGGAGGAGGCAGCCCCTGCAGCAGTAGCGGTAGCAGCAGTGTCCATGGACCTGCTGGACCTGAATGATAAATGGAATGATGAGGAGGTAAAGCTAACCAGAGTCTATACATCCTGTCATGACTTACACACTATTTAGAATGCTAATCTATATTGGAAATCACTTTTTGATGTTTATTGATATTGAACAATGATGTACTCTATATGAATGTTAAGGGACAACAATGTACCAGCGAGGTACTTCACCCTCGCCCACACTGACTCATCACTCATATACATTGCTTTTCCCTCCAGGGCCTTGACGATCTGGACCTGGACAACTTTGATCTGGACGATGACATCGACACCACAGATGTCAATCTGGACGATGACTTCTTAGACGACTGAAAGTCTTGGTGGAGAAATCTCTTTAAAGTGACCAAAGAACACGTAGTGTGGGAGTGTGTGTGGGTGAATGGGAGTGTGTGTGGGTGACGGGGGTGTTTTTACCTTTACAGTGAAACTGGTGAAAGGTGGGGTGGATGAGTTTATGTCTTTCTATCTTTATACATGAACTGTGAAACACCGTGGGAGGGGGTTTGTAGAATGCTTTGGGTGATAATGGGATGTACAGGGTTCATTCATTAGGAACGAACGCAGGACATTTTTTGAAACGGGAAACAAATGTGCCTTCTTATTGAACAGGTACAAATTTACTGTGTCAAATAGATTTCTCTGGTTTCGCACATGCTGAACACGACCCTGGGTTGTATTCATTAGTCGTATTTCGTTGCAAAACATTTTGCAATGGAAACTGTTTACTCCAAATACAAAACAAGTTTCTATTGCACAAATTCAGGTCGGTTCCTAGAGTAAACTTTTTCCATTGCAAAATATTTAGCAATGGAATCCAACTAATGAATACACCAACTGTCACATTGACCTACAGTATAGAATGATAGTGTGAACCAGAGGGGTCATGGGTTTGAAATGTTTACCGTATCCTCTCACATAGGAAGAGAATAGTTTACTACACTACAGTACCTCTTACCCCTAGCTAACCAGGCTTGGGTCTATCTTTCATTAGTTAGGTTCTCTCCACAGGTGATGAGCTTGTCATCAGTATACCTCTACATGTCATGGCAAGCATGCTGCTCTGTCATGGTCTAGTGTAGGGTTGCCCAACCCTGTTCCTGGAGAGCTACTCTCCTGGAGGTTTTCGTTCCAACCCCAGGTGTTAATAACCTGATTCATCTTATCAACCTGCTAATTATTAGAATCAGATGTGCTAGATTAGGGTTGGAGCAAAAACCTACAAGACAGTAGCTCTCCAGGAACAGGGTTGGGCAGTCCCGGTCTAGTGCTTTATGCCTCTGCTGTTTTTATAAGGAACCTACTTCGCTGTTACAGATGTGAACCCAAGTGCCTTATGTACTGGTCTAGAAAAGGGATTGAAATGTTATCAACTCAGTAAAGATGACAAGTGTTTGTCTGAATCAGGCCATAGGAATAATTCAGATTCAATAAATGAGAGAGAAAGTATATAAACACATTTTTATTTTGTATGTACATAAATCATGATCATTAAAAAGCTTACAGTCAGTTCCAATGTTGAGATACAGTATGATTAAGGTTATGGACAAATGACAAGGTTGAAATGCAGAAGTGAATATCTGCACTGCGTCGTGTGCCCTTCCACCAAATGATAGACTGAAGCTTGGTGCACCCCAATTATGTGCACATTTTGATGCCATTCATTCCAATGGACACTTGGCTTGCAAGTGGTTCATATGAGCTCCATAGTTGAAGGACAAAGTTATTCTCTTTGTTTACTGTAATTGTCCAGTTGATGAAAGTTTGGGTCATGGATAGGCAGGCCATTGGGGATAATGTCACAGCTCCATTGGTTTGTTGTTGTGGGTGTGAGGTGTATGGGACGGTCAGACTGAGCTCTGCTGTGATGTGACAGAGCTCTCCAGTGGTTAGGTATGGTGATGCATGGGACGGTCAGACGGCGCTCTCTGCAGAGGTCTGTTCGTAGGCCTGCAGGGCCAGCTCTATGTATCCTGCCCTCTGGGATTCCCGCTTGGCGTAAATCTGGTGGGGAACAGACACACAGAGGTTAAACAAAGGGTTTACTGGGTATCATGGCTACCAATATGGTGACTGGTGCATCAACCTATCAATCAGGTCCTGAGATGCACTAGTGTCTGCTGATTGGGCCCCACCTTGAGCAGGTCCAGTCCAGAGGCCTGTTGGCTGGAGGCCTCCTGGGCTATCTCACTGTGTGGATGGACCTTGTTGAACAGACCCACCAGACTCACTGCATCCTGCAACCTAGAACAACCAGAACAATAAAGCCAGTGTTAGTGTGGATACTCTGGGCTAACAATGACAGTTATGGTGTTAAATCATTACTTGTTGTCACAATGCCTACAAAACACTGTTATAATATGGCATTTGGAGTCATAAACAGATGGCATGGGGTGTCAGTTTCAATAAAGTTGGAGAAAAACAAGCCTCTAACACAGTGGTTCCCAACCAGGGGTACTAGGACCCCTGGGGGTACTTGAGAAGATTAATGAGACCATAGTCTAACAAGTAAAATGCACATGAGGGGGTACTTCAGGGGTACTCCGGGCAGAGCAAAATTCAGTAGGTGGTACAGTAACCGAAAAAGGTTGGGAGCCACTGCTCTAACATACACGGACACTCACAGGTCTTTCTGCAGCATGTCTATGATGAGTCCGTCCACCCTCCTGGCATTGACCAGGTACCAGACCAGGCCACCAAAATGTCTGGTGGAGCGCAGCAGACCATACTTCCCCATCTTCTCTAGATTCTCATAGGTGGCTGCATGCACCTGGACAACAGAGCACAGCCAATAGGAAGAGGGTTTTACTAACTGCTAATGGGTAATAATAACTGAACAATACATCTGGACAGCCTGTTGAGTGTGAAGGCAGTGCTTTTACCCTGATGTATTCTGAGGAGTCAGGTTCAAACTGGACCTGGCACAGATCCAACACATCCTCATGACGATCCTGGCCAAACACCACCTTCAGGTTCTCCTCCTTGAAGACAGGGGGTGCTGTGAGCCTGCGGCCCCCTTTAGGGAAGTAGACCTGCAGGATCCTGTCTCTCTCCTCCCACGATGCCTTCCTCAGTGTCCCAGTGGGTTCCCGGATCACTATGAACCGCTCCTGGAAACACCAGGAGACAACCATGGAAGAGAGAACAAAATTTGAGTGAGAAGACAAAAAAGAGCACTAATTGTAAATGATAACCAATATTGATGTTGATGGACACAAACCATTACACACTTTGCCTGTGGTGTACTGTATGTTGAATGTAACGTTGGTGGACACAAACAAACACACTCTCTTCCTCTCTCTCCTACCCTGTGCGGTATGTTGAAGGTGATGTCAGTGAAGACGTATTTGGCTGTGTCCATGCCCTCCAGGATCTTGTCCTCAGACAGGACATCGTTGATGGGCTTCCTCTCCGGCAGCACTGGAGGCATCTTCAGCAGCCTCTGGGCCTGCTCCCTGGCACTCTGGGTCGCCTACAACACAAACACTGACACATTAACAAGACTGACACTAGCTGTACAGAGACATAATCTGCCAACTGAAATGTTCAGAATGTTGCAGCAGATGTTGTAGACCCATTCCCTACTCTGCATGACAGACAAACTATCTGCCCTGCTGTGTGTGTGTGTGTCCATACCGCCTTCAGCTGTGCATCGGTCATAAGTTTGTACGTGGGCGGCTTCAGCTCCTGTTTGATGGGTCTGAACACCTTCTCCAGGTCCAAGCCTGTGATTCGGGTTAGGATGTCCTGCACCTCTGCATCCATAAACTGGGGCTTCACATTGGCATCTGGAGAACCTAGAAACAAATGAATGACTTCAGAGATGGATTAAGCTAGCTCTGGTCTCAGATCTGCAAGTACGCCCTGCATCAGAGTTAGTCACACTGCGCATATTGACACAGGAAGTGATCTCACTGATGTCGCAAAACAGGAAGAATGGCGCCAAGTACAAACCAAAGATTGTATGTACAAACCTTCCTCTCCTGAATACAAGCCTTCTAGATACTTTTCATAATTGCACTTATCTTCAACTCCTGGAATGATTGTTACATCATTGTTACATGTTCTCCAAAGAATCTTAAAATGGACTTGGTACTTAAAGATCAGAAATCAAACTTGACGAGAGTGAGGATGAAGATAGATACAGTATCAGTCAAAAGTTTAGACACACCTACTCATTCATTCCAGGGTTTTTCTTTATTTTTACTATTTTCTACATTATAGAATAATAGTGAAGCCATCAAAACTATGAAATAGCAAATATGGAATCATGTAGTAACCAAAAAAGTTAACAAATCAAAATATATTTTATATTTGAGATTCTTCAAATAGCCACCCTTTGCCTTGATGACAGTTTTGCACACTTGGCATTCTCTCAACCAGCTTCATGGGGTAATCACCTGGAATGCATTTCAATTAACAGGTGTGCCTTGTTAAAAGTTAATTTGTGGAATTTCTTTCCTTCTTAATGCGTTTGAGCCAATCAGTTGTGTTGTGACAAGGTAGGGGTAGTATACAGAAGATAGCCCTATTTGGTAAAAGACCAAGTTCACATTATGGTAAGAACAGCTCAAATAAGCAAAGAGAAATGATAGTCCATCATTACTTTAAGACATGAAGGTCAGTCAATCCGGAAAATTTCAAGAACTTTGAAAGTTTCTTCAAGTGCAGTCGGAAAACCATCAAGCGCTATGATGAAACTGGCTCTCATGAGGACCGCCACAGGAAAGGAAGAACCAGAGTTCCCTCTGCTGCAGAGGATAAATTCATTAGAGTTAACTGCACCTCAGATTGCAGCCCAAATAAATGCTTCAGAGTTCAAGTAACAGACACATCTCAACATCAACTGTTCAGAGGAGACTGCGTGAATCAGGCCTTCATGGTCGAATTGCTGCAAAGAAACCACTACTAAAGGACACCAATAAGAAGAAGAGACTTGCTTGGGCCAAGAAACCCGAACAATGGACATTAGACCGGTGGAAATCTGTCCTTTGGTCTGATGAGTCCAAATTTGAGATTTTTGGTTCCAACCGCCGTGTCTTTGTGAGACCCAGAGTAGGTGAATGGATGATCTCTGCATAGTGAGTGCATACATTTTCATACTTTTTTCGTACCCTGGTGTTGCAAGCACCATGCTCTACCAACTGAGCTACATGGGACTTGTTTCTAAACCAATACATGTATTACTAGTAAGACATAATGTGGTATATTGTTTAATTTCAGATTTTTGGTGACCTGAGCCTTTTAACCAAAATATCACAAAAGAGACAGAAATGTTCACCTGCCCCTTTAAGGGCGGGAAGTTACCGTGGTAACGCGACTCAAGAACCTGTGAGATTGAGTGACTAATAGCTGCGTTGTCTTCTCTTCCCTAGAAGTTGAAACTGAAACATTGAAAAACAACCTAGCTTGTAAACAAAACAATGTAATTAGCCAAGGAACACAAGGACAAAGTCTCACTTCAGTAGACTTTCGTTTCAAGTAAATTAGACCAACCTGTGCACTGCCAATCTAAAAATGAATCTTTCACTCAGCTCTTCACGTGCGCACAGGCTCTAGCCAGGCAGTGTTGCAACTCGAGGTGGGATAGGCTATAGGATTTGTAGTGCTTTGACTTTGTGCGATTAATTTACCAGCTATGAAACAAAAAAATGGCAGAAATACTTTGAAAACAGCTACCGCTGCATTTACTTTGCTATAAATGTGATCATACTTGTCTTTTTATTTCCAAATGCTCGCACTGTGGAGCCCTGACCACCCTTCAACGTGGCTGGTGAAATGTACATCTTACCCGGCAATGCCAAAATCTACCCGCATATGGCAGGTGTTAATTGTAGGCCCTGTATTATTATTATTTGTATTATTATTATTTTTATTATTATTATTATTAATTATTATTATAATAAGTCATTTACATTTCTAATTGTCGGAGTGGACATGCTACACTTGTGAGAAAACAATTTTTGTTTATTTCATTCCATTTATGAATTTTGTTAATTTATTAATCGTCTTTTGTTTGAAAAGCTCCTGTCAATGTTGAGTAAGGACGCGGACCTGATTATGCATATAGACGTAGGACTAGTCTACATGGCCAGCGCGCAAATGTAGGCCTACAAATGTGCCCATTTGGGGATGTTTGATAGTATTTCTGATTGTCTTAACTCACCACCACTAATGACCTGTGGAACTTCAAGGTAATTTTTCTTCACCTCAAACAGCAAGTAAACTAAACCTGTTTTTAGAATCAAATGAGAGTGACAATAGTTCCTCAAAAGTATTTTAACAATATTTCCAGCTCTCTCCCTTTCATTAACCACTCGACATTAAAGGCTAAATATAACGCTCTGATCCAGTGGAAACGTCATAGAATGCCTGATTACTTCTTAACCCTTGCACAAATAGCCTACAGCCGTGTCAGTCCTGAGGTCACTGGCCTCGGGACTGACACATTTTATACAATGTTTCAAGTTTGCTAGAGTGAATTTTGAGCGACCCAGTTGATACAATATTTCAAGTTCAAGTTGAGCAATGTTTTTATGTGTTGGCTTTATGTAGTCTATTTTTACATTGTAGGCAATATGTTACTTTTATATAATTTTCATTTAGATAGAATGTAGATTAACCACAGACAATGACTTTGAGATACAAAGACTATTATACTTTAAATGAAACTGTTCTACAAAAATGTGCATATGAAAATCCTAACTGGCATGCAGATCATTAGAAATGGTAGGATAAATTGGCACTCCAAAAGGAAAAGGTGTAGCCTATTACAGGCAACTTCAGGAGCATAATGGCAGAATCTGCCAAGGCCAGCAGCAGTAGGAGGGTCGGGAACAGGTTTTCTTCTTCTGGTTCGGCTATCTTGAGCTCTTCTTCTTCTTCGATGAGGTTTAACGGCAGTTGGCATCCAATAAATGTTGCATTACCGCCACCTACTAGACTGGAGTACAACTCCCTTGTACTTTGCTTGAAAAAAATAAATAAAAAATACCCTACCATCTAACACTATACTCACAAAAAAAGTAAACACCACCCTACTCCACTAATTAAATAAAATGTAGTCCTACTTCAGACCAACAGCCTGAAAGGATGGGACACCACCACTTAACACACCCTGTAACTCTTCTGACGTCAAGTCTCGCAAACCCAAATACCTCTCTGCAGCTGCCACCACAACCTCAATTTTCTGCGACTTATGTTCCATCCCTGCAGTACAGTTGATAACCATTGCTATAAATGCTAAAAATCCAATCTTACTGAAACATACAGTATATCACTTGTTGGTTTATCCCTCTGTACTGGTACAGATCTACTACTCACACCACTCCTCTCAGGATCCCTCCCCTTTGACCCATCTTCCTCTACTTTCTTCACTGCCTCAACATATATGACAACTTCTGCACTACTTTAACCCTGGAAACCTCAACCTGCCTCTCTCGCACGGGACATTTCTGATCCCCAGCCCCATGGGCACCCCTACAATTAACACATACCATTACTTTCCACAAATTCCTTTGTCTCATGCCCTTCTGCACACTTCTCATACCTAGGAACCTCCCTCCTACACACTGCTGCCACATGCCCATAAGCTTGACACCTGTAACAACGTAATGTATTCGGCACAAAAGCTCGTACAGGATAACTTATATATCCTAACATCACTTTGTCGGGCAAAGACTCAACAAAACTCAAAGAACAGACAACGACGCTTCTATTTCACCACTCACGCCACCTGTCTGCATCGCACCAAATGACAAGCACCACAAACACCGGGAATCTTCCCCTTCAGTTGGTCAACTTTTACATTTACCGCTACCCCAGTAATCACTTCTTTCAATGGCGCCCTTTTCTTGAATGCAGAGTGCCTGCTCCCTCTGCCCAGCAGAAACAAACAATTATCACTAGACCACTTCTGGTTACCCTAACGGATTCCAAAGCACCCAACTCTGCTTTCACCCACCCTGAAACCACAAATGGATCAGCCAAAAGGCAAGGGTCCACTATTTCCCAAAACGTCATTACTACTGTCACAGACTCCTCTTTATCCTACCGCAACACTTTACCATTTCAAACAAGCGCGCTCTTCCAACCACCATCTCGCTTCCTTCACCCTCCGATCCCTCATACTACGCCCCCAACATCTGCCGCCCTACTCTATCTTGATCTCTGGCTCCCTCGAGACATTTGTGTGTCTTAATTAGTTAATCAAACCGCCTGCTTAAAGCATCAGACAAGTTCAGTATATATAGCTTAGTTGCATTTATTAAAACACATAGTGTTGAAAAATACACGTTTTAAAATTTCAACCAATCGATTGGTGGAAAGAAAAAACTACTCTTGGTCGACCAAGATTATTTTTTATTTTTTTTCGGGGACAGCCCTAGTAGAAATGAGCTTTAGATGCCCAAAACAATCCTGAGGGAGGACCCCCAGACCCACCGCCAGGTTATGTCCAGAAATCCGTCCATTATGATGTAGCATTGCGATAAAGCCGCTCTCACTACACTGGAAGTTAATAGGAAAATGACTTTTAGATCGCAAAAACGTATATCATTGGTCAGATTTCAATACTGGCCGATGTCATAACGCGGGAGGTTGTCTCCTCTCCAATGAGCCATTGATCATATTGTTGCGATATTCCTACCTCGAGAAATGTGTAATTTAACAGAGGGTCCACCACATTTCTCATATTTGTCTGCCTCTTCAGTCCGGGGTGCATTGCATGTTGCCGTTGCGAATGTCAGACTCCACTCTGCGAGGCACATCGATCTGAAGGTTGAACATGGCGAGATTGTAGACTCCTAAATTGATAGTGCAGTTTGTTCAGGTGATTTTACAGGTAACTAGCTACTCCACATGCTGATATTGATTTTGGTATTATTGTGTGTAACTAAACTCAGCAAAAAAAGAGACGTCCTCTCATGGTCAACTGCGTTTATTTTCAGAAAACTTTAAATATTTGTATGAACATAACAAGATTCAACAACAGACATGAACTGAACAAGTTCCACAGACATATGACTAACAGAAATTGAATAATGTGTCCCTGAACAAAGGGGGGGGGGGTCAAAATCAAAAGTAACAGTCAGTATCTGGTGTGGCCACCAGCTGCATTAGGTACTGCAGTGCATCTCCTCCTCATGGACTGCACCAGATTTGCCAGTTCTTGCTGTGAGATGTTACCCCACTCTTCCACCAAGGCACCTGCAAGTTCCTGGACATTTCTGGGGGGGGAATGGCCCTAGCCCTCACCCTCCGATCCAACAGGTCCTAGACGTGCTCAATGGGATTGAGATCCGGGCTCTTCGCTGGCCATGGCAGATCACTGACATTCCTGTTTTGCAGGAAATCATGCTCAGAACGAGCAGTATGGCTGGTGGCATTGTCATGCTGGAGGGTCATGTCAGGATGAGCCTGCAGGAAGGGTACCACATGAGGGAGGAAAATGTCTTCCCTGTTACGCACAGCGTTGAGATTGCCTGCAATGACAACAAGCTCAGTCCGATGATGCTGTGACACACCGCCCCAGACCATGACGGACCCTCCACCTCCAAATCGATTCCGCTTCAGAGTACAGGCCTTGGTGTAACGCTCATTCCTTCAACGATAAACGCGAATCCGACCATCACCCCTGGTGAGACAAAACTGCAACTCGTCAGTGAAGAGCACTTTTTGCCAGTCCTGTCTGGTCCAGCGACGGTGGATTTGTGCCCATAGGTGACGTTGTTGCCGGTGATGTCTGGTGAGGACCTGCCTTACAACAGGCCTACAAGCCCTCAGTCCAGCCTCTCTCAGCCTATTGCGGACAGTCAGAGCACTGATGGAGGGATTGTGCGTTCCTGGTGTAACTCGGGCAGTTATTGTTGCCATCCTGTACCTGTCCCGCAGGTGTGATGTTCGGATGTACCGATCCTGTGCAGGTGTTGTTACACGTGGTCTGCCACTGCGAGGACGATCAGCTGTCCGTCCTGTCTCCCTGTAGCGCTGTCTTACGGGTCTCACAGTACGGACATTTCAATGTATTGCCCTGGCCACATCTGCAGTCCTCATGCCTCCTTGCAGCATGCCTAAGGCACGTTCACGCAGATGAGCAGGGACCCTGGGCATCTTTCTTTTGGTGTTTTTCAGTCAGTAGAAAGGCCTCTTTAGTGTCCTAAGTTTTCATAACTGTGACCTTAATTGCCTACCGTCTGTAAGCTGTTAGTGTCTTAATGACCGTTCCACAGGTGCATGTTCATTAATTGTTTATGGTTCATTGAACAAGCATGGGAAACAGTGTTTAAACCCTTTACAATGAAGATCTGTGAAGTTATTTAGATCTCTACGAATTATCTTTGAAAGACAAGGTCCTAAAAAAGGGACGTTTCTTTTTTTGTTGACTTTACGTTTGCTTGCTGGCTGGCTAGAGCCGATGGAGAGAGCGTTGCATTGTGGGTTGTGTAGTCAACTTGAGCTGTAACAGATTTCCACAAAGATTGTCACGTTGCTACCAACCTTATTATAATGACAAAATGAAACATTTGTTCGCATAAAATAGTTCTAACATAGGAATTAGTAGTTCTGGGTGGATGTTTCCTTTAAGTTAGCTAGTTAGGGCCATGGTAGCCAGATACAATGTCTGTGACGTTCCAAGTCCGATTGCTGTCACATTCAAAACAACTGGGAACTTCGGGAAAAAACGAGCTCTGACTGGGAAAATCGTTTTGAACGGTCATCCAACTAGGATTTCCAAGTCGGAAAAATCTGGCATCTTTCAAAAATTCCGACTTCCCGACCCAAAGATGACTGACGTCATGATTTGACCTCGTTTTTTTCTGAGTTCCCAGTTGTCTTGAAACCACCAGTACTTTATGCTAAGAAATGCTAATGGGACCTTCAAGACCACTGGGAACTCGTAAAAAAACGAGGTCAAATCATGACGTCAGTGATCTTCGGGTGGGGAAGTCGGACCTCTAGAAAGAGGCCAGAGTTCCCGACTTGGAAATCGTAGTTTTGAACGCGGCATAAATGTACGTTATTGTCAACGTGTGTAAATAGCTTCAAGGATAACAGCTAGCTACTAGTACCATTCAAGTGATTCAGATGCTGAAAAGTGAACGCTAGCTACATTTTCGCATAGGCAGCTAGATAACAATAGCTGCACATGCTACAAGGTCAGTGGTAGAGCTCCCGTTTCTCAGTGTGGCGACAAATTGTAAATAAACGACTTACTGTTGTCAGACGGTGCACTGCACAGCATCCTTCTGCTACATCTGACAAGTATTCGTGTGTTTTGATCGACATTTTTGACCCAAGAATAGCTCCTAAATAGGCACCGCGCTGCACCAAGCGCGGCCATTTTTGTAGTTACCTCATCGATCACAATGACGTGACCTTTACGTTCTAAGTAGAAATGGGGGAATCATGGGAGATGGAGTCTTTCGATTGTGTGAGTGTTTTATGAAGGATGTTCACCAGATGGCGCTAATTGATAATTTATTTTGTGTCCACTTGCAAGTTGTTCATTACATTTTACATTTTAGTCATTTAGCAGACGCTCTTATTCAGAGCGACTTACAGTTAGTGAGTGCATATATTTTTCATGGTTACAGTGGTGATTCTCATGACATTCTGACATGTTGTAAGTACCATAAACATGTATTATGTTTGTCTGACCAATATAGACAGTCTTTTCTCATTACAAAAAAAAAAAAAGAAAAACCCTGGAATGAGTAGGTGTGTCCAAACTGTTGACATTTAGCCATTTAGCAGACACTCTTATCCAGAGCAACTAGGGTTAAGTGCCTTGCTCAACGGCAGATTTGGTCACCTAGTCGGCTCGGGGATTCGAACCAGCGACCTTTCGGTTACTGGCCCAATGCTCTTAACCGCTAGGTTACATGCCATGGAAACACACACACATATTATACATGCATTACATGGATATACAGTACATGAATATGCAGTACATGGAGTTAATTTGTGGAATTTCTTTCCTTCTTAATGCGTTTGAGCCAATCAGTTGTGCTGTGACAAGGTAGGGGTAGTATACAGAAGATAGCCCTATTTGGTAAAAGACCAAGTCCATATTATGGTAAGAACAGCTCAAATAAGCAAAGAGAAACGACAGTCCATCATTACTTTAAGACATGAAGGTCAGTCAATACGGAACATTTTAAGAACTTTGAAAGTTTCTTCAAGTGCAGTCGCAAAACAGGAAGAATGGCGCCAAGTACAAACCAAAGATTGTATGTACAAACCTTCCTCTCCTGAATACAAGCCTTCTAGATACTTTTCATAATTGCACTTATCAATCTTCAACTCCTGGAATGATTGTTACATCATTGTTACATGTTCTCCAAAGAATCTTAAAATGGTACTTAAAGATCAGAAATCAAACTTGACGAGAGTGAGGATGAAGATAGATACAGTACCAGTCAAAAGTTTAGACACACCTACTCATTCATTCCAGGGTTTTTCTTTATTTTTACTATTTTCTACATTATAGAATAATAGTGAAGCCATCAAAACTACGAAATAGCAAATATGGAATCGTGTAGTAACCAAAAAAGTGTTAACAAATCAAAATATATTTTATATTTGAGATTCTTCAAATAGCCACCACTGCCTTGATGACAGTTTTGCACACTCTTGGCATTCGCTCAACCAGCTTCATGGGGTAGTCACCTGGAATGCATTTCAATTAACAGGTGTGCCTTGTTAAAAGTTAATGTGTGGAATTTCTTTCCTTCTTAATGCGTTTGAGCCAATCAGTTGTGTTGTGACAAGGTAGGGGTAGTATACAGAAGATAGCCCTATTTGGTAAAAGATCAAGTCCACATTATGGTAAGAACAGCTCAAATAAGCAAAGAGAAACGATAGTCCATCATTACTTTAAGACATGAAGGTCAGTCAATCCGGAACATTTCAAGAACTTTGAAAGTTTCTTCAAGTGCAGTCGGAAAACCATCAAGCGCTATGATGAAACTGGCTCTCATGAGGACCGCCACAGGAAAGTAAGAACCAGAGTTCCCTCTGCTGCAGAGGATAAATTCATTAGAGTTAACTGCACCTCAGATTGCAGCCCAAATAAATGCTTCAGAGTTCAAGTAACAGACACATCTCAACATCGACTGTTCAGAGGAGACTGCGTGAATCAGGCCTTCATGGTCGAATTGCTGCAAAGAAACCACTACTAAAAGGACACCAATAAGAAGAAGAGACTTGCTTGGGCCAAGAAACACAAGCAATGGACATTTGACCGGTGGAAATCTGTCCTTTGGTCTGATGAGTCCAAATGTGAGATTATTGGTTCCAACCGCAGTGTCTTTGTGAGACGCAGAGTAGGTGAACGGATGATCTCCGCATGTGTGGTTCCCACCGTGAAGCATGGAGGAGGAGGTGTGATGGTGTGGGGGTGCTTGGCTGGTGACACTGTCTGTGATTTATTTAGAATTCAAGGCACACTTAACCAGCATGGCTACCACAGCATTCTGCAGCGATACGCCATCCCATCTGGTTTGCACATAGTGGGACTATCATTTGTTTTTCAACAGGACAATGACCCAAAACACACCTCCAGGCTATGTGAGGGCTATATGACCAAGGAGAGTGATGGAGTGCAGCATCAGATGACCTGGCCTCCACAATCCCCCAACCTCAACCCAATTGAGATGGTTTGGGATGAGTTGGACCGCAGAGTGAAGGAAAAGCAGCCAACAGGTGCTCAGCATATGTGGGAACTCCTTCAAGACTGTTGGAAAAGCATTCCAGGTGAAGCTGGTTGAGCAAATGCCAAGAGTGTGCAAAGCTGTCATCAAGGCAAAGGGTGGCTACTTTGAAGAATCAAAAAAATATATATTTGTATTTGTTTAACACTTTTTTGATTACTAGATGATTCCATATGTGTTATTTCATAGTTTTGATGTCTTCACTATTATTCTGCAATGTAGAAAATAGTCAAAATTAAGAAAAACCCTTGAATGAGTAGGTGTTCTAAAACGTTTGACCGGTAGTATATATATTCCATTTAGATGCCATGGGTGTCAACATGTTGGGGTGCCATGCTCTTTGGGCACCCAGGCTTAAAAAAACAGTCTCTTGCCTTCTCTCTGCATGATAGAACTGTGTCTGATGTAAGAATTCAGATATTCCTATATTCAGCAATTTGGTTGTTTTTCTGCACTGCCTTGTGATGTCTGCCTATCCTTGAGGCAAAGCTTTGAGTCAGAGTACTAGATATTCCTACACCATCATTACAATGTGTTCCTGCATTGTCTGATAGATAGCTGAGAAATCTGTCTGGATGATAGAGAATAAACACAATTTCTCATGCAGACATACAATACACTTTCTCATGCAGACATACAATACACTTTCTCATGCAGACATACAATACACTTTCTCATGCAGACATACAATACACTTTCTCGTGTAGACACCCACAAAAACACAGACACTTAACGTTGCACTTTAGCACAGATTTACTGTGAAACACCTTATGATTTGGTCTGTGAAACATTCTTAATAATAAATGATCGTGGGATAGATTCTAGGGCAATATTTTTGTATGAAAACTTTAAGGACGTCACAAACATTTTGTTAGATAATTATTCATTCTTACCAATAAGTCAGCAACTGATGGGAAAGTTCTATTATGGTAGGCAATTGAATTTTGATTGTGCACTATAGTGTATTCCATAATCCTGAGTGGCGCAGTGGTCCAAGGCACTGCATCGCAGTGCTAACTGTGCCACTAGAGATCCTGGTTCGAATCCAGGCTCTGTCGCAGCCGGCCGCGATCGGGAGACTCATGGGCGGCGCACAATTGGCCCAGCGTTGTCCAGGGTAGGGGAGGGAATGGCCGGCAGGGATGTAGCTCAGTTGATAGAGCATGGCGTTTGCAACACCAGGGTTGTGGCTTCGATTCCCACGGGGGGCCAGTATAAAATATTAAAAATAAAAAATAAAAAATAAAAATGTATTCACTAACTGTAAGTCGCTCTGGATAAGAGCGTCTGCTAAATGACTAAAATGTAAATGTAATAATAAAAGGAGAGATTGAAACCAAAGAGACTCTGTTTTTGGACTGTTGAGAATCTATTCAGAGAGAAAGAATAGGCTAGCTTTGGCAGACATTCTCTGGTCGTCCCTGGTAACATGTAGGAGTGAAGCCTTGATCACTGCTTAGATCTTCTAGAGAGGGATTATGAAAAGACCAGGTGGCTATCTCTCACAGTGAGCCCACGGCACACACACACACTCACAAGCCACCACCATATACAGTCACGTAACCAGAGCTACCTATCTGTACGTCATCATCAAAAACAGCATGTGTCACACATAAATCCTTCCCCCAGGGAAGGGCTAGACAGTAGATGGGGGGATGTAAGATAGAGCAGGGTAAAGGTGTGTGTTTGTCAGTAATGAGGTGATGTGTAGCTGTAGCTAGCTGTATGTAATGACGTGAGGATTGAGCTGTAAGGGGCCTATGGCTCCAGATGTACGCAGCTGTCGCCTTGCTGACAGCCCTAATCCTGCTACCCACAACTGAGTGCTCTGAGAGGGACTGCGAGAGCGAAGGAGAAAGAGGGAGAGCGAAATGGTAAATGCTTTCTGCATTTCTGATTCTCCTCTGTATAGTCTTTATTTTTCTGTAAGATAGAGGGAGAGGAGAGATGGAGAAGAAATCTGCCTCACTTTCTACATATCTGTTGACCCTCCTCCTCCTTTCTCTCTCGGGACAGAGATTGTTGAATACAAACAGGAAGCTTGGTGACACCCATGATGAGGCAGGATCAAGTTCAACACACACACATATACAGTGCATTCGGAAAGTATTCAGACCCCTTGACCTTTTCCACATTTTGTTACGTTACAGCCTTATTCTAAAATTGATTTTTTTTTTTATATATCTGAATGCACTCTATATGTTTTACATTTACATATGGGTTAGAGTCAATTGCATTTAGATTCAGGTAATTCAGCAGGAGATTCATAAAAAAAATTGTGAAGTGCAATTAGGGTGTTTTTCAGCTCTTGAATTCCAATTCACTTCCTAAATTGACATGGGATTGACCCCAAACCTGAAATACCTAGACATGTAGGCCTACATATTTTCTCACACCCACACATTCAATATTGGACTGGTTGAGTGTAAGGGTGTGTGTCAGCGTGACTGGGCGCAGCAGGAAGCACAGAGAGGTGAAACCTGAGTAGAGGGGCTCTCTGATAGAGGGGCTGCTATGGGGGGCGGTGAGGGGGGCACTCAGGGAGCGAGTCAGTCTATGTTTATTTGTCTTTCTGCACGGTGGACAGAGGAGAACGGGTTCAGAGGAGGGTGGACAGAGGAGAACGGGTTCAGAGGTGAAAACGGAAAGGTTTGTGACTATGAAGAAGGAAGGTTTTTTGAAAATCGATATGACCAAAATGTGAGAAAATAAATACTACAAATGCTGTATAGAGGAATAGTATAAGGTAACTATTAAGGCACTGACCAGTTAAAATAATGTTTCATTGAGAGTGAATTGTAATGTGTCAATGACTTTTAGTAGAAAAGCATTTATTGACACTGACATAGAAAGAAGAAAAATCTGAAAGGATACATTTTCCCAAATTCCACCAATTTAAAATGTTCTCAAATGCTTCGGAAATAAGTGTCATAAAACCCTTAAGGTCCATGTCCGCGCACCTGTGGAAATCCAATTAGCATAATAAAAACATTCCCATAAAAATCTGTCAGTTTAAGCTAGAGATATCTGTTTTTTTTTTGCATTGGATGCGCCACCTATGTCGGTGAAAGGTGATAGAGATAGATTGGTGTTTGTCAGACCATGAGACATTCCAAAAATCGGTCTTCTCACAAAATAGTCTGTAGAGTCAAAATGGTTTGGCCTACAAACTATTTTGAAAGATGAGATTCTTACGAACACTATAGTGTTCTCCGTTTTGCTCTACAACACCCACAAGTGTCTTGTGACTCGTCTGAAGTCGGTACAGCCGATCTGCCAACTTCTGTCTGTAGTGTCTGAACAGTTAGGGCTACACACCTCTGTGGAAAGGTGAGACTCTCACGAACACGTACATGTCGGTTGTTTTGGTCTAGGACGCCCACAGGCCTCACAAGACTTGTCTGTAGATCCCCCGGTACCAGTTGAAAAAATCTATGGAAGTATATATATGGAGACTGTTTAGTGCCAAAAATCAGGGGTTAAATACATGTCAAATGTTTGTGTGTGTGTGTGTGTGTCAGCTGAGAAACAGGGGCATCTCTGTGGCTTCTGTCTCAAGTACAGCAGCTCCTCCTCTCCTCCTCATCTTTGAACGAAGAGGAGTGAGAATGGGAGAGAAGGAGATAGGAGGACAGAGAAGACAGATAGGAGTGAGGGAGAGATTGAGGAGAGGAGAGGGAGGAAGAGAGAAGGGCACAGTGACATAGCGATGGGATCCTCCACAACTATAACCTGCATCTTTTTATAATGATTACCCAGGGAAGTTAATGGCTCCCACCATACTGGAATCAGATAGATAGAGAGAGAGAGAGAGAGAGTATGAAAATTCCTAGAGGGAGAGTTCACCTGTACCCTCTGACATCCCTTGACCTGCCTACATCTGTTCATGCTCACTGGTTTCTATTGAAGCCCAGACTAGCCCTATGCCATGGACTAAGCTATATGCCTCCCAACCCTTCTTAGGCTTTTCAACCCAACTTCGCCCCTTACTGTCCCCCACACTCACACACACACACACACACACACACACACACACACACACACACACACGTACACACTCATCATCACACCAATCACACAGACTACCCCCAACCTCCCCCTCCAAATGAAACTGGAACCAATTAGCCACCTCACCCTGCTGCACCTCTACCGTTAGGAAGACCTTTAGACTGCATTTGTTTCCAACTAAAGCCTGTCTTGGTTTACGTGCAACGCGAGAAGGCCCTCCTTTCTACTCCTCTGGTCCACTCCTCTTGTTATTTAATGCTGTTTTTATAATTTAGGCTGGGGTTGGAGGGGGGTAGGATGGGGGTGAGGATGGGGAGCGTGGCACTGATAAAGAAGCTAATACCCAGTATCTGAGGAGGTCAGAGTTCAAGCTGGGAAAACTGGGTGGTGCGATGAAGGGGGGGCTGAGGGGGGCTGGTGAAGGAGGAGGGTGGGAGGCAGGGGGGCTGGTGAAGGAGGAGGGTGGGAGGCAGGGGGGGGCTGGTGAAGGAGGGAGGGTGGGAGGCAGGGGGGCTGATGAAGGAGGAGGGTGGGAGGCAGGGGGGCTGGTGAAGGAGGAGGGTGGGAGGGTGGGAGGCAGGGGGGCAGGGGGGCTGGTGAAGGAGGAGGGTGGGAGGCAGGGGGGCTGGTGAAGGAGGAGGGTGGGAGGCAGGGGGGCTGGTGAAGGAGGAGGGTGGGAGGCAGGGGGGGGCTGGGTGAAGGAGGAGGGTAGGAGGCAGGGGGAGCTGGTGAAGGAGGAGGGTGGGAGGCAGGGGCGGCTGGTGAAGGAGGAGGGTGGGAGGCAGGGGGTGCTGGTGAAGGAGGAGGGTGGGAGGCAGGGGGGGCTGGTGAAGGAGGAGGGTGGGAGGCAGGGGGGCTGATGAAGGAGGAGGGTGGGAGGCGGGGGGGCTGGTGAAGGAGGAGGGTGGGAGGCAGGGGGGGCTGGTGAAGGAGGAGGATGGGAGGCAGGGGGGGCTGGTGAAGGAGGAGGGTGGGAGGGGAATAAAGGTTGAGTAAAGAGAAAAGAGGAAGGAAAGGTGCTTCTGAGTAGGGGACAACATTGGGCCGGGGCCTCATTGCCACATCATCCTGGACTTATGAGGGACAAGAAGAAAGCAAACGAAAGATGGGAGGGAACGCTCTCTCTGGTCAGTGACAGTAATCAGAGTCAGTGTCCCACAGGAACAGGAAGTCCCACGGGATCCAGCTACTGATCCGCCAAAGCACTCGGAAGCCTCCGCTTCACCATGTCCCAAACACACACACACACACACACACACACACACACACACACACACACACACACACACACACACACACACACACACACACACACACACACACACACACACACACACACACACACACACACACACACACACACACACACACACACACAATCTGTTCCCCTACTCCGCTATTCCTCCCCTCACCACACACACTCTGGCTCCAAATTAGACGGTTGATTGAGCCACCCACTAATTTCAGCCAAAGACGCCCTGCTCCCTCCGAGTGGCCCTTGCATCCCGGCTCCGAATCAGAATTGTCGGAAGAAGAGGTGATCAATCGCTGTCATCCCTGTCACGACAGAACAAGGAGTGATGCGGAGCGGAGGGGAACGCTGGAGAATGTTGTGGAAGTGGGGTAACACGCCAGATCCTGACATCTGTTGTTGTTATTATTGTCGGGTGGAGAGATTTGAGATTTGCGTGCGAGTGTGTGTGTGAGAGAAAGAGAGAGAGAAAGAGAGATGTACTGTGTGTTCCATAGTCTGATGACTCTCTGATGGTGAAGAGCAAAGCAGAGTTACCACTATCAACTGACACACTGATAACACAATACAAACACTGTCTACTAACACACTGATGACAACATACAAACACTGTCTACTAACACACTGACAACACCATACAAACACTGTCTACTAACACACTGACAACACCATACAAACACTGTCTACTGACAACACACTGATAACACCATACAAACACTTTCTACTGACAACACACTGATAACACCACACAAACACTGTCTACTAACACACTGATAACACCAGACAAACACTGTCAACTAACACACTGATAACACCATACAAACACTGTCAACTAACACACTGATAACACCATAGAAACACTGTCTAGTAACACACTGATAACACCATACAAACACTGCCTAGTAACAACACACTGATAACACCATCCAAACTCTGTCTAGTAACAACACACTGATAACACCATACAAACACTGTCTACTAACAACACACTGATAACACCAGACAAACACTGTCAACTAACACACTGATAACACCATACAAACACTGTCTACTGACACAATAATAACACCATACAAACACTGTCTATAGAAGCATATAGAAGCATACCAGATGGACATCATGAACATGATCAGAGGAAGTTCAGGAGTAAAAACAAACAAAATATAATTAGTGACTGTGTCAATAAAATGTATATAGTATGTATAAGCATGAAGTAGAGGTATGTATATATAGATATATAGATATGTATATATGCGAGAAAAAATAAAAAAACATATGGGGGATTGGAAGTGATGCAGACAATTACATTGATGGAAGTTACAATCTATCGGCAATATTAAAGCAGATCTACCCCCTAACAAAAAAAAAAAAAAAAAAACACATTGATAACATCACACAAACACTGTCTACTAACACACTGACAACACCATACAAACACTGTCTAGTAACAACACACTTATAACACCATACAAACACTGTCTACTGACAACACAATGATAACATCATACAAACACTGTCAACTAACACACTGATAACACCATACAAACACTGTCAACTAACAAACTGATAACACCTTACAAACAATGTCCACTAACACACTGATAATACCATACAAACACTTTCAACTAGCACACTGATAACACAATACAAACACTGTCTAGTAACAACACACTGATAACACCATACAAACACTGTCTAGTAACAACACTTTGATAACACCATGCAAAAACTGTCTACTAACAACACACTGATAACACCATAAAAACACTGTCTACTAAAACACTGATACACCATACAAACACGGTCTAGTAACAACACACTGATAACACCATACAAACACTGTCTACTAACACACTGATAACACCATACAAAAACGGTATAGTAGCAACACACTGATAACACAATACAAACACTGTGTACTAACACACTGATAACACCATACAAACACTGTGTACTAACACACTGATAACACCATACAAACACTGTCTACTAACAACACACTGATAACACCATACAAACACTGTCTACTAACACACTGATAACACGAATCAAACACTGTCTACTAACAACACACTGATAACATCATACAAACACTCTCTACTAAAAAACACACTGGTAACACCATAAAAACACTGTCTAGTAACACACTGATAACACCATATAAACACTGTCTACTAACACACTGATAACACCATACAAACACTGTCTACTAACAACACTCTGATAACACCATACAAAGACTGTCTAGTAACAACACACTGATAACACCATACAAACACGGTCTACTAACAACACACTGATAACACCATACAAACACTGTCTAGTAACAACACTCGGATAACACCATGCAAAAACGTTCTACTAACAACACACTGACAACACCATACAAACACTGTCTACTAACACTCTGATAACACCATACAAAAGCGGTCTAATAACAACACACTGATAACACAATACAAACACTGTCTAGTAACAACACTCTGATAACACCATGCAAAAACTGTCTACTAACAACACACTGATAACACCATAAAACACTTTCTACTAACACACTGATGACACCATACAAACACTTTATAGTAACACACTGATAACACCATACAAATACTGTCTACTAACACACTGATAACACAATACTAACACTGTCTAGTAACAACACACTGATAACACCATACAAACACTGTCTAGTAACAACACTCTGATAACACCATGCAAAAACTGTATACCAACAACACACTGATAACACCATACAAACACTGTCTACCAACACACGGATGACACCATACAAACACTGTCTAGTAACAACACACTGATAACACCATACAAACACTGTCTACTAACACACTGATAACACCATTCAAACATGTCTACTAACACACTGATGACACCATACAAACACTGTCTAGTAACAACACACTGATAACACCATACAATCACTGTCTTCTAACACTCTGATAACACCATACAAAATTGGTCTAATAACAACACACTGATAACACCATAAAAACACTGTCTAGTAACAACACTCTGATAACACCATGCAAAAACTGTCTACTAACAACACACTGATCTCACCATAAAACACTTTCTACTAACACACTGATAACACCATACAAACACTTTATAGTAACACAATGTTAACAACTTACATACACTGTCTACTGACAACAAACGGATAACACCATACAAACACTGTCTAATGACACACTGATAACACCATACACACACTGTCTAGTAACAACACACTGATAACACCATACAAACACTGTCTACTAACACATTGATAACATCATACAACCACTGTCAACTAACACACTGATAACAACATACAAACACTGTCTTGCAACAACACACTGATAAATCCATACAAACACTATCTACTAACAACACACTGATAACACAATACAAACACTGTCTACTAACAACACACTGATAACACCACACAAACACTTTCTACTGACAAAGCACTGATAACATCATACAAAAGCTATCAACAAAAAAACTTATAACACCATACAAACAATGTCTACTAACAAACTGATAATACTATACAAATACTTTCAACTAGCACACTGATAACATAAAATACAACCACTGTCTAGTACCAACACACTGATAACACAATACAAACACTGTCTATTAACAACACTCTGATAACACCATGCAAAAACTGTATACAAACAACACACTGATAACACCATAAAAAACACTGTCTACTAACATATTGATGACACCATACAAACACTGTCTAGTAACAACACACTGATAACACCATTCAAAAACTGTCTAGTAAAAACACACTGATAACAGCATACAAACACTGTGTACTAACACACTGATAACACCATACAAACACTGTCTACTAACACACTGATAACACCATACAAACAATGTCTACTAACAACACTCTGATAACACCATACAAACACTGTCTACTAACACACTGATAACACCATACAAACAATGTCTACTAACAACACACTGACAACACCATACAAACACTGTCTACTAACACTCTGATAACACCATACAAAAGCGGTCTAATAACAACACACTGATAACACAATACAAACACTGTCTAGTAACAACACTCTGATAACACCATGCAAAAACTGTCTACTAACAACACACTGATAACACCATAAAACACTTTCTACTAACACACTGATAACACCATACAAACACGGTCTACTAACAACACAATGATAACACCATACAAACACTGTCTAGTATCAACACTCTGATAACACCATGCAAAAACTCTCTACTAACAAAACACTGATAACACCGTACAAACACTGTCTACTAACACACTGATAACACCATACAAAAGCGGTCTAATAACAACACACTGATAACACCACACAAACACTGTCTAGTAACAACACTCTGAAAACACCATGCAAAAGTGGTCTAATAACAACACACTGATAACACAATACAAACACTGTCTAGTAACAACACTCTGATAACACCATGCAAAAACTGTCTACTAACAACACACTGATAACACCATAAAACACTTTCTACTAACACACTGATAACACCATACAAACACTTTATAGTAACACACTGATAACACCATAAAAATACTGTCTACTAACACACTGATAACACAATACAAACACTGTCTAGTAACAACACACTGATAACACCATACAAACACTGTCTAGTAACAACACTCTGATAACAACATGCAAAAACTGTATACCAACAACACACTGATAACACCATACAAACACTGTCTACTAACACACTGATGACACCATACAAACACTGTCTAGTAACAACACACTGATAACAACCATACAAAAACTGTCTACTAACACACTGATAACACCATTCAAAAATGGTCTAGTAACAACACAATGATAACACCATACAATCACTGTGTACTAACACACTGATAACACCGTACAAACACTGTCTAATAACAACACACTGATAACACCACACAAACACTGTCTAGTAACAACACTCTGATGACACCATGCAAAAACTGTCTACTAACAACACACTGATAACACCATACAATCACTGTCTACTAACACTCTGATAACACCATACAAAAGCGGTCTAATAACAACACACTGATAACATCATACAAAAACTGTATAGTAGCAACACACTGATAACACAATACAAACACTGTGTACTAACACACTGATAACACCATACAAACACTGTGTACTAACACACTGATAACACCATACAAACACTGTCTACTAACAACACACTGATAACACCATACAAACACTGTCTACTAACACACTGATAACACGAATCAAACACTGTCTACTAACAACACACTGATAACATCATACAAACACTCTCTACTAAAAAAACACACTGGTAACACCATAAAAACACTGTCTAGTAACACACTGATAACACCATATAAACACTGTCTACTAACACACTGATAACACCATACAAACACTGTCTACTAACAACACTCTGATAACACCATACAAAGACTGTCTAGTAACAACACACTGATAACACCATACAAACACGGTCTACTAACAACACACTGATAACACCATACAAACATTGTCTAGTAACAACACTCGGATAACACCATGCAAAAACGTTCTACTAACAACACACTGACAACACCATACAAACACTTGCTACTAACACTCTGATAACACCATACAAAAGCGGTCTAATAACAACACACTGATAACACAATACAAACACTGTCTAGTAACAACACTCTGATAACACCATGCAAAAACTGTCTAGTAACAACACACTGATAACACCATAAAACACTTTCTAGTAACAACACTCTGATAACACCATGCAAAAACTGTATACCAACAACACACTGATAACACCATACAAACACTGTCTACCAACACACTGATGACACCATACAAACACTGTCTAGTAACAACACACTGATAACACCATACAAACACTGTCTACTAACACACTGATAACACCATTCAAACATGTCTACTAACACACTGATGACACCATACAAACACTGTCTAGTAACAACACACTGATAACACCATACAATCACTGTCTACTAACAACACACTGATTTCACCATAAAACACTTTCTACTAACACACTGATAACACCATACAAACACTTTATAGTAACACAATGTTAACAACTTACATACACTGTCTACTGACAACAAACGGATAACACCATACAAACACTGTCTAATGACACACTGATAACACCATACACACACTGTCTAGTAACAACACACTGATAACACCATACAAACACTGTCTACTAACACATTGATAACATCATACAACCACTGTCAACTAACACACTGATAACAACATACAAACACTGTCTTGCAACAACACACTGATAAATCCATACAAACACTATCTACTAACAACACACTGATAACACAATACAAACACTGTCTACTAACAACACACTGATAACACCACAAAAACACTTTCTACTGACAAAGCACTGATAACATCATACAAAAGCTATCAACAAAAAAACTTATAACACCATACAAACAATGTCTACTAACAAACTGATAATACTATACAAATACTTTCAACTAGCACACTGATAACATAAAATACAACCACTGTCTAGTACCAACACACTGATAACACAATACAAACACTGTCTAGTAATAACACACTGATAACACTATACAAACACTGTCTACTAATCAATCAATCAATTTTATTTTATATAGCCCTTCTTACATCAGCTAATATCTCGAAGTGCTGTACAGAAACCCAGCCTAAAACCCCAAACAGCTAGTAATGCAGGTGTAGAAGCACGGTGGCTAGGAAAAACTCCCTAGAAAGGCGAAAACCTAGGAAGAAACCTAGAGAGGAACCAGGCTATGAGGGGTGGCCAGTCCTCTTCTGGCTGTGCCGGGTGAAGATTATAACAGAACCATGCCAAGATGTTCAAAAATGTTCATAAGTGACAAGCATGGTCAAATAATAATCAGGAATAAATCTCAGTTGGCTTTTCATAGCCGATCATTAAGAGTTGAAAACAGCAGGTCTGGGACAGGTAGGGGTTCCATAACCGCAGGCAGAACAGTTGAAACTGGAATAGCAGCAAGGCCAGGCGGACTGGGGACAGCAAGGAGTCACCACGGCCGGTAGTCCCGACGTATGGTCCTAGGGCTCAGGTCTCTCAGTTGGCTTTTCATAGCCGATCATTAGGAGTTGAAAACAGCAGGTCTGGGACAGGTAGGGGTTTCGTAACCGCAGGCAGAACAGTTGAAACTGGAATAGCAGCAAGGCCAGGCGGACTGGGGACAGCAAGGTGTCATCATGCCCGGTAGTCCTGACGTATGGTCCTAGGGCTCAGGTTCTCAGAGAGAAAGAGAGAACGAGAGAATTAGAGAGAGCATACTTAAATTCACACAGGACACTGGATAAGACAGGAGAAGTACTCCAGGTATAACCAACTAACCCCAGCCCCCCGACACATAAACTACTGCAGCATAAATACTGGAGGCTGAGACAGGAGCGGTCCGGGAGACACTGTGGCCCCATCCGGAGAAACCCCGGACAGGGCCAAACAGGAAGGATATAACCCCACCCACTCTGCCAAAGCACAGCCCCCGCACCACTAGAGGGATATCCTCAACCACCAACTTACAATCCTGAGACAAGGCCGAGTATAGCCCACAGAGGTCTCCACCACAGCACAAACCAAGGGGGGCGCCAACCCAGACAGGAAGATCACGTCAGTAACTCAACCCACTCAAGTGACGCACCCCTCCCAGGGACGGCATGAAAGAGCACCAGCAAGCCAGTGACTCAGCCCCTGCAACAGGGCTAGAGGCAGAGAACCCCAGTGGAGAGGGGAACCGGCCTGGCAGAGACAGCAAGGGCTGTTCGTTGCTCCAGAGCCTTTCCGTTCACCTTCACACTCCTGGGCCAGACTACACTCAATCATATGACCTACTGAAGAGATAAGTCTTCAGTAAAGACTTAAAGGTTGAGACCGAGTCTCGCGTCTCTCACATGGGTAGGCAGACTGTTCCATAAAAATGGAGATCTATAGGAGAAAGCCCTGCCTCCCGCTGTTTGCTTAGAAATTCTAGGGACAATTAGGAGGCCTGCGTCTTGTGACCGTAGCGTACGTATTGGTATGTACGGCAGGACCAACTCGGAAAGATAGGTAGGAGCAAGCCCATGTAACGCTTTATAGGTTAACAGTAAAACCTTGAAATCAGCCCTTGCCTTAACAGGAAGCCAGTGTAGGGAAGCTAGCACTGGAGTAATATGATCAAATTTCTTGGTTCTAGTCAGGATTCTAGCAGCCGTATTTAGCACTAACTGAAGTTTATTTAGTGCTTTATCCGGGGTAGCCGGAAAATAGAGCATTGCAGTAGTCTAACCTAGAAGTAACAAATGCATGGATTAATTTTTCTGCATCATTTTTGGACAGAAAATTTCTGATTTTTGCAATGTTACGTAGATGGAAAAAAGCTGTCCTTGAAACAGTCTTGATATGTTCGACAAAAGAGAGATCAGGGTCAAGAGTAACGCCGAGGTCCTTCACAGTTTTATTTGAGACGACTTTACAACCATCAAGATGAATTGTCAGATTTAACAGAAGATCTCTTTGTTTCTTGGGACCTAGAACAAGCATCTCTGTTTTGTCCGAGTTTAAAAGTAAAAAGTTTTCAGCCATCCACTTCCTTATGTCTGAAACACAGGCTTCTAGCGAGGGCAATTTTGGGGCTTCACCATGTTTCATTGAAATGTACAGCTGTGTGTCATCCGCATAGCAGTGAAAGTTAACATTGTTTTCGAATAACATCCCCAAGAGGTAAAATATATAGTGAAAACAATAGTGGTCCTAAAACGGAACCTTGAGGAACACCGAAATGTACAGTTGATTTGTCGGAGGACAGACCATTCACAGAGACAAACTGATATCTTTCCGACAGGTAAGATCTAAACCAGGCCAGAACTTGTCCGTGTAGACCAATTTGGGTTTCCAGTCTCTCCAAAAGAATGTGGTGATCGATGGTGTCAAAGGCAGCACTAAGGTCTAGTAGCACGAGGACAGATGCAGAGCCTCGGTCTGACGCCATTAAAAGGTCATTTACCACCTTCACAAGTGCAGTCTCAGTGCTATGATGGGGTCTAAAACCAGACTGAAGCATTTCGTATACATTGTTTGTCTTCAGAAAGGCAGTGAGTTGCTGCGCAACAGCTTTTTCTAAAATTTTTGAGAGGAATGGAAGATTCGATATAGGCCGATAGTTTTTTATATTTTCCGGGTCAAGGTTTGGCTTTTTCAAGAGAGGCTTTATCACTGCCACTTTTAGTGAGTTTGGTACACATCCGGTGGATAGAGAGCTGTTTATTATGTTCAACATAGGAGGGCCAAGCACAGGAAGCAGCTCCTTCAGCAGTTTAGTAGGAATAGGATCCAGTATGCAGCTTGAAGGTTTAGAGGCCATGATTATTTTCATCATTGTGTCAAGAGATATAGTACTAAAACACTTAAGTGTCTCTCCCGATCCCAGGCCCTCGCAGAGCTGTGCAGATCCAGGACAGCTAAGCCCTGGAGGAATACGCAGATTCAAAGAGGAGTCCGTAATTTGCTTTCTAATGGTCATGATCTTTTCCTCAAAGAAGTTCATGAATTTATTACTGCTGAAGTGAAAGCCATCCTCTCTTGGGGAATGCTGCTTTTTAGTTAGCTTTGCAACAGTATCAAAAAGAAATTTTGGATTATTCTTATTTTCCTCGATTAAGTTGGAAAAGTAGGATGATCGAGCAGCAGTGAGGGCTCTTCGGTACTGCACGGTACTGTCTTTCCAAGCTAGTCGGAAGACTTCCAGTTTGGTGTGGCGCCATTTCCGTTCCAATTTCCTGGAAGCTTGCTTCAAAGCTCGGGTATTTTCTGTATACCAGGGAGCTAGTTTCTTATGACAAATGTTTTTCGTTTTTAGGGGTGCAACTGCATCTAGGGTATTGCGCAAGGTTAAATTGAGTTCCTCAGTTAAGTGGTTAACTGATTTTTGTCCTCTGACGTCCTTGGGTAGGCAGAAGGAGTCTGGAAGGGCATCAAGGAATTTTTGTGTTGTCTGAGAATTTATAGCACGACTTTTGATGCTCCTTGGTTGGGGTCTGAGCAGATTATTTGTTGCGATTGCAAACGTAATAAAATGGTGGTCCGATAGTCCAGGATTTTGTGGAAAAACATTAAGATCTACAACATTTATTCCATGGGACAAAACTAGGTCCAGAGTATGACTGTGGCAGTGAGTAGGTCCAGAGACATGTTGGACAAAACCCACTGAGTCGATGATGGCTCCGAAAGACTTTTGGAGTGGGTCTGTGGACTTCTCCATGTGAATATTAAAATCACCAAAAATTAGAATATGATCTGCTATGACTACAAGGTCTGACAGGAATTCAGGAAACTCAGAGAGGAACGCTGTATATGGCCCAGGAGGCCTGTAAACAGTAGCTATAAAAAGTGATTGAGTAGGCTGCATAGATTTCATGACTAGAAGCTCAAAAGATGAAAACGCCATTTTTTTTTTGTAAATTTAAATTTGCTATCGTAAATGTTAGCAACACCTCCGCTCTTGCGGGATGCACGGGGAATATGGTCACTAGTGTAACCAGGAGGTGAGGCCTCATTTAACACAGCAAATTCATCAGGCTTAAGCCATGTTTCAGTCAGGCCAATCACATCAAGATTATGATCAGTGATTAGTTCATTGACTATGACTGCCTTTGAAGTGAGGGATCTAACATTAAGTAACCCTATTTTGAGATGTGAGGTATCACGATCTCTTTCAATAATGGCAGGAATGGAGGAGGTCTTTATCCTAATAAGATTGCTAGGGTGAACACCGCCATGTTTAGTTTTGCCCAACCTAGGTCGAGGCACAGACACAGTCTCAATGGGTATGGCTGAGCTGACTACACTGACTATGCTATTGGCAGACTCCACTAAGCTGGCAGGTTGGCTAACAGCCTGCTGCCTGGCCTGCACCCTATTTCACTGTGGGGCTAGAGGAGTTAGAGCCCTATCTATGTTGGTAGATAAGAGGAGAGCACCCCTCCAGCTAGGATGGAGTCCGTCACTCCTCAGCAGGTCAGGCTTGGTCCTGTTTGTGGGTGAGTCCCAGAAAGAGGGCCAATTATCCACAAATGTTATCTTTTGGGAGGGGCAGAAAACAGTTTTCAACCAGCGATTGAGTGCTGAGACTCTGCTGTAGAGCTCGTCACTTCCCTAACTGGGAGGGGGCCAGAGACAATTACTCGATGCCGACACATCTTTCTAGCTAATTTACACACTGAAGCTATGTTGCACTTGGTGACCTCTGACTGTTTCATCCTAACATCGTTGGTGCCGACGTGGATAACAATATCTCTATACTCTCTACACTCGCCAGTTTTAGCTTTAGCCAGCACCATCTTTAGATTAGCCTTAACGTCGGTAGCCCTGCCCCCTGGTAAACAGTGTATGATCGCTGGGTGATTCGTTTTAAGTCTAATACTGCGGGTAATGGAGTCGCCAATGACTAGGGTTTTCAATTTGTCAGAGCTAATGGTGGGAGCCTTCGGCGTCTCAGACCCCGTAACGGGAGGAGTAGAGACAAGAGAAGACTCAGACTCAGACTCCGACTCGCTACATAATGGGGAAAACCGGTTGAAGGTTTCTGTCGGCTGAATGAGCGACACCGGTTGAGCATTCCAACAGTATTTCCCTCCAGAAGCCATGAGAAAGTTGTCCGGCTGCGGGGACTGTGCGGGGGGATTTATACTAACGTTACTGTCTGTACTTACTGGTGGCACAGACGCTGTTTCTTCCTTTCCTACACTGAAATTACCCTTGCCTAACGATTGCGTCTGAAGCTGGGCTTGTAGCACAGCTATTCTCGCCGTAAGGCGATCGTTCTCCTGTATATTATGAGTACAGCGACTGCAATTAGAAGACATCATGTTAATGTTACTACTTAGCTTGGCTGTTGAAGATGTTGACGAACCATGTCCAGATAAAGCGTCCGGAGTGAAAAAGTTGAATAAGGGAAAAAAAGTTGCGATGGAAAAATGGAAAATAAAGTAAAATTGTCAGCTAAAACGCACAGGAAAATGACTCTTCTGTCTCGGGATAAAACGGGATAAAACGTCCGGGGTGAAAAAGTTTAACGAAAAAAGATGAGTGAGGACAAAACTAAAAAGTTGGTAAATTTGTTGAACACAGATATTGATTAAACGTTTATTAAAAGTAAAACGTGAATAGTTTGGCAGGTAGCCAAGTAGCAACAAACAGCACAGCAGCACGGAGACAATGCGGAAGCGAGACGGAAGTCACGTGTCACAACAGCTCTAACACACTGATAACACCATACAAACACTGTCTACTAACAACACACTGATAACTTCATACAAACACTGTCTACTAACACACTGATAACACCATACACACACGGTCTACTAACAACACTCTGATAACACCATACAAACAATGTCTACTAACACACTGATAATACCATACAAACACTTTCAACTAGCACACTGATAACACAATACAAACAATATCTAGTAACAACAAACTGATAACATCATACAAACACTGTCTATTAACAACACTCTGATAACACCATGCAAAAACTGTATACAAACAACACACTGATAACACCATAAAAAACACTGTCTACTAACATATTGTTGACACCATACAAACACTGTCTAGTAACAACACACTGATAACATCATACAAACACTGTCTATTAACAACACTCTGATAACACCATGCAAAAACTGTATACAAACAACACACTGATAACACCATAAAAAACACTGTCTACTAACATATTGTTGACACCATACAAACACTGTCTAGTAACAACACACTGATAACACCACACAAACACTGTCTAGTAACAACCCACTGAAAACACCATACAAACACGGTCTACTAACAACACAATGATAACACCATACAAACACTGTCTAGTAGCAACACTCTGATAACACCATGCAAAAACTCTCTACTAACAAAACACTGATAACACCGTACAAACACTGTCTACTAACACACTGATAACACCATACAAAAGCGGTCTAATAACAACACACTGATAACACCACACACACACTGTCTAGTAACAACACTCTGATAACACCATGCAAAAGTGGTCTAATAACAACACACTGATAACACAATACAAACACTGTCTAGTAACAACACTCTGATAACACCATGCAAAAACTCTCTACTAACAAAACACTGATAACACCGTACAAACACTGTCTACTAACACACTGATAACACCATACAAACACTTTATAGTAACACACTGATAACACCATAAAAATACTGTCTACTAACACACTGATAACACAATACAAACACTGTCTAGTAACAACACACTGATAACACCATACAAACACTGTCTAGTAACAACACTCTGATAACACCATGCAAAAACTGTATACCAACAACACACTGATAACACCATACAAACACTGTCTACTAACACACTGATGACACCATACAAACACTGTCTAGTAACAACACACTGATAACACCATACAAAAACTGTCTACTAACACACTGATAACACCATTCAAAAATGGTCTAGTAACAACACAATGATAACACCATACAATCACTGTGTACTAACACACTGATAACACCGTTACAAACACTGTCTAATAACAACACACTGATAACACCATACAAACACTGTCTAGTAACAACACTCTGATGACACCATGCAAAAACTGTCTACTAACAACACACTTATAACACCATACAATCACTGTTCTACTAACACTCTGATAACACCATACAAAAGCGGTCTAATAACAACACACTGATAACATCATACAAAAACTGTATAGTAGCAACACACTGATAACACAATACAAACACTGTGTACTAACACACTGATAACACCATACAAACACTGTGTACTAACACACTGATAACACCATACAAACACTGTCTACTAACAACACACTGATAACACCATACAAACACTGTCTACTAACACACTGATAACACGAATCAAACACTGTCTACTAACAACACACTGATAACATCATACAAACACTCTCTACTAAAAAACACACTGGTAACACCATAAAAACACTGTCTAGTAACACACTGATAACACCATATAAACACTGTCTACTAACACACTGATAACACCATACAAACACTGTCTACTAACAACACTCTGATAACACCATACAAAGACTGTCTAGTAACAACACACTGATAACACCATACAAACACGGTCTACTAACAACACACTGATAACACCATACAAACATTGTCTAGTAACAACACTCGGATAACACCATGCAAAAACGTTCTACTAACAACACACTGACAACACCATACAAACACTGTCTACTAACACTCTGATAACACCATACAAAAGCGGTCTAATAACAACACACTGATAACACAATATAAACACTGTCTAGTAACAACACTCTGATAACACCATGCAAAAACTGTCTAGTAACAACACACTGATAACACCATAAAACCCTTTCTACTAACACACTGATAACACCATACAAACACTTTATAGTAACACACTGATAACACCATACAAATACTGTCTACTAACACACTGATAACACAATACTAACACTATCTAGTAACAACACTCTGATAACACCATGCAAAAACTGTCTAGTAACAACACACTGATAACACCATAAAACCCTTTCTACTAACACACTGATAACACCATACAAACACTTTATAGTAACACACTTATAACACCATACAAATACTGTCTACTAACACACTGATAACACAATACAAACACTGTCTAGTAACAACACTCTGATAACACCATGCAAAAACTGTCTAGTAACAACACACTGATAACACCATAAAACCCTTTCTACTAACAAACTGATAAGACCATACAAACAATGTCTACTAACACACTGATAATACCATACAAACACTTTCAACTAGCACACTGATAACACAATACAAACACTATCTAGTAACAACAAACTGATAACATCATACAAACACTGTCTATTAACAACACTCTGATAACACCATGCAAAAACTGTATACAAACAACACACTGATAACACCATAAAAAACACTGTCTACTAACATATTGTTGACACCATATAAACACTGTCTAGTAACAACACACTGATAACACCATACAAACACTGTCTACTAACACACTGATAACACCATTCAAAAACTGTCTAGTAACAACACACTGATAACAGCATACAAACACTGTGTACTAACACACTGATAACACCATACAAACACTGTCTACTAACACACTGATAACACCATACAAACAATGTCTACTAACAACACTCTGATAACACCACACAAACACTGTCTAGTAACAACACACTGATAACACCATACAAACACTGTCTACTAACACACTGATAACACCATTCAAAAACTGTCTAGTAACAACACACTGATAACAGCATACAAACACTGTGTACTAACACACTGATAACACCATACAAACACTGTCTACTAACACACTGATAACACCATACAAACACTGTCTACTAACACACTGATAACACCATTCAAAAAACTGTCTAGTAACAACACACTGATAATAGCATACAAACACTGTGTACTAACACACTGAAAACACCATACAAACACGGTCTACTAACAACACAATGATAACACCATACAAACACTGTCTAGTATCAACACTCTGATAACACCATGCAAAAACTCTCTACTAACAAAACACTGATAACACCGTACAAACACTGTCTACTAACACACTGATAACACCATACAAAAGCGGTCTAATAACAACACACTGATAACACCACACAAACACTGTCTAGTAACAACACTCTGATAACACCATGCAAAAACGGTCTAATAACAACACACTGATAACACAATACAAACACTGTCTAGTAACAACACTCTGATAACACCATGCAAAAACTGTCTACTAACAACACACTGATAAAACCATAAAACACTTTCTACTAACACACTGATAACACCATACAAACACTTCATATCTCTCTTTTGACGAACATATCAAGACTGTTTCAAGGACAGCTTTTTTCCATCTACGTAACATTGCAAAAATCAGAAATTTTCTGTCCAAAAATGATGCAGAAAAATTAATCCATGCATTTGTTACTTCTAGGTTAGACTACTGCAATGCTCTATTTTCCGGCTACCCGGATAAAGCACTAAATAAACTTCAGTTAGTGCTAAATACGGCTGCTAGAATCCTGACTAGAACCAAGAAATTTGATCATATTACTCCAGTGCTAGCTTCCCTACACTGGCTTCCTGTTAAGGCAAGGGCTGATTTCAAGGTTTTACTGTTAACCTATAAAGCGTTACATGGGCTTGCTCCTACCTATCTTTCCGAGTTGGTCCTGCCGTACATACCAATACGTACGCTACGGTCACAAGACGCAGGCCTCCTAATTGTCCCTAGAATTTCTAAGCAAACAGCGGGAGGCAGGGCTTTCTCCTATAGATCTCCATTTTTATGGAACAGTCTGCCTACCCATGTGAGAGACGCAGACTCGGTCTCAACCTTTAAGTCTTTACTGAAGACTTATCTCTTCAGTAGGTCATATGATTGAGTGTAGTCTGGCCCAGGAGTGTGAAGGTGAACGGAAAGGCTCTGGAGCAACGAACAGCCCTTGCTGTCTCTGCCGGGCCGGTTTCCCTCTCCACTGGGGTTCTCTGCCTCTAACCCTGTTGCAGGGGCTGAGTCACTGGCTTGCTGGTGCTCTTTCATGCCGTCCCTGGGAGGGGTGCGTCACTTGAGTGGGTTGAGTTACTGACGTGATCTTCCTGTCTGGGTTGGCGCCCCCCTTGGTTTGTGCTGTGGTGGAGACCTCTGTGGGCTATACTCGGCCTTGTCTCAGGATTGTAAGTTGGTGGTTGAGGATATCCCTCTAGTGGTGCGGGGGCTGTGCTTTGGCAGAGTGGGTGGGGTTATATCCTTCCTGTTTGGCCCTGTCCGGGGTTTCTTCGGATGGGGCCACAGTGTCACCGGACCGCTCCTGTCTCAGCCTCCAGTATTTATGCTGCAGTAGTTTATGTGTCGGGGGGCTGGGGTTAGTTGGTTATACCTGGAGTACTTCTCCTGTCTTATCCAGTGTCCTGTGTGAATTTAAGTATGCTCTCTCTAATTCTCTCGTTCTCTCTTTCTCTCTGAGAACCTGAGCCCTAGGACCATACGTCAGGACTACCGGGCATGATGACACCTTGCTGTCCCCAGTCCGCCTGGCCTTGCTGCTATTCCAGTTTCAACTGTTCTGCCTGCGTTTCGAAACCCCTACCTGTCCCAGACCTGCTGTTTTCAACTCTTAATGATCGGCTATGAAAAGCCAACTGAGAGACCTGAGCACCTAGGACCATACGTCGGGACTACCGGCCGTGGTGACTCCTTGCTGTCCCCAGTCCGCCTGGCCTTGCTGCTATTCCAGTTTCAACTGTTCTGCCTGCGGTTATGGAACCCCTACCTGTCCCAGACCTGCTGTTTTCAACTCTTAATGATCGGCTATGAAAAGCCAACTGAGATTTATTCCTGATTATTATTTGACCATGCTTGTCACTTATGAAAATTTTTGAACATCTTGGCATGGTTCTGTTATAATCTTCACCCGGCACAGCCAGAAGAGGACTGGCCACCCTCATAGCCTGGTTCCTCTCTAGGTTTCTTCCTAGGTTTTCGCCTTTCTAGGGAGTTTTTCCTAGCCACCGTGCTTCTACACCTGCATTACTAGCTGTTTGGGGTTTTAGGCTGGGTTTCTGTACAGCACTTCGAGATATTAGCTGATGTAAGAAGGGCTATATAAAATAAAATTGATTGAAATTGATTATAGTAACACACTGATAACACCATAAAAATACTGTCTACTAACACACTGATAACACAATACAAACACTGTCTAGTAACAACACACTGATAACACCATACAAACACTGTCTAGTAACAACACTCTGATAACATCATGCAAAAACTGTATACTAACAACACACTGATAACACCATACAAACACTGTCTACTAACACACTGATGACACCATACAAACACTGTCTAGTAACAACACACTGATAACACCATACAAAAACAGTCTACTAACACACTGATAACACCATTCAAAAATGGTCTAGTAACAACACAATGATAACACCATACAATCACTGTGTACTAACACACTGATAACACCGTACAAACACTGTCTAATAACAACACACTGATAACACCATACAAACACTGTCTAGTAACAACACTCTGATGACACCATGCAAAAACGGTCTACTAACAACACACTGATAACACCATAAAACACTTTCTACTAACACACTGATAACACCATACAAACACTTTATAGTAACACACTGATAACACCATAAAAATACTGTCTACTAACACACTGATAACACAATACAAACACTGTCTAGTAACAACACACTGATAACACCATACAAACACTGTCTAGTAACAACACTCTGATAACACCATGCAAAAACTGTATACCAACAACACACTGATAACACCATACAAACACTGTCTACTAACACACTGATGACACCATACAAACACTGTCTAGTAACAACACACTGATAACACCATACAAAAACTGTCTACTAACACACTGATAACACCATTCAAAAATGGTCTAGTAACAACACAATGATAACACCATACAATCACTGTGTACTAACACACTGATAACACCGTACAAACACTGTCTAATAACAACACACTGATAACACCATACAAACACTGTCTAGTAACAACACTCTGATGACACCATGCAAAAACTGTCTACTAACAACACACTTATAACACCATACAATCACTGTCTACTAACACTCTGATAACACCATACAAAAGCGGTCTAATAACAACACACTGATAACATCATACAAAAACTGTATAGTAGCAACACACTGATAACACAATACAAACACTGTGTACTAACACACTGATAACACCATACAAACACTGTGTACTAACACACTGATAACACCATACAAACACTGTCTACTAACAACACACTGATAACACCATACAAACACTGTCTACTAACACAATGATAACACGAATCAAACACTGTCTACTAACAACACACTGATAACATCATACAAACACTCTCTACTAAAAACACACTGGTAACACCATAAAAACACTGTCTAGTAACACACTGATAACACCATATAAACACTGTCTACTAACACACTGATAACACCATACAAACACTGTCTACTAACAACACTCTGATAACACCATACAAAGACTGTCTAGTAACAACACACTGATAACACCATACAAACACGGTCTACTAACAACACACTGATAACACCATACAAACATTGTCTAGTAACAACACTCGGATAACACCATGCAAAAACGTTTCTACTAACAACACACTGACAACACCATACAAACACTGTCTACTAACACTCTGATAACACCATACAAAAGCGGTCTAATAACAACACACTGATAACACAATACAAACACTGTCTAGTAACAACACTCTGATAACACCATGCAAAAACTGTCTAGTAACAACACACTGATAACACCATAAAACCCTTTCTACTAACACACTGATAACACCATACAAACACTTTATAGTAACACACTGATAACACCATACAAATACTGTCTACTAACACACTGATAACACAATACTAACACTATCTAGTAACAACACTCTGATAACACCATGCAAAAACTGTCTAGTAACAACACACTGATAACACCATAAAACCCTTTCTACTAACACACTGATAACACCATACAAACACTTTATAGTAACACACTTATAACACCATACAAATACTGTCTACTAACACACTGATAACACAATACAAACACTGTCTAGTAACAACACTCTGATAACACCATGCAAAAACTGTCTAGTAACAACACACTGATAACACCATAAAACCCTTTCTACTAACAAACTGATAAGACCATACAAACAATGTCTACTAACACACTGATAATACCATACAAACACTTTCAACTAGCACACTGATAACACAATACAAACACTATCTAGTAACAACAAACTGATAACATCATACAAACACTGTCTATTAACAACACTCTGATAACACCATGCAAAAACTGTATACAAACAACACACTGATAACACCATAAAAAAACACTGTCTACTAACATATTGTTGACACCATACAAACACTGTCTAGTAACAACACACTGATAACACCATTCAAAAACTGTGTACTAACACACTGATAACACCATACAAAAACTGTCTAGTAACAACACACTGATAACAGCATACAAACACTGTGTACTAACACACTGATAACACCATACAAACACTGTCTACTAACACACTGATAACACCATACAAACAATGTCTACTAACAACACTCTGATAACACCACACAAACACTGTCTAGTAACAACACACTGATAACACCATACAAACACTGTCTACTAACACACTGATAACACCATTCAAAAACTGTCTAGTAACAACACACTGATAACAGCATACAAACACTGTGTACTAACACACTGATAACACCATACAAACACTGTCTACTAACACACTGATAACACCATACAAACACTGTCTACTAACACACTGATAACACCATTCAAAAACTGTCTAGTAACAACACACTGATAACAGCATACAAACACTGTGTACTAACACACTGAAAACACCATACAAACACGGTCTACTAACAACACAATGATAACACCATACAAACACTGTCTAGTATCAACACTCTGATAACACCATGCAAAAACTCTCTACTAACAAAACACTGATAACACCGTACAAACACTGTCTACTAACACACTGATAACACCATACAAAAGCGGTCTAATAACAACACACTGATAACACCACACAAACACTGTCTAGTAACAACACTCTGATAACACCATGCAAAAACGGTCTAATAACAACACACTGATAACACAATACAAACACTGTCTAGTAACAACACTCTGATAACACCATGCAAAAACTGTCTACTAACAACACACTGATAAAACCATAAAACACTTTCTACTAACACACTGATAACACCATACAAACACTTCATATCTCTCTTTTGACGAACATATCAAGACTGTTTCAAGGACAGCTTTTTTCCATCTACGTAACATTGCAAAAATCAGAAATTTTCTGTCCAAAAATGATGCAGAAAAAATTAATCCATGCATTTGTTACTTCTAGGTTAGACTACTGCAATGCTCTATTTTCCGGCTACCCCGGATAAAGCACTAAATAAACTTCAGTTAGTGCTAAATACGGCTGCTAGAATCCTGACTAGAACCAAGAAATTTGATCATATTACTCCAGTGCTAGCTTCCCTACACTGGCTTCCTGTTAAGGCAAGGGCTGATTTCAAGGTTTTACTGTTAACCTATAAAGCGTTACATGGGCTTGCTCCTACCTATCTTTCCGAGTTGGTCCTGCCGTACATACCAATACGTACGCTACGGTCACAAGACGCAGGCCTCCTAATTGTCCCTAGAATTTCTAAGCAAACAGCCGGGAGGCAGGGCTTTCTCCTATAGATCTCCATTTTTATGGAACAGTCTGCCTACCCATGTGAGAGACGCAGACTCGGTCTCAACCTTTAAGTCTTTACTGAAGACTTATCTCTTCAGTAGGTCATATGATTGAGTGTAGTCTGGCCCAGGAGTGTGAAGGTGAACGGAAAGGCTCTGGAGCAACGAACAGCCCTTGCTGTCTCTGCCGGGCCGGTTCCCCTCTCCACTGGGGTTCTCTGCCTCTAACCCTGTTGCAGGGGCTGAGTCACTGGCTTGCTGGTGCTCTTTCATGCCGTCCCCTGGGAGGGGTGCGTCACTTGAGTGGGTTGAGTTACTGACGTGATCTTCCTGTCTGGGTTGGCGCCCCCCCTTGGTTTGTGCTGTGGTGGAGACCTCTGTGGGCTATACTCGGCCTTGTCTCAGGATTGTAAGTTGGTGGTTGAGGATATCCCTCTAGTGGTGCGGGGGGCTGTGCTTTGGCAGAGTGGGTGGGGGTTTTATCCTTCCTGTTTGGCCCTGTCCGGGGGTTTCTTCGGATGGGGCCACAGTGTCTCCGGACCGCTCCTGTCTCAGCCTCCAGTATTTATGCTGCAGTAGTTTATGTGTCGGGGGCTGGGGTTAGTTGGTTATACCTGAGTACTTCTCCTGTCTTATCCAGTGTCCTGTGTGAATTTAAGTATGCTCTCTCTAATTATCTCGTTCTCTCTTTCTCTCTGAGAACCTGAGCCCTAGGACCATACGTCAGGACTACCGGGCATGATGACACCTTGCTGTCCCCAGTCCGCCTGGCCTTGCTGCTATTCCAGTTTCAACTGTTCTGCCTGCGGTTACGAAACCCCTACCTGTCCCAGACCTGCTGTTTTCAACTCTTAATGATCGGCTATGAAAAGCCAACTGAGAGACCTGAGCACCTAGGACCATACGTCGGGACTACCGGCCGTGGTGACTCCTTGCTGTCCCCAGTCCGCCTGGCCTTGCTGCTATTCCAGTTTCAACTGTTCTGCCTGCGGTTATGGAACCCCTACCTGTCCCAGACCTGCTGTTTTCAACTCTTAATGATCGGCTATGAAAAGCCAACTGAGATTTATTCCTGATTATTATTTGACCATGCTTGTCACTTATGAAAATTTTTGAACATCTTGGCATGGTTCTGTTATAATCTTCACCCGGCACAGCCAGAAGAGGACTGGCCACCCCTCATAGCCTGGTTCCTCTCTAGGTTTCTTCCTAGGTTTTCGCCTTTCTAGGGAGTTTTTCCTAGCCACCGTGCTTCTACACCTGCATTACTAGCTGTTTGGGGTTTTAGGCTGGGTTTCTGTACAGCACTTCGAGATATTAGCTGATGTAAGAAGGGCTATATAAAATAAAATTGATTGAAATTGATTATAGTAACACACTGATAACACCATAAAAATACTGTCTACTAACACACTGATAACACAATACAAACACTGTCTAGTAACAACACACTGATAACACCATACAAACACTGTCTAGTAACAACACTCTGATAACACCATGCAAAAACTGTATACCAACAACACACTGATAACACCATACAAACACTGTCTACTAACACACTGATGACACCATACAAACACTGTCTAGTAACAACACACTGATAACACCATACAAAAACAGTCTACTAACACACTGATAACACCATTCAAAAATGGTCTAGTAACAACACAATGATAACACCATACAATCACTGTGTACTAACACACTGATAACACCGTACAAACACTGTCTAATAACAACACACTGATAACACCATACAAACACTGTCTAGTAACAACACTCTGATGACACCATGCAAAAACGGTCTACTAACAACACACTGATAACACCATACAATCACTGTCTACTAACACTCTGATAACACTATACAAAAGCGGTCTAATAACAACACACTGATAACACCATAAAAACACTGTCTAGTAACAACCCTCTGATAACACCATGCGAAAACTGTCTACTAAAAACACACAGATTTCACCATAAAACACTTTCTACTAACACACTGATAACACCATACAAACACTGCCCACTAACACAATGATAACAACTTACATACACTGTCTAGTGACAACAAACGGATAACACCATACAAACACTGTCTACTAACACATTGATAACATCATACAACCACTGTCAACTAACACACTGATAACAACATACAAACACTGTCTTGCAACAGCACACTGATAAATCCATACAAACACTATCTACTAACAACACACTGATAACACAATACAAACGCTGTCTACTAACAACACACTGATAACACCACACAAACACTTTCTACTGACAAAGCACTTATAACACCATACAAACAATGTCTACTAACAAACTGATAATACCATACAAATACTTTCAACTAGCACACTGATAACACAATACAACCACTGTCTAGTAACAACACACTGATAAAACAATACAAACACTGTCTAGTAATAACACACTGACAACACCATACAAACACTGTCTACTAACACACTTATAACACCATACAAACACTGTCTACTAACAACACACTGATAACTTCATACAAACACTGTATACTAACACACTGATAACACCATACACACACGGTCTAGTAACAACACACTGATAACACCATACAAACACTGTCTACTAACACATTGATAACATCATACAACCACTGTCAACTAACACACTGATAACAACATACAAACACTGTCTTGCAACAACACACTGATAAATCCATACAAACACTATCTACTAACAACACACTGATAACACAATACAAACACTGTCTACTAACAACACACTGATAACACCACAAAAACACTTTCTACTGACAAAGCACTGATAACATCATACAAAAGCTATCAACAAAAAAACTTATAACACCATACAAACAATGTCTACTAACAAACTGATAATACTATACAAATACTTTCAACTAGCACACTGATAACATAAAATACAACCACTGTCTAGTACCAACACACTGATAACACAATACAAACACTGTCTAGTAATAACACACTGATAACACTATACAAACACTGTCTACTAACACACTGATAACACCATACAAACACTGTCTACTAACAACACACTGATAACTTCATACAAACACTGTCTACTAACACACTGATAACACCATACACACACGGTCTACTAACAACACTCTGATAACACCATACAAACAATGTCTACTAACACACTGATAATACCATACAAACACTTTCAACTAGCACACTGATAACACAATACAAACAATATCTAGTAACAACAAACTGATAACATCATACAAACACTGTCTATTAACAACACTCTGATAACACCATGCAAAAACTGTATACAAACAACACACTGATAACACCATAAAAAACACTGTCTACTAACATATTGTTGACACCATACAAACACTGTCTAGTAACAACACACTGATAACACCACACAAACACTGTCTAGTAACAACCCACTGAAAACACCATACAAACACGGTCTACTAACAACACAATGATAACACCATACAAACACTGTCTAGTAGCAACACTCTGATAACACCATGCAAAAACTCTCTACTAACAAAACACTGATAACACCGTACAAACACTGTCTACTAACACACTGATAACACCATACAAAAGCGGTCTAATAACAACACACTGATAACACCACACACACACTGTCTAGTAACAACACTCTGATAACACCATGCAAAAGTGGTCTAATAACAACACACTGATAACACAATACAAACACTGTCTAGTAACAACACTCTGATAACACCATGCAAAAACTGTCTACTAACAACACACTGATAACACCATAAAACACTTTCTACTAACACACTGATAACACCATACAAACACTTTATAGTAACACACTGATAACACCATACAAATACTGTCTACTAACACACTGATAACACAATACAAACACTGTCTAGTAACAACACACTGATAACACCATACAAACACTGTCTAGTAACAACACTCTGATAACACCATGCAAAAACTGTATACCAACAACACACTGATAACACCATACAAACACTGTCTACTAAAACACTGATGACACCATACAAACACTGTCTAGTAACAACACACTGATAACACCATACAAAACTGTCTACTAACACACTGATAACACCATTCAAAAATGGTCTAGTAACAACACAATGATAACACCATACAATCACTGTGTACTAACACACTGATAACACCGTACAAACACTGTCTAATAACAACACACTGATAACACCATACAAACACTGTCTAGTAACAACACTCTGATGACACCATGCAAAAACTGTCTACTAACAACACACTTATAACACCATACAATCACTGTCTACTAACACTCTGATAACACCATACAAAAGCGGTCTAATAACAACACACTGATAACATCATACAAAAACTGTATAGTAGCAACACACTGATAACACAATACAAACACTGTGTACTAACACACTGATAACACCATACAAACACTGTGTACTAACACACTGATAACACCATACAAACACTGTCTACTAACAACACACTGATAACACCATACAAACACTGTCTACTAACACACTGATAACACGAATCAAACACTGTCTACTAACAACACACTGATAACATCATACAAACACTCTCTACTAAAAAACACACTGGTAACACCATAAAAACACTGTCTAGTAACACACTGATAACACCATATAAACACTGTCTACTAACACACTGATAACACCATACAAACACTGTCTACTAACAACACTCTGATAGCACCATACAAAGACTGACTAGTAACAACACACTGATAACACCATACAAACACGGTCTACTAACAACACACTGATAACACCATACAAACATTGTCTAGTAACAACACTCGGATAACACCATGCAAAAACGTTCTACTAACAACACACTGACAACACCATACAAACACTGTCTACTAACACTCTGATAACACCATACAAAAGCGGTCTAATAACAACACACTGATAACACAATACAAACACTGTCTAGTAACAACACTCTGATAACACCATGCAAAAACTGTCTAGTAACAACACACTGATAACACCATAAAACACTTTCTACTAACACACTGATAACACCATACAAACACTTTATAGTAACACACTGATAACACCATACAAATACTGTCTACTAACACACTGATAACACAATACTAACACTGTCTAGTAACAACACACTGATAACACCATACAAACACTGTCTAGTAACAACACTCTGATAACACCATGCAAAAACTGTATACCAACAACACACTGATAACTTCATACAAACACTGTCTACTAACACACTGATAACACCATACACACACGGTCTACTAACAACACTCTGATAACACCATTTAAACACTGTCAACTAACAAACTGATAACACCATACAAACAATGTCTACTAACACACTGATAATACCATACAAACACTTTCAACTAGCACACTGATAACACAATACAAACACTATCTAGTAACAACAAACTGATAACCCAATACAAACACTGTGTACTAACACACTGATAACACCATTCAAAAACTGTCTAGTAACAACACACTGATAACAGCATACAAACACTGTGTACTAACACACTGATAACACCATACAAACACTGTCTACTAACACACTGATAACACCATACAAACACTGTCTACTAACACACTGATAACACCATTCAAAAACTGTCTACTAACAACACAATGATAACACCATACAAACACTGTCTAGTATCAACACTCTGATAACACCATGCAAAAACTCTCTACTAACAAAACACTGATAACACCGTACAAACACTGTCTACTAACACACTGATAACACCATACAAAAGCGGTCTAATAACAACACACTGATAACACCACACAAACACTGTCTAGTAACAACACTCTGATAACACCATGCAAAAACGGTCTAATAACAACACACTGATAACACAATACAAACACTGTCTAGTAACAACACTCTGATAACACCATGCAAAAACTGTCTACTAACAACACACTGATAAAACCATAAAACACTTTCTACTAACACACTGATAACACCATACAAACACTTTATTGTAACACACTGATAACACCATAAAAATACTGTCTACTAACACACTGATAACACAATACAAACACTGTCTAGTAACAACACACTGATAACACCATACAAACACTGTCTAGTAACAACACTCTGATAACACCATGCAAAAACTGTATACCAACAACACACTGATAACACCATACAAACACTGTCTACTAACACACTGATGACACCATACAAACACTGTCTAGTAACAACACACTGATAAAACCATACAAAAACAGTCTACTAACACACTGATAACACCATTCAAAAATGGTCTAGTAACAACACAATGATAACACCATACAATCACTGTGTACTAACACACTGATAACACCGTACAAACACTGTCTAATAACAACACACTGATAACACCATACAAACACTGTCTAGTAACAACACTCTGATGACACCATGCAAAAACGGTCTACTAACAACACACTGATAACACCATACAATCACTGTCTACTAACACTTTGATAACACTATACAAAAGCGGTCTAATAACAACACACTGATAACACCATAAAAACACTGTCTAGTAACAACCCTCTGATAACACCATGCGAAAACTGTCTACTAAAAACACACTGATTTCACCATAAAACACTTTCTACTAACACACTGATAACACCATACAAACACTGCCCACTAACACAATGATAACAACTTACATACACTGTCTACTGACAACAAACGGATAACACCATACAAACACTGTCTACTGACACACTGATAACACCATACAAACACTGTCTACTAACACATTGATAACATCATACAACCACTGTCAACTAACACACTGATAACAACATACAAACACTGTCTTGCAACAGCACACTGATAAATCCATACAAACACTATCTACTAACAACACACTGATAACACAATACAAACGCTGTCTACTAACAACACACTGATAACACCACACAAACACTTTCTACTGACAAAGCACTTATAACACCATACAAACAATGTCTACTAACAAACTGATAATACCATACAAATACTTTCAACTAGCACACTGATAACACAATACAACCACTGTCTAGTAACAACACACTGATAAAACTGTCACGGTTTACTAAGCCAGAACCCAGAAGCAGACCAGGACAAGGTAGGTTGAAACAAAGGTGAGTGTTTATTTAATAGATCCACGAGTGAGGCTGAATAATCCAGGGAACAGAGCGGGTGGCGTGGATGGGTTGTTGAGGGTGCAGTGGTAGGTCCAGTAATGGCTCGGCAGCCGCCGACCATCAGGCAGAGGTTGGATGAAGGTTCCGGATGAGTGACTGCAGATGGAACAAAACGGAGGTAAGTACAAAACAAGCAAACAAGGTGCAAAACAACAAAACTAACGCTACATGCTCTAAGGCTGATCCACTGATAAACATACTGTTCATGGCTAACGATCCGGCAGGGAATGGATGTTAGGACAGAGCCTAAGAAGGGTGATGATCAGGACCAGGTGTGCAGATTGCTGATGGGATGCAGGTGCGGAAATCAAGAGAGCTCCCGCCTAGCAACGTTGCCCGGCAACCAGGCAGGGAGCGTTTCCAGAACCCTCGGGAAACTGGAGATCCCGAGCAGAAAAACTAGTACCCAGACAGAAACCGACTCAGACTGCAGGGATCGTTACAGTACCCCCCTCCGACGAACGCCACCGGGCGGACTCCCCGGAGCGCCAGGATGGAGGCGGTAGAAGTCACGAATGAGGTCAGCATCTAGGATCTGTCGCCGCGGAATCCAACTCCTCTCTTCAGGACCATACCCCTCCCAGTCCACGAGATACTGGAAACCCCGGCCCCGCCGTCTGGAATCCATGATGCGTCGCACCGTGTAGGCAGGACCACCTCCGATCATCCGAGGAGGAGGAGGAGGAGGCGGAGGAGGCAACAGAGGACTGAGGAGAACAGGCTTGAGGCAGGAGACATGAAAGGTGGGATGGACTCTGAGCGTCCTCGGTAGTTTGAGTCGAACTGCCACCGGATTGATCACCTTCTCCACCACAAACGGACCAATGAACTTCGGTGACAACTTCCTAGACTCAGTCCGTAAAGGAAGATCCCGTGTGGCCAACCAGACCCTATCTCCGATGGTATAGGTGGGAGCGGGGATCCGGCGACGATTCGCCTGGAGCTGATACCGGTCCGAAACTCTAAGAAGTGCCTTTCTGGCCCGATGCCAGGTCCGGTGGCAACGACGAATATGGGCCTGAACAGAGGGCACTGAGAGCTCCTTCTCCTGAGAAGGGAACAAGGGAGGTTGGTAGCCATACAGGCACTGGAAGGGGAGACATCCCAGTGGCAGATGTAGGGAGAGTATTGTGGGCATACTCAACCCAAGGCAACTGAGAGACCCAGGAGGTGGGGTTGGAGGAGACAAGGCAGCGTAGCGTGGATTCCATCTTCTGGTTGGCTCTCTCCGCCTGACCATTAGATTGGGGGTGAAAACCAGATGTGAGACTGACTGTAGCTCCAATGGCCAAACAGAAGGACTTCCAGACAGCAGAGGTAAACTGAGGGCCACGGTCGGAAACGATATCACTGGGCAAACCGTGGACCCTGAAAACCTCCCTAACCAGGATCTCGGACGTCTCCGAGGCAGAGGGAAGCTTGGCAATTGGCACAAAGTGGGCGAACTTGCTGAATCTGTCCACGATAGTCAGAACGACCGTGTTCCCCTCAGAAGAGGGCAACCCAGTGACAAAGTCCAGGGCCAGATGCGACCATGGTCGCCGGGGAATAGGAAGGGGGGTGAAGTAGTCCAGAGCTGGGCCGATTGGTACTCTTATTCTGCGCACACACTGGACAGGCAGCAACAAAACCCCGAGTATCCTCGGCCATGGCAGGCCACCAAAAACGTCTGCGAAGAAACGCCATCGTCCGAGCCACGCCAGGGTGACAAGCCATCTTGCTGGCGTGGGACCATTTGAGGACAGCAGGGACGAACCGACTCAGGCACAAACAACCGACCGGGTGGACCGTTACCGGGACCGGGCTGCGTCCGAAGGGCCGCCATCACCTCCTCCTCAATCTTCCACATAACTGCTCCCACGACGCAGTTCCGGGGAGAATTGTCTCGGTCTTGGACCCACTCTCTTCCGTCTTGGAGAACATCCGGGGACAAGGCGTCCGCCTTGCCGTTCTTAGATCCAGGTCGGAACGTCAGGGAAAAAATTGAATCGTCCGAAAAACAACGCCCACCTGGCCTGACGGGAGTTGAGACGTCTAGCCGATTGCACGTAAGCAAGATTCTTGTGGTCAGTCCAGACAATAAACGGTTGCTCCGCCCCTCCAACCAGTGGCGCCACTCCTCCAAGGCAAGTTTCACCGCGAGAAGCTCCCGGTTACCCACATCGTAGTTCCTCTCCGCAGGCGAAAGGCGACGAGAGTAGTAGGCGCAGGGATGGAGTTTACTGTCCGTGGAGCATCGCTGCGACAGGATGGCGCCAACTCCCACATCAGACGCGTCCACTTCAACGACGAACTGACGGGCCGTGTCCGGTTGAGAGAGAATCGGTGCGTTGGTGAATCGCCTCTTCAAATCCAGAAACGCTCGATCCGCCTCCGGATTCCACTTGAAGGTCCTGATACTGGAAGTCAAGGCAGTTAACGGAGCGGCCACACGGCTGTAATCCCGGATGAATCTGCGGTAGAAATTCGCAAACCCCAAAAATCTCTGGAGCTGCAATCTCGTACCGGGCTGGGCCCATTCCAGAACCGCTCTAACCTTCTCCTGGTCCATCCTAATCTCTCCCCTGGAGATGATGTACCCGAGAAAGGATGTCGTGTGGGCGTGAAACTCGCACTTCTCGGCCTTCACGAACAGGCGATTCTCCAACAATCGCTGCAGAACCTGCCGGACATGCTGGACGTGGTCGGAAGGTTCCTTCGAGAAGATCAGAATGTCATCCAGGTAAACAAACACAAAGAGACCGATCATATCTCTCAGGACGTCGTTCACCATACTCTGGAATACCGCTGGAGCATTGGTCAGTCCAAACGGCATCACCTGATACTCGAAGTGACCCATCGGTGTATTGAAACCCGTCAACCACTCGTCCCCCTCTCTGATCCGGACCATGTGATACGCATTGCGTAGGTCTAGCTTGGTGAACACCGTAGCACCCTGTAAGGAGTCGAAGGCAGAACTCATCAAGGGCAGGGGATACTTGTTCTTGACCGTGATGTCATTCAACCCCCGATAATCAATACACGGTCGAAGAGAGCCATCCTTCTTACCCACAAAGAAGAATCCTGCCCCCAGGGGTGATGACGAGGACGAACGAGACCAGCAGCTAGGGACTCCTTGATGTAGGTCTCCAAAGCCTCACGTTCAGGTCGGGAGATACTGTATAACCTTCCCTTGGGGTAGACAGCTCCAGGGAACAGGTTGATGGCACAATCATATGGTCGGGTGGGGAGGGAGTGACAGAGCCTTCTGCTTACTGAACACTTCCCCAAATCGTGATATGTCTCGGGAACCAGGGACAAATCTGGGGGTTTAGCCTCAATCACCTGACTGGGAACCGAATGGGAACAGGCAGTCTTGAGACAGTTAGCATGACAATCAAGGCTCCAACTCGTTACCTTGCCCGTCACCCAATCGAACGTGGGATTGTGTTCCTTCAGCCAGGGGTATCCAAGGACCAGAGGAACATGGGAAGACGGCAGAATGAAGAATGAAATCATCTCCGAATGATTCCCCGACAACAGCATCTTAACCGGTTCAGTCCTCATCGTGATACGTGCCAGACTACTGCTGTTCAGAGTGGTCGCTTCAATGGCTTCCGGCAATTGCTCCTTGGAAAGCCCCAGCTGTTCCACCAACTCGGCATCAAGAAAGCTTCCATCGGCACCTGAATCGATAAAAGCGTTAATCGCTAAGCTCTGATTCCTGTTCATAAGGGGGCTTTCATAAGACCGCCGGGAACAGGTGGCGAGGTAATGTCCCGAACCACCACAGTAGAGGCAACAGTTAGTCCTACATCTGAGTTGGCGTTCCTCCTTGGTTAACCCGTGCCGCCCTACTTGCATTGGTTCAGAATCGGGAGACAGGACCTCTCCACTAATCCTGTGTGGTGGACGATGATCGACGTATTCTGGTCCAATCCCCAACCCGACTGGAACCTGAGAAGCTGATCGATTGGACGGAACCCATTGCTTCTCCCTCCTTCGCTCTCGGACTCGATTATCCACCCGAATAGACAAGGCTACCAAGCTGTCCAGGTCACTAGGCTCCGGATAGGAGATCAACTCATCCTTGAGCTGCTCCGACAGACCCTGGTAAAAGGCCGCTTGCAGAGACTCCTCATTCCACCCACTCTCCACAGCCAACGTCTTGAACTCGATCACGAAGTCGGCCACGCTGCGAGCCCTTGGCGAAGCGAAAACAGGCGCCCTAGCTGCGTCCCCCCCTCGGACGGAATGGTCGAAGAGCTTCCTCATCTCGGCCGTGAACCCCTGGTATGAAGCCATGCAGGGGTCCTGTCGTTCCCAAACGGCTGAAGCCCACTCCAGCGCTCGACCACGCAGCAACTCAATCACAAAGGCTATCCTAGCCTTGTCTGTGGCATAAGAGTAGGGCTGTAGATCGAACACTAACCCACACTGCATAAGGAAAGAACGGCATCTTCCCAGCTCCCCTCATATTTATCCGGCGTCGGAACCTTGGGCTCACGGAAGGACACAGCTCCAGAAGCGGCAGGCGAGATGGGTGAAACCGGTAGTGGATCCTCCACCGGAAACTTGCGCTGGTTCTGGACCTCCGTCAGACCGGTAGAAAGGTTCCGAACTGCCAACGCGATCTCCTGTAGCTCCGTGCTATGATGGCCCAACATCTTCTCCTGATGGGTAATGGCATGGCGAACAGAGTCCAGGTCCGCTGGGTTCATTACTGGCCGGATCGTTCTGTCACGGTTTACTAAGCCAGAACCCAGAAGCAGACCAGGACAAGGTAGGTTGAAACAAAGGTGAGTGTTTATTTAATAGATCCACGAGTGAGGCTGAATAATCCAGGGAACAGAGCGGGTGGCGTGGATGGGTTGTTGAGGGTGCAGTGGTAGGTCCAGTAATGGCTCGGCAGCCGCCGACCATCAGGCAGAGGTTGGATGAAGGTTCCGGATGAGTGACTGCAGATGGAACAAAACGGAGGTAAGTACAAAACAAGCAAACAAGGTGCAAAACAACAAAACTAACGCTACATGCTCTAAGGCTGATCCACTGATAAACATACTGTTCATGGCTAACGATCCGGCAGGGAATGGATGTTAGGACAGAGCCTAAGAAGGGTGATGATCAGGACCAGGTGTGCAGATTGCTGATGGGATGCAGGTGCGGAAATCAAGAGAGCTCCCGCCTAGCAACGTTGCCCGGCAACCAGGCAGGGAGCGTTCCAGAACCCTCGGGAAACTGGAGATCCCGAGCAGAAAAACTAGTACCCAGACAGAAACCGACTCAGACTGCAGGGATCGTTACAAAAACAATACAAACACTGTCTAGTAATAACACACTGACAACACCATACAAACACTGTCTACTAACACACTTATAACACCATACAAACACTGTATACTAACACACTGATAACACCATACACACACGGTCTACTAATAACACTCTGATAACACCATACAAACACTGTCAACTAACAAACTGATAACACCATACAAACAATGTCTACTAACACACTGATAATACCATACAAACACTTTCAACTAGCACACTGATAACACAATACAAACACTATCTAGTAACAACACACTGATAACACCATACAAACACTGTCTATTAACAACACTCTGATAACAACATGCAAAAACTGTCTACTAACAACACACTAATAACACCATACAAACACTGTCTACTGACACACTGATAACACCATACAAACACTGTCTAGTAACAACACACTGATAACACCATGCAAACACTGTCTACTAACACATTGATAACATCATACAACCACTGTCAACTAACACACTGATAACAACATACAAACACTGTCTTGCAACAACACACTGATAAATCCATACAAACACTATCTACTAACAACACACTGATAACACAATACAAACGCTGTCTACTAACAACACACTGATAACACCACACAAACACTTTCTACTGACAAAGCACTGATAACATCATACAAAAGCTATCAACTAAGAAACTTATAACACCACACAAACAATGTCTACTAACAAACTGATAATACCATACAAATACTTTCAACTAGCACACTGATAACACAATACAACCACTGTCTAGTAACAACACACTGATAAAACAATACAAACACTGTCTAGTAATAACACACTGACAACACCATACAAACACTGTCTACTAACACACTGATAACACCATACAAACACTGTCTACTAACAACACACTGATAACTTCATACAAACACTGTATACTAACACACTGATAACACCATACACACACGGTCTACTAACAACACTCTGATAACACCATACAAATACTGTCAACTAACAAACTGATAACACCATACAAACAATGTCTACTAACACACTGATAATACCATACAAACACTTTCAACTAGCACACTGATAACACAATACAAACACTATCTAGTAACAACAAACTGATAACACCATACAAACACTGTCTATTAACAACACTCTGATAACACCATGCAAAAACTGTATACAAACAACACACTGATAACACCATACAAACACTGTCTACTAACATATTGTTGACACCATACAAACACTGTCTAGTAACAACACACTGATAACACGATACAAACACTGTCTACTAACACACTGATAACACCATTCAAAAATGGTCTAGTAACAACACACTGATAACAGCATACAAACACTGTGTACTAACACACTGATAACACCATACAAACACTGTCTACTAACACACTGATAACACCATACAAACAATGTCTACTAACAACACTCTGATAACACCATACAAACACTGTCTAGTACATTTACATTTACATTTACGGAATTTAGCAGACGCTCTTATCCAGAGCGACTTACAAATTGGTGCATTCACCTTATAGCCAGTGGGATAACCACTTTACAAATGTTTTTTATTTCATTTTTTTTTGGGGGGGTAGAATAATTACTTTATCCTATCCCAGATATTCCTTAAAGAGGTGGGGTTTCAAATGTCTCCGGAAGGTGGTGAGTGACTCCGCTGTCCTGGCGTCGTGAGGGAGCTTGTTCCACCATTGGGGTGCCGGAGCAGCGAACAGTTTTGACTGGGCTGAGCGGGAACTATGCTTCCGCAGAGGAAAGGGAGCCAGCAGGCCAGAGGTGGATGAACGCAATGCCCTCGTTTGGGAGTAGGGACTGATCAGAGCCTGAAGGTACGGAGGTGCCGTTCCCCTCACAGCTCCATAGGCAAGCACCATGGTCTTGTAACAGATGAGAGCTTCAACTGGAAGCCAGTGGAGTGTGCGGAGGGGCGGGGTGACGTGAGAGAACTTGGGAAGGTTGAACAATAGACGGGCTGCGGCATTCTGGATGAGTTGTAGGGGTTTAATGGCACAGGCAGGGAGCCCAGCCAACAGCGAGTTGCAGTAATCCAGACGGGAGATGACAAGTGCCTGGATTAGGACCTGTGCCGCTTCCTGTGTAAGGCAGGGTCGTACTCTCCGAATGTTGTAGAGCATGAACCTACAGGATCGGGTCACCGCCTTGATGTTAGCGGAGAACGACAGGGTGTTGTCCAGGGTCACGCCAAGGCTTTTCGCACTCTGGGAGGAGGACACAACGGAGTTGTCAACCGTGATGGCGAGATCATGGAACGGGCAGTCCTTCCCCGGGAGGAAGAGCAGCTCCGTCTTGCCAAGGTTCAGCTTGAGGTGGTGATCCGTCATCCATACTGATATGTCTGCCAGACATGCAGAGATGCGATTCGCCACCTTGTTATCAGAAGGGGGAAAGGAGAAGATTAGTTGTGTATCGTCAGTGTAGCAATGATAGGAGAGGCCATGTGAGGATATGACAGAGCCAAGTGACTTGGTGTATAGCGAGAATAGGAGAGGGCCTAGAACTGAGCCCTGGGGGACACCAGTGGTGAGAGTACGTGGTGCGGAGACAGCTTCTCGCCACGCCACTTGGTAGGAGCGACCGGTCAGGTAGGACGCAATCCAGGAGTGAGCCGCGCCGGAGATGCCCAGCTCGGAGAGGGTGGAGAGGAGGATCTGATGGTTCACAGTATCAAAGACAGCAGACAGGTCTAGAAGGACAAGAGCTTTAGCAGTGCGGAGAGCCTCCGTGACACAGAGAAGAGCAGTCTCAGTTGAATGACCAGTCTTGAAACCTGACTGGTTTGGATCAAGAAGGTCATTCTGAGAGAGATAGCAAGAGAGTTGGCTAAAGACGGCACGCTCAATAGTTTTGGAAAGAAAAGAAAGAAGGGATACTGGTCTGTAGTTGTTGACATCAGAGGGATCGAGTGTTGGTTTTTTGAGAAGGGGTGCAACTCTCGCTCTCTTGAAGACGGAAGGGACATAGCCAGCGGTCAAGGATGAGTTGATCAGCGAGGTGAGGTAGGGGAGAAGGTCACCGGAGATGGTCTGGAGAAGAGAGGAGGGGATAGGGTCAAGCGGGCAGGTTGTTGGGCGGCCTGTAGTCACAAGTCGCAAGATTTTATCTGGAGAGAGAGGGGAGAAAGAAGTCAAAGCATAGGGTAGGGCAATGTGAGCAGGACCAGCAGTGTCATTTGACTTAACAAACGAGGATCGGATGTCGTCAACCTTCTTTTCAAAGTGGTTGACGAAGTCATCCACAGAGAGGGAGGAGGGGGGATTCAGCAGGGAGGAGAATGTGGCAAAGAGCTTCCTAGGGTTAGAGGCAGATGCTTGGAATTTAGAGTGTTAGAAAGTGGCCTTAGCAGCAGAAACAGATGAAGAAAATGTAGAGAGGAGGGATTGAAAAGATGGCAGGTCCGCAGGGAGTCTAGTTTTCTTCCATTTCCGCTCAGCTGCCCGGAGCTCTGTTCTGTGAGCTCGCAATGAGTCATCAAGCCACGGAGCTGGAGGGGAGGACCGAGCCGGCCGGGAGGATAGGGGACATAGAGAGTCAAAGGATGCAGAAAGGGAGGAGAGGAGGGTTGAGGAGGGAGAATCAGGAGATTGGAGGGAGAAGAATTGAGCAGAGGGAAGAGATGATAGGATGGAAGAGGAGAGAGTAGCGGGAGAGAGAGAGCGAAGGTTGCGGCGGCGCATTACCATCTGTGTAGGGGCAGAGTGAGTAGTGTTGGAGGAGAGCGAGAGAGAAAAGGATACAAAGTAGTGGTCGGAGACATGGAGGGGAGTTGCAGTGAGATTAGTAGAACAACAGCATCTAGTAAAGATGAGGTCAAGCGTATTGCCTGCCTTGTGAGTAGGGGGGGACGGTGAGAGGGTGAGGTCAAAAGAGGAGAGGAGTGGAAAGAAGGAGGCAGAGAGAAATGAGTCAAATGTAGACCTAGGGAGGTTGAAATCCCCCAGAACTGTGAGGGGTGAGCCATCCTCAGGAAAGGAACTTATCAAGGCGTCAAGCTCATTGATGAACTCTCCAAGGGAACCTGGAGGGCGATAGATGACAAGGATATTAAGCTTAAATGGGCTAGTGACAACACTCTAATAACACCATGCAAAAACTCTCTACTAACAAAACACTGATAACACCGTACAAACACTGTCTACTAACACACTGATAACACCATACAAAAGCGGTCTAATAACAACACACTGATAACACCATTCAAACACTGTCTAGTAACAACACTCTGATAACACCATGCAAAATCTGTCTACTACCAACACACTGATAACACCATAAAAAACGTTCTACTAACACACTGATAACACCATACAAACACTTTATAGTAACACACTGATTACACCATAAACAAGTATGTCTACTAACACACTGATAACACCATACAAACACTGTCAACTAACACAATGATAACAACTTACAAACACAATCTACTGACAACAAACTGATAACACCATACAAACACTGTCTACTGACAAAATGATAACACAATACAAACACTGTCTAGTAACAACACACTGATAACATCATACAAACACTATATATTAACAACACACTGATAACACAATACAAACGCTGTCTACTAACAACACACTGATAACAACACAAACACTGTCTACTGACAAAGCACTGATAACACCATACAAACACTGTCAACTAAGAAACTGATAACACCATACAAACAATGTCTACTAACACACTGATAATACCATACAAACACTTTCAACTAGCACACTGATAACACAATACAAACACTGTCTAGTAACAAAACACTGATAACACCATACAAACACTGTCTAGTAACAACACACTGATAACACCATACAAACATTGTCTATAACAACACTGATAACACCATGCAAAAACGGTCTAATAACAACACACTGATAACACCATTCAAACACTGTCTAGTAACAACACTCTGATAACACCAATACAAACACTGTCTACTACCAACACACTGATAACACCATAAAAAACGTTCTACTAACACACTGATAACACCATACAAACACTTTATTGTAACACACTGATTACACCATAAACAATTATGTCTACTAACACACTGATAACACCATACAAACACTGTCAACTAACACAATGATAACAACTTACAAACACTATCTACTGACAACAAACTGATAACACCATACAAACACTGTCTACTGACAAAATGATAACACAATACAAACACTGTCTAGTAACAACACACTGATAACATCATACAAACACTATATATTAACAACACACTGACAACACAATACAAAAATGCTGTCTACTAACAACACACTGATAACAACACAAACACTGTCTACTGACAAAGCACTGATAACACCATACAAACACTGTCAACTAAGAAACTGATAACACCATACAAACAATGTCTACTAACACACTGATAATACCATACAAACACTTTCAACTAGCACACTGATAACACAATACAAACACTGTCTAGTAACAAAACACTGATAACACCATACAAACACTGTCTAGTAACAACACACTGATAACACCCTACAAACATTGTCTATAACAACACTGATAACACCATGCAAAAACGGTCTAATAACAACACACTGATAACACCATACAAAAACGGTCTAATAACAACACAATGATAACACCATACAAACACTGTCTACTAACAACACACTGATAACACCATACAAAAACTGTCTACTAACAACACACTGATAAAACCATACAAACACTGTCTAGTAACACACTGATAAAACCATAAACAAAATGTCTACTAACACACTGATAACACCAAACAAATACTGTCTACTAACAACACTCTGATAACACCATACAAAGTGTCACGCCCTGACTCAGAGGACGCTTGTATGTTGAGTCAGGGTGTGTATTTTCCTTGCTGTGTTTGTCCATGTTTTACATTCTAGTATGTATAGATCTATGTTGGCCTGTGTGGAGGAGTCCTCACGGGAAGAGGAGTGCCGATGACGGAGACCCGAGAGGCAAACCCCAAGAAAATGTTGGGGGGGGCACACAGTGTGGACGACAAGGCAGCAGGAGGCCGCGACAGGGCATACAAAGACTGTCTACTAACAATACACTGATAACACCATACAAACACTGTCTACTAACACACTGATAACACCATACAATCACTGTCTAGTAACAACACACTGATAACACCATATAAACACTGTATTCTAACACACTGATAAAACCATACAAACACTGTCTACTAACACACTGATAACACCATACAAACACTGTCTACTAACAGCACACTGATAACACCACACAAAAACTGTCTAGTAACACATTGATAATGCCATAAACCCACTGTCTACTAAAACACTGATAACAACATACAAACACTGTCTATTAACAAAACACTGATAACACCATACAAACACTCTCTACCAACAATACACTGATAACACCATAAAAAAATACTGTCTACTAACACACTGATAACACCATAAAACACGTTCTACTAACACACTGATAACACCATAAAAATACTGTCTACTAAAACACTGGTAACACCATACAAACACTGTCCAATAACACAATGATAAGAACATACAAACACTGTCTACTGACAACAAACTGATAACACCATACAAATACTGTCTTCTGAAACACTGATAACACCATACAAACACTGTCTACTGACTACACACTGATAACACCATACAAACACTGTCTAGTAACAACACACGGATAACACCATACAAACACTGTCTACTAACAACACACTGATAACACCATACAAACATGGTCTACTAACAAACTGATAACACCATACAAACACTGTCTAGTTAGAACACACTGAAAACACCACAAAACACTGTCTACGACAAAGCACTGATAACACCATACAAACACTGTCAACTAAGAAACTGATAACACCATACAAACAATGTCTACTAACACACTGATAATACCATACAAACACTTTCAACTAGCACACGGATAACACAATACAAACACTGTCTAGTATCAACAAACTGATAACACCATACAAAAACTGTCTACTAACACACTGATAAAACCATAAAAACAATGTCTACTAACACACTGATAATACCATACAAATACTGTCTACTAACACACTGATAACACCATACAAACACATTGTTTACTAACAGCACACTGATAACACCACACAAACACTGTCTAGTAACAACACACTGATAACACCATATAAACACTGTATTCTAACACAATGATAAAACCATACAAACACTGTCTACTAACACACTGATAACACCATACATTTACATTTACATTTTAGTCATTTAGCAGACGCTCTTATCCAGAGCGACTTACAGTTAGTGAATACATTTTTTTTTTTATACTGGCCCCCCGTGGGAATCGAACCCACAACCCTGGCGTTGCAAACGCCATGCTCTATCAACTGAGCTACATCCCTGCCGGCCATTCCCTCCCCTACCCTGGACGACGCTGGGCCAATTGTGCGCCGCCCATGAGTCTCCCGGTCGCGGCCGGCTGCGACAGAGCCTGGATTTGAACCAGGATCTCTAGTGGCACAGTTAGCACTGCGATGCAGTGCCTTAGACCACTGCGCCACTCAGGAGACACACCACTGCGCCACCCATACAAACACATTGTTTACTAACAGCACACTGATAACACCACACAAACACTGTCTAGTAACACATTGATAATGCCATAAACCCACTGTCTACTAAAACACTGATAACAACATACAAACACTGTCTATTAACAAAACACTGATAACACCATACAAACACTCTCTAGTAACAATACACTGATAACACCATAAAAAATACTGTCTACTGACAACACAATGATAACACCATACAAATACTGTCTACTAACACAATGATAACACCATACAAACACTGTCTAGTAACAACACACTGATAACACAACACAATCACTGTCTACTGACAACACACTAATAACACCATACAAACACTGTCTAGGAACACGCTGATAACACCAGACAAACACTCCCCACTGACAACACACTTATAAAGCCATACAAATACTGTCTACTGACAACACACTGACAACACCCTGCCAACACTGTCAACTTACACACTGATAACACCACACAAACACAGTATATTGACAACAGACTGATAACACCATGCAAACACTGTCTACTAACAACACACTGATAACACCATACAAACACTGTCTACTGACAACACGCTGATAACACCATACAAAAACTGTCTACTGACAACACACTGACAACACCATACAAACACTGTATACTGACAACACACTGATAACACCAATACAAACACTGTCTACTGACAACACACTGATAACACCATACAAACACTGTCTACTGACAACACACTGATAGCACCATACAAACACTGTCTCTTAAAAACACAGTGATAACACCATACAAACACTGTCTAAAATCACAGTGATAACACCATACAAAAACTGTCTACTAACACACTGATAACACCATACACACATAGTATATTGACAACAGACTGATAACACCATACAAACACTGTCTACTAACAACACACTGATAACACTGTCTACTGACAACACACTGATAACACCATACAAAAACTGTCTACTGACAACACACTGATAACACCATACAAACACTGTCTACTGACAACACACTGATAACCCCATACAAACACTGTCTACTGACAACACACTGATAACACAATACAAACACTGTCTAGTAACAACACACTGAAAACACCATACAAACACTGTCTACTAACACACTGATAACAACATACAAACACTGTCTAGTAACAACACACTGATAACACCATACAAACACTGTCTAGTAACAACACACTGATAACACAACCCAATCACTGTCTACTGAAAACACACTGACAACATCCTGCAAACACTGTCAACTTACACACTGATAACACCACACAAACACAGTATATTGACAACAGACTGATAACACCATACAAACACGGTCTACTAACAACACACTGATAACACCATACAAACACTGTCTACTAACACAATGATAACAACTTACAAACACTATCTACTGACAACAAACTGATAACACCATACAAACACTGTCTACTGACAAAATGATAACACAATACAAACACTGTCTAGTAACAACACACTGATAACATCATACAAACACTATATATTAACAACACATTGATTACACAATACAAACGCTGTCTACTAACAACACACTGATAACAACACAAACACTGTCTACTGACAAAGCACTGATAACACCATACAAACACTGTCAACTAAGAAACTGATAACACCATACAAACAATGTCTACTAACACACTGATAATACCATACAAACACTTTCAACTAGCACACTGATAACACAATACAAACACTGTCTAGTAACAAAACACTGATAACACCATAAAAACACTGTCTAGTAACAACACACTGATAACACCATACAAACATTGTCTATAACAACACTGATAACACCATGCAAAAACGGTCTAATAACAACACACTGATAACACCATTCAAACACTGTCTAGTAACAACACTCTGATAACACCATTCAAACATTGTCTAGTAACAACACTCTGATAACACCATGCAAAATCTGTCTACTACCAACACACTGATAACACCATAAAAAACGTTCTACTAACACACTGATAACACCATACAAACACTTTATAGTAACACACTGATTACACCATAAACAATTATGTCTACTAACACACTGATAACACCATACAAACACTGTCAACTAACACAATGATAACAACTTACAAACACTATCTACTGACAACAAACTGATACCACCATACAAACACTGTCTACTGACAAAATGATAACACAATACAAACACTGTCTAGTAACAACACACTGATAACATCATACAAACACTATATATTAACAACACACTGATAACACAATACAAACGCTGTCTACTAACAACACACTGATAACAACACAAACACTGTCTACTGACAAAGCACTGATAACACCATACAAACACTGTCAACTAAGAAACTGATAACACCATACAAACAATGTCTACTAACACACTGATAATACCATACAAACACTTTCAACTAGCACACTGATAACACAATACAAACACTGTCTAGTAACAAAACACTGATAACACCATACAAACACTGTCTAGTAACAACACACTGATAACACCATACAAACATTGTCTATAACAACACTGATAACACCATGCAAAAACGGTCTAATAACAACACACTGATAACACCATTCAAACACTGTCTAGTAACAACACTCTGATAACACCAATACAAACACTGTCTACTACCAACACACTGATAACACCATAAAAAACGTTCTACTAACACACTGATAACACCATACAAACACTTTATAGTAACACACTGATTACACCATAAACAATTATGTCTACTAACACACTGATAACACCATACAAACACTGTCAACTAACACAATGATAACAACTTACAAACACTATCTACTGACAACAAACTGATAACACCATACAAACACTGTATACTGACAAAATGATAACACAATACAAACACTGTCTAGTAACAACACACTGATAACATCATACAAACACTATATATTAACAACACACTGACAACACAATACAAACGCTGTCTACTAACAACACACTGATAACAACACAAACACTGTCTACTGACAAAGCACTGATAACACCATACAAACACTGTCAACTAAGCAACTGATAACACCATACAAACAATGTCTACTAACACACTGATAATACCATACAAACACTTTCAACTAGCACACTGATAACACAATACAAACACTGTCTAGTAACAAAACACTGATAACACCATACAAACACTGTCTAGTAACAACACACTGATAACACCCTACAAACATTGTCTATAACAACACTGATAACACCATGCAAAAACGGTCTAATAACAACACACTGATAACACCATACAAAAACGGTCTAATAACAACACAATGATAACACCATACAAACACTGTCTACTAACAACACACTGATAACACCATACAAAAACTGTCTACTAACAACACACTGATAAAACCTTACAAACACTGTCTAGTAACACACTGATAACACCAAACAAATACTGTCTACTAACAACACTCTGATAACACCATAGAAAGTGTTACGCCCTGACTCAGAGGACGCTTGTATGTTGAGTCAGGGTGTGTATTTTCCTTGCTGTGTTTGTCCATGTTGTACATTCTAGTATGTATAGATCTATGTTGGCCTGTGTGGAGGAGTCCTCACGGGAAGAGGAGTGCCGATGACGGAGACCCGAGAGGCAACCCCAAGAAAATGTTGGGGTGGGGGGGGGCACACAGTGTGGACGACAAGGCAGCAGGAGGCCGCGACAGGGCATACAAAGACTGTCTACTAACAATACACTGATAACACCATACAAACACTGTCTACTAACACAATGATAACACCATACAATCACTGTCTAGTAACAACACACTGATAACACCATATAAATACTGTCTTCTAACACACTGATAAAACCATACAAACACTGTCTACTAACACACTGATAACACCATACAAACACTGTCTACTAACAGCACACTGATAACACCACACAAAAACTGTCTAGTAACACATTGATAATGCCATAAACCGACTGTCTACAAAAACACTGATAACAACATACAAACACTGTCTATTAACAAAACACTGATAACACCATACAAACACTCTCTACTAACAATACACTGATAACACCATAAAAAATACTGTCTACTAACACACTGATAACACCATAAAACACGTTCTACTAACACACTGATAACACCATAAAAATACTGTCTACTAAAACACTGGTAACACCATACAAACACTGTCCAATAACACAATGATAAGAACATACAAACACTGTCTACTGACAACAAACTGATAACACCATACAAATACTGTCTTCTGAAACACTGATAACACCATACAAACACTGTCTACTGACTACACACTGATAACACCATACAAACACTGTCTAGTAACAACACACTGATAACACCATACAAACACTGTCTACTAACAACACACTGATAACACCATACAAACATGGTCTACTAACAAACTGATAACACCATACAAACACTGTCTAGTTAGAACACACTGAAAACACCACAAAACACTGTCTACGACAAAGCACTGATAACACCATACAAACACTGTCAACTAAGAAACTGATAACACCATACAAACAATGTCTACTAACACACTGATAATACCATACAAACACTTTCAACTAGCACACTGATAACACAATACAAACACTGTCTAGTATCAACAAACTGATAACACCATACAAAAACTGTCTACTAACACACTGATAAAACCATAAAAACAATGTCTACTAACACACTGATAATACCATACAAATACTGTCTACTAACACACTGATAACACCATACAAACACATTGTTTACTAACAGCACACTGATAACACCACACAAACACTGTCTAGTAACAACACACTGATAACACCATATAAACACTGTATTCTAACACACTGATAAAACCATACAAACACTGTCTACTAACACACTGATAACACCATACAAACACATTGTTTACTAACAGCACACTGATAACACCACACAAACACTGTCTAGTAACACATTGATAATGCCATAAACCCACTGTCTACTAAAACACTGATAACAACACACAAACACTGTCTATTAACAAAACACTGATAACACCATACAAACACTCTCTACTAACAATACACTGATAACACCATAAAAAATACTGTCTACTGACAACACAATGATAACACCATACAAATACTGTCTACTAACACAATGATAACACCATACAAACACTGTCTAGTAACAACACACTGATAACACAACACAATCACTGTCTACTGACAACACACTAATAACACCATACAAACACTGTCTAGGAACACGCTGATAACACCAGACAAACACTCCCCACTGACAACACACTTATAAAACCATACAAATACTGTCTACTGACAACACACTGACAACACCCTGCCAACACTGTCAACTTACACACTGATAACACCACACAAACACAGTATATTGACAACAGACTGATAACACCATGCAAACACTGTCTACTAACAACACACTGATAACACCATACAAACACTGTCTACTAACAACACACTGATAACACCATACAAACATGGTCTACTAACAAACTGATAACACCATACAAACACTGTCTAGTTAGAACACACTGAAAACACCACAAAACACTGTCTACGACAAAGCACTGATAACACCATACAAACACTGTCAACTAAGAAACTGATAACACCATACAAACAATGTCTACTAACACACTGATAATACCATACAAACACTTTCAACTAGCACACTGATAACACAATACAAACACTGTCTAGTATCAACAAACTGATAACACCATACAAAAACTGTCTACTAACACACTGATAAAACCATAAAAACAATGTCTACTAACACACTGATAATACCATACAAATACTGTCTACTAACACACTGATAACACCATACAAACACATTGTTTACTAACAGCACACTGATAACACCACACAAACACTGTCTAGTAACAACACACTGATAACACCATATAAACACTGTATTCTAACACACTGATAAAACCATACAAACACTGTCTACTAACACACTGATAACACCATACAAACACATTGTTTACTAACAGCACACTGATAACACCACACAAACACTGTCTAGTAACACATTGATAATGCCATAAACCCACTGTCTACTAAAACACTGATAACAACATACAAACACTGTCTATTAACAAAACACTGATAACACCATACAAACACTCTCTACTAACAATACACTGATAACACCATAAAAATACTGTCTACTGACAACACAATGATAACACCATACAAATACTGTCTACTAACACAATGATAACACCATACAAACACTGTCTAGTAACAACACACTGATAACACAACACAATCACTGTCTACTGACAACACACTAATAACACCATACAAACACTGTCTAGGAACACGCTGATAACACCAGACAAACACTCCCCACTGACAACACACTTATAAAACCATACAAATACTGTCTACTGACAACTCACTGACAACACCCTGCCAACACTGTCAACTTACACACTGATAACACCACACAAACACAGTATATTGACAACAGACTGATAACACCATACAAACACTGTCTACTGACAACACGCTGATAACACCATACAAACACTGTCTACTGACAACACACTGACAACACCATACAAACACTGTCTACTGACAACACACTGATAACACCAATACAAACACTGTCTACTGACAACACACTGATAACACCATACAAACACTGTCTACTGACAACACACTGATAACACCAATACAAACACTGTCTACTGACAACACACTGATAACACCATACAAACACTGTCTACTGACAACACACTGATAGCACCATACAAACACTGTCTCTTAAAAACACAGTGATAACACCATACCAACACTGTCTAAAATCACAGTGATAACACCATACAAAAACTGTCTACTAACACACTGATAACACCATACACACATAGTATATTGACAACAGACTGATAACACCATACAAACACTGTCTACTAACAACACACTGATAACACTGTCTACTGACAACACGCTGATAACACCATACAAAAACTGTCTACTGACAACACACTGATAACACCATACAAACACTGTCAACTGACAACACACTGATAACCCCATACAAACACTGTCTACTGACAACACACTGATAACACAATACAAACACTGTCTAGTAACAACACACTGAAAACACCATACAAACACTGTCTACTAACACACTGATAACAACATACAAACACTGTCTAGTAACAACACACTAATAACACCATACAAACACTGTCTAGTAACAACACACTGATAACACAACCCAATCACTGTCTACTGAAAACACACTGACAACATCCTGCAAACACTGTCAACTTACACACTGATAACACCACACAAACACAGTATATTGACAACAGACTGATAACACCATACAAACACGGTCTACTAACAACACACTGATAACACCATACAAACACTGTCTACTGACAACACGCTGATAACACCATACAAACACTGTCTACTGACAACACACTGATAACACCATACAAACACTGTCTACTGACAACACACTGATAACAACATACAAACACTGTCTACTGACAACACACTGATAACACAATACAAACACTGTCTAGTAACAACACACTGAAAACACCATAGAAACATTGTCTACTAACACACTGATAACACCATACAGACACTGTCTACTAACACACTGATAACAACATACAAACACTGTCTACTGACAATACACTGATAACACAATACAAACACTGTCTACTAACACACTGACAACACCATACGAACACTGTCTACTAACACACTGATAACACCATACAAACACTGTCTACTAACACACTGATAACACCATACAAACACTGTCTACTGACAACACACTGATAACACCATACAAACACTGTCTACTGACAACACACTGATAACACAATACAAACACTGTCTAGTAACAACACACTGAAAACACCATACAAACACTGTCTACTAACACACTGATAATACCATACAAACACTGTCTAGTAACAACACACTGATAACACCATACAAACACTGTTTAATAACAACACACTGATAACACCCTACAAACATTGTCTATAACAACACTGATAACACCATGCAAAAACGGTCTAATAACAACACACTGATAACACCATACAAAAACGGTATAATAACAACACAATGATAACACCATACAAACACTGTCTACTAACAACACACTGATAACATAAAACTGTCCTAACACACTGATAAAACCATACAAACACTGTCTAGTAACACACTGATAAAACCATAAAAAAAAATGTATACTAACACACTGATAACACCAAACAAATACTGTCTACTAACAACACTCTGATAACACCATACAAAGTGTCACGCCCTGACTCAGAGGACGCTTGTATGTTGAGTCAGGGTGTGTATTTTCCTTGCTGTGTTTGTCCATGTTGTACATTCTAGTATGTATAGATCTATGTTGGCCTGTGTGGAGGAGTCCTCACGGGAAGAGGAGTGCCGACGACGGAGACCCGAGAGGCAACCCCAAGAAAATGTTGGGGGGGGGCACACAGTGTGGACGACAAGGCAGCAGGAGGCCGCGACAGGGCATACAAAGACTGTCTAAAAACAATACACTGATAACACCATACAAACACTGTCTACTAACACACTGATAACACCATACAATCACTGTCTAGTAACAACACACTGATAACACCATATAAACACTGTATTCTAACACACTGATAAAACCATACAAACACTGTCTACTAACACACTGATAACACCATACAAACACTGTCTACTAACAGCACACTGATAACATCACACAAACACTGTCTAGTAACACATTGATAATGCCATAAACCCACTGTCTACTAAAACACTGATAACAACATACAAACACTGTCTATTAACAATACACTGATAACACCATAAAAATACTGTCTACTAACACACTGATAACACCATAAAACACGTTCTACTAACACACTGATAACACCATAAAAATACTGTCTACTAAAACACTGGTAACACCATACAAACACTGTCCAATAACACAATGATAAGAACATATAAACACTGTCTACTGACAACAAACTGATAACACCATACAAATACTGTCTTCTGAAACACTGATAACACCATACAAACACTGTCTACTGACTACACACTGATAACACCATAAAAACACTGTCTAGTAACAACACACTGATAACACCATACAAACACTGTCTACTAACAACACACTGATAACACCATACAAACATGGTCTACTAACACACTGATAACACCATACAAACACTGTCTAGTTAGAACACACTGAAAACACCACAAAACACTGTCTACGACAAAGCACTGATAACACCATACAAACACTGTCAACTAAGAAACTGATAACACCATACAAACAATGTCTACTAACACACTGATAATACCATACAAACACTTTCAACTAGCACACTGATAAGACAATACAAACACTGTCTAGTATCAACACACTGATAACACCATACAAAAACGGTCTACTAACACACTGATAAAACCATAAAAAAAATTCTACTAACACACTGATAATACCATACAAATACTGTCTACTAACACACTGATAACACCATACAATCACTGTCTAGTAACAACACACTGATAACACCATATAAACACTGTATTCTAACACACTGATAAAACCATACAAACACTGTCTACTAACACACTGATAACACCATACAAACACTGTCTACTAACAGCACACTGATAACACCACACAAACACTGTCTAGTAACACATTGATAATGCCATAAACCCACTGTCTACTAAAACACTGATAACAACATACAAACACTGTCTATTAACAAAACACTGATAACACCATACAAACACTCTCCACTAACAATACACTGATAACACCATAAAAAATACTGTCTACTGACAACACAATGAAAACAACATACAAATACTGTCTACTAACACAATGATAACACCATACAAACACTGTCTAGTAACAACACACTGATAACACAACACAATCACTGTCTACTGACAACACACTAATAACACCATACAAACACTGTCTAGGAACACGCTGATAACACCAGACAAACACTCTCCACTGACAACACACTTATAAAACCATACAAATACTGTCTACTGACAACACACTGACAACACCCTGCAAACACTGTCAACTTACACACTGATAACACCACACAAACACAGTATATTGACAACAGACTGATAACACCATGCAAACACTGTCTACTAACAACACACTGATAACACCATACAAACACTGTCTACTGACAACACGCTGATAACACCATACAAACACTGTCTACTGACAACAAACTGACAACACCATACAAACACTGTCTACTGACAACACACTGATAACACCAATACAAACACTGTCTACTGACAACACACTGATAACACCATACAAACACTGTCTACTAACAACACACTGATAACACCATACAAACACTTTCTCTTAAAAACACAGTGATAACACCATACACACACTGTCTAAAATCACAGTGATAACACCATACAAAAACTGTCTACTAACACACTGATAACACCATACACACATAGTATATTGACAACAGACTGATAACACCATACAAACACTGTCTACTAACAACACACTGATAACACTGTCTACTGACAACACGCTGATAACACCATACAAAAACTGTCTACTGACAACACACTGATAACACCATACAAACACTGTCTACTGACAACACACTGATAACCCCATACAAACACTGTCTACTGACAACACACTGGTAACACAATACAAACACTGTCTAGTAACAACACACTGAAAACACCATACAAACACTGTCTACTAACACACTGATAACAACATACAAACACTGTCTAGTAACAACACACTGATAACACCATACAAACACTGTCTAGTAACAACACACTGATAACACAACCCAATCACTGTCTACTGACAACACACTGACAACACCCTGCAAACACTGTCAACTTACACACTGATAACACCACACAAACACAGTATATTGACAACAGACTGATAACACCATGCAAACACTGTCTACTAACAACACACTGATAACACCATACAAACACTGTCTACTGACAACACGCTGATAACACCATACAAACACTGTCTACTGACAACAAACTGACAACACCATACAAACACTGTCTACTGACAACACACTGATAACACCAATACAAACACTGTCTACTGACAACACACTGATAACACCATACAAACACTGTCTACTGACAACACACTGATAACACCATACAAACACTGTCTCTTAAAAACACAGTGATAACACCATACAAACACTGTCTAAAATCACAGTGATAACACCATACAAAAACTGTCTACTAACACACTGATAACACCATACACACATAGTATATTGACAACAGACTGATAACACCATACAAACACTGTCTACTAACAACACACTGATAACACTGTCTACTGACAACACGCTGATAACACCATACAAAAACTGTCTACTGACAACACACTGATAACACCATACAAACACTGTCTACTGACAACACACTGATAACCCCATACAAACACTGTCTACTGACAACACACTGGTAACACAATACAAACACTGTCTAGTAATAACACACTGAAAACACCATACAAACACTGTCTACTAACACACTGATAACAACATACAAACACTGTCTAGTAACAACACACTGATAACACCATACAAACACTGTCTAGTAACAATACACTGATAACACAACCCAATCACTGTCTACTGAAAACACACTGACAACATCCTGCAAACACTGTCAACTTACACACTGATAACACCACACAAACACAGTATATTGACAACAGACTGATAACACCATACAAACACGGTCTACTAACAACACACTGATAACACCATACAAACACTGTCTACTGACAACACTCTGATAACACCATACAAACACTGTCTACTGACAACACACTGATAACACCATACAAACACTGTCTACTGACAACACACTGATAACAACATACAAACACTGTCTACTGACAACACACTGATAACACAATACAAACACTGTCTAGTAACAACACACTGAAAACACCATACAAACATTGTCTACTAACACACTGATAACACCATACAGACACTGTCTACTAACACACTGATAACAACATACAAACACTGTCTACTGACAATACACTGATAACACCATACAAACACTGTCTACTAACACACTGACAACACCATACGAACACTGTCTACTAACACACTGATAACACCATACAAACACTGTCTACTAACACACTGATAACACCATACAAACACTGTCTAGTAACAACACACTGATAACACCATATAAACACTGTATTCTAACACACTGATAAAACCATACAAACACTGTCTACTAACACACTGATAACACCATACAAACACTGTCTACTAACAGCACACTGATAACACCACACAAACACTGTCTAGTAACACATTGATAATGCCATAAACCCACTGTCTACTAAAACACTGATAACAACATACAAACACTGTCTATTAACAATACACTGATAACACCATAAAAAATACTGTCTACTAACACACTGATAACACCATAAAACACGTTCTACTAACACACTGATAACACCATAAAAATACTGTCTACTAAAACACTGGTAACACCATACAAACACTGTCCAATAACACAATGATAAGAACATACAAACACTGTCTACTGACAACAAACTGATAACACCATACAAATAATGTCTTCTGAAACACTGATAACACCATACAAACACTGTCTACTGACTACACACTGATAACACCATAAAAACACTGTCTAGTAACAACACACTGATAACACCATACAAACACTGTCTACTAACAACACACTGATAACACCATACAAACATGGTCTACTAACACACTGATAACACCATACAAACACTGTCTAGTTAGAACACACTGAAAACACCACAAAACACTGTCTACGACAAAGCACTGATAACACCATACAAACACTGTCAACTAAGAAACTGATAACACCATACAAACAATGTCTACTAACACACTGATAATACCATACAAACACTTTCAACTAGCACACTGATAACACAATACAAACACTGTCTAGTATCAACACACTGATAACACCATACAAAAACTGTCTACTAACACACTGATAAAACCATAAAAAAAATTCTACTAACACACTGATAATACCATACAAATACTGTCTACTAACACATTGATAACACCATACAATCACTGTCTAGTAACAACACACTGATAACACCATATAAACACTGTATTCTAACACACTGATAAAACCATACAAACACTGTCTACTAACACACTGATAACACCATACAAACACTGTCTACTAAAGCACACTGATAACACCACACAAACACTGTCTAGTAACACATTGATAATGCCTTAAACCCACTGTCTACTAAAACACTGATAACAACATACAAACACTGTCTATTAACAAAACACTGATAACACCATACAAACACTCTCCACTAACAATACACTGATAACACCATAAAAAATACTGTCTACTGACAACACAATGAAAACAACATACAAATAATGTCTACTAACACAATGATAACACCATACAAACACTGTCTAGTAACAACACACTGATAACACAACACAATCACTGTCTACTGACAACACACTAATAACACCATACAAACACTGTCTAGGAACACGCTGATAACACCAGACAAACACTCTCCACTGACAACACACTTATAAAACCATACAAATACTGTCTACTGACAACACACTGACAACACCCTGCAAACACTGTCAACTTACACACTGATAACACCACACAAACACAGTATATTGACAACAGACTGATAACACCATGCAAACACTGTCTACTAACAACACACTGATAACACCATACAAACACTGTCTACTGACAACACGCTGATAACACCATACAAACACTGTCTACTGACAACACACTGATAACACCATACAAACACTGTCTCTAAAAACACACTGATAACACCATACAAACACTGTCTAAAATCACAGTGATAACACCATACAAAAACTGTCTACTAACACACTGATAACACCATACACACATAGTATATTGACAACAGACTGATAACACCATACAAACACTGTCTACTAACAACACACTGATAACACTGTCTACTGACAACACGCTGATAACACCATACAAAAACTGTCTACTGACAACACACTGATAACACCATACAAACACTGTCTACTGACAACACACTGATAACCCCATACAAACACTGTCTACTGACAACACACTGGTAACACAATACAAACACTGTCTAGTAACAACACACTGAAAACACCATACAAACACTGTCTACTAACAAACTGATAACAACATACAAACACTGTCTAGTAACAACACACTGATAACACCATACAAACACTGTCTAGTAACAACACACTGATAACACAACCCAATCACTGTCTACTGAAAACACACTGACAACATCCTGCAAACACTGTCAACTTACACACTGATAACACCACACAAACACAGTATATTGACAACACACTGATAACACCCTACAAACATTGTCTATAACAACACTGATAACACCATGCAAAAACGGTCTAATAACAACACACTGATAACACCATACAAAAACGGTATAATAACAACACAATGATAACACCATACAAACACTGTCTACTAACAACACACTGATAACACCATACAAAAACTGTCTACTAACAACACACTGATAAAACCATACAAACACTGTCTAGTAACACACTGATAAAACCATAAAAAAAAATGTATACTAACACACTGATAACACCAAACAAATACTGTCTACTAACAACACTCTGATAACACCATACAAAGTGTCACGCCCTGACTCAGAGGACGCTTGTATGTTGAGTCAGGGTGTGTATTTTCCTTGCTGTGTTTGTCCATGTTGTACATTCTAGTATGTATAGATCTATGTTGGCCTGTGTGGAGGAGTCCTCACGGGAAGAGGAGTGCCGACGACGGAGACCCGAGAGGCAACCCCAAGAAAATGTTGGGGGGGGGCACACAGTGTGGACGACAAGGCAGCAGGAGGCCGCGACAGGGCATACAAAGACTGTCTAAAAACAATACACTGATAACACCATACAAACACTGTCTACTAACACACTGATAACACCATACAATCACTGTCTAGTAACAACACACTGATAACACCATATAAACACTGTATTCTAACACACTGATAAAACCATACAAACACTGTCTACTAACACACTGATAACACCATACAAACACTGTCTACTAACAGCACACTGATAACATCACACAAACACTGTCTAGTAACACATTGATAATGCCATAAACCCACTGTCTACTAAAACACTGATAACAACATACAAACACTGTCTATTAACAATACACTGATAACACCATAAAAAATACTGTCTACTAACACACTGATAACACCATAAAACACGTTCTACTAACACACTGATAACACCATAAAAATACTGTCTACTAAAACACTGGTAACACCATACAAACACTGTCCAATAACACAATGATAAGAACATATAAACACTGTCTACTGACAACAAACTGATAACACCATACAAATACTGTCTTCTGAAACACTGATAACACCATACAAACACTGTCTACTGACTACACACTGATAACACCATAAAAACACTGTCTAGTAACAACACACTGATAACACCATACAAACACTGTCTACTAACAACACACTGATAACACCATACAAACATGGTCTACTAACACACTGATAACACCATACAAACACTGTCTAGTTAGAACACACTGAAAACACCACAAAACACTGTCTACGACAAAGCACTGATAACACCATACAAACACTGTCAACTAAGAAACTGATAACACCATACAAACAATGTCTACTAACACACTGATAATACCATACAAACACTTTCAACTAGCACACTGATAAGACAATACAAACACTGTCTAGTATCAACACACTGATAACACCATACAAAAACGGTCTACTAACACACTGATAAAACCATAAAAAAAATTCTACTAACACACTGATAATACCATACAAATACTGTCTACTAACACACTGATAACACCATACAATCACTGTCTAGTAACAACACACTGATAACACCATATAAACACTGTATTCTAACACACTGATAAAAACCATACAAACACTGTCTACTAACACACTGATAACACCATACAAACACTGTCTACTAACAGCACACTGATAACACCACACAAACACTGTCTAGTAACACATTGATAATGCCATAAACCCACTGTCTACTAAAACACTGATAACAACATACAAACACTGTCTATTAACAAAACACTGATAACACCATACAAACACTCTCCACTAACAATACACTGATAACACCATAAAAATACTGTCTACTGACAACACAATGAAAACAACATACAAATACTGTCTACTAACACAATGATAACACCATACAAACACTGTCTAGTAACAACACACTGATAACACAACACAATCACTGTCTACTGACAACACACTAATAACACCATACAAACACTGTCTAGGAACACGCTGATAACACCAGACAAACACTCTCCACTGACAACACACTTATAAAACCATACAAATACTGTCTACTGACAACACACTGACAACACCCTGCAAACACTGTCAACTTACACACTGATAACACCACACAAACACAGTATATTGACAACAGACTGATAACACCATGCAAACACTGTCTACTAACAACACACTGATAACACCATACAAACACTGTCTACTGACAACACGCTGATAACACCATACAAACACTGTCTACTGACAACAAACTGACAACACCATACAAACACTGTCTACTGACAACACACTGATAACACCAATACAAACACTGTCTACTGACAACACACTGATAACACCATACAAACACTGTCTACTAACAACACACTGATAACACCATACAAACACTGTCTCTTAAAAACACAGTGATAACACCATACACACACTGTCTAAAATCACAGTGATAACACCATACAAAAACTGTCTACTAACACACTGATAACACCATACACACATAGTATATTGACAACAGACTGATAACACCATACAAACACTGTCTACTAACAACACACTGATAACACTGTCTACTGACAACACGCTGATAACACCATACAAAAAACTGTCTACTGACAACACACTGATAACACCATACAAACACTGTCTACTGACAACACACTGATAACCCCATACAAACACTGTCTACTGACAACACACTGGTAACACAATACAAACACTGTCTAGTAACAACACACTGAAAACACCATACAAACACTGTCTACTAACACACTGATAACAACATACAAACACTGTCTAGTAACAACACACTGATAACACCATACAAACACTGTCTAGTAACAACACACTGATAACACAACCCAATCACTGTCTACTGACAACACACTGACAACACCCTGCAAACACTGTCAACTTACACACTGATAACACCACACAAACACAGTATATTGACAACAGACTGATAACACCATGCAAACACTGTCTACTAACAACACACTGATAACACCATACAAACACTGTCTACTGACAACACGCTGATAACACCATACAAACACTGTCTACTGACAACAAACTGACAACACCATACAAACACTGTCTACTGACAACACACTGATAACACCAATACAAACACTGTCTACTGACAACACACTGATAACACCATACAAACACTGTCTACTGACAACACACTGATAACACCATACAAACACTGTCTCTTAAAAACACAGTGATAACACCATACAAACACTGTCTAAAATCACAGTGATAACACCATACAAAAACTGTCTACTAACACACTGATAACACCATACACACATAGTATATTGACAACAGACTGATAACACCATACAAACACTGTCTACTAACAACACACTGATAACACTGTCTACTGACAACACGCTGATAACACCATACAAAAACTGTCTACTGACAACACACTGATAACACCATACAAACACTGTCTACTGACAACACACTGATAACCCCATACAAACACTGTCTACTGACAACACACTGGTAACACAATACAAACACTGTCTAGTAATAACACACTGAAAACACCATACAAACACTGTCTACTAACACACTGATAACAACATACAAACACTGTCCTAGTAACAACACACTGATAACACCATACAAACACTGTCTAGTAACAATACACTGATAACACAACCCAATCACTGTCTACTGAAAACACACTGACAACATCCTGCAAACACTGTCAACTTACACACTGATAACACCACACAAACACAGTATATTGACAACAGACTGATAACACCATACAAACACGGTCTACTAACAACACACTGATAACACCATACAAACACTGTCTACTGACAACACTCTGATAACACCATACAAACACTGTCTACTGACAACACACTGATAACACCATACAAACACTGTCTACTGACAACACACTGATAACAACATACAAACACTGTCTACTGACAACACACTGATAACACAATACAAACACTGTCTAGTAACAACACACTGAAAACACCATACAAACATTGTCTACTAACACACTGATAACACCATACAGACACTGTCTACTAACACACTGATAACAACATACAAACACTGTCTACTGACAATACACTGATAACACCATACAAACACTGTCTACTAACACACTGACAACACCATACGAACACTGTCTACTAACACACTGATAACACCATACAAACACTGTCTACTAACACACTGATAACACCATACAAACACTGTCTAGTAACAACACACTGATAACACCATATAAACACTGTATTCTAACACACTGATAAAACCATACAAACACTGTCTACTAACACACTGATAACACCATACAAACACTGTCTACTAACAGCACACTGATAACACCACACAAACACTGTCTAGTAACACATTGATAATGCCATAAACCCACTGTCTACTAAAACACTGATAACAACATACAAACACTGTCTATTAACAATACACTGATAACACCATAAAAAAATACTGTCTACTAACACACTGATAACACCATAAAACACGTTCTACTAACACACTGATAACACCATAAAAATACTGTCTACTAAAACACTGGTAACACCATACAAACACTGTCCAATAACACAATGATAAGAACATACAAACACTGTCTACTGACAACAAACTGATAACACCATACAAATAATGTCTTCTGAAACACTGATAACACCATACAAACACTGTCTACTGACTACACACTGATAACACCATAAAAACACTGTCTAGTAACAACACACTGATAACACCATACAAACACTGTCTACTAACAACACACTGATAACACCATACAAACATGGTCTACTAACACACTGATAACACCATACAAACACTGTCTAGTTAGAACACACTGAAAACACCACAAAACACTGTCTACGACAAAGCACTGATAACACCATACAAACACTGTCAACTAAGAAACTGATAACACCATACAAACAATGTCTACTAACACACTGATAATACCATACAAACACTTTCAACTAGCACACTGATAACACAATACAAACACTGTCTAGTATCAACACACTGATAACACCATACAAAAACTGTCTACTAACACACTGATAAAACCATAAAAAAAATTATACTAACACACTGATAATACCATACAAATACTGTCTACTAACACATTGATAACACCATACAATCACTGTCTAGTAACAACACACTGATAACACCATATAAACACTGTATTCTAACACACTGATAAAACCATACAAACACTGTCTACTAACACACTGATAACACCATACAAACACTGTCTACTAAAGCACACTGATAACACCACACAAACACTGTCTAGTAACACATTGATAATGCCTTAAACCCACTGTCTACTAAAACACTGATAACAACATACAAACACTGTCTATTAACAAAACACTGATAACACCATACAAACACTCTCCACTAACAATACACTGATAACACCATAAAAAATACTGTCTACTGACAACACAATGAAAACAACATACAAATAATGTCTACTAACACAATGATAACACCATACAAACACTGTCTAGTAACAACACACTGATAACACAACACAATCACTGTCTACTGACAACACACTAATAACACCATACAAACACTGTCTAGGAACACGCTGATAACACCAGACAAACACTCTCCACTGACAACACACTTATAAAACCATACAAATACTGTCTACTGACAACACACTGACAACACCCTGCAAACACTGTCAACTTACACACTGATAACACCACACAAACACAGTATATTGACAACAGACTGATAACACCATGCAAACACTGTCTACTAACAACACACTGATAACACCATACAAACACTGTCTACTGACAACACGCTGATAACACCATACAAACACTGTCTACTGACAACACACTGATAACACCATACAAACACTGTCTCTTAAAAACACACTGATAACACCATACAAACACTGTCTAAAATCACAGTGATAACACCATACAAAAACTGTCTACTAACACACTGATAACACCATACACACATAGTATATTGACAACAGACTGATAACACCATACAAACACTGTCTACTAACAACACACTGATAACACTGTCTACTGACAACACGCTGATAACACCATACAAAAACTGTCTACTGACAACACACTGATAACACCATACAAACACTGTCTACTGACAACACACTGATAACCCCATACAAACACTGTCTACTGACAACACACTGGTAACACAATACAAACACTGTCTAGTAACAACACACTGAAAACACCATACAAACACTGTCTACTAACAAACTGATAACAACATACAAACACTGTCTAGTAACAACACACTGATAACACCATACAAACACTGTCTAGTAACAACACACTGATAACACAACCCAATCACTGTCTACTGAAAACACACTGACAACATCCTGCAAACACTGTCAACTTACACACTGATAACACCACACAAACACAGTATATTGACAACAGACTGATAACACCATACAAACACGGTCTACTAACAACACACTGATAACACCATACAAACACTGTCTACTGACAACACGCTGATAACACCATATAAACACTGTCTACTGACAACACACTGATAACACCATACAAACACTGTCTACTGACAACACACTGATAACAACATACAAACACTGTCTACTGACAACACACTGATAACACAATACAAACACTGTCTAGTAACAACACACTGAAAACACCATACAAACATTGTCTACTAACACACTGATAACACCATACAGACACTGTCTACTAACACACTGATAACAACATACAAACACTGTCTACTGACAATACACTGATAACACCATACAAACACTGTCTACTAACACACTGACAACACCATACGAACACTGTCTACTAACACACTGATAACACCATACAAACACTGTCTACTAACACACTGATAACACCATACAAACACTGTCTACTGACAACACACTGATAACACCATACAAACACTGTCTACTGACAACACACTGATAACAACATACAAACACTGTCTACTGACAACACACTGATAACACAATACAAACACTGTCTAGTAACAACACACTGAAAACACCATACAAACATTGTCTACTAACACACTGATAACACCATACAGACACTGTCTACTAACACACTGATAACAACATACAAACACTGTCTACTGACAATACACTGATAACACCATACAAACACTGTCTACTAACACACTGACAACACCATACGAACACTGTCTACTAACACACTGATAACACCATACAAACATTGTCTACTAACACACTGATAACACCATACAAACACTGTCTACTGACAACACACTGATAACACCATACAAACACTGTCTACTGACAACACACTGATAACACAATACAAACACTGTCTAGTAACAACACACTGAAAACACCATACAAACACTGTCTACTAACACACTGATAATACCATACAAACACTGTCTAGTAACAACACACTGATAACACCATACAAACACTGTCTAGTAACAACACACTGATAACACCCTACAAACATTGTCTATAACAACACTGATAACACCATGCAAAAACGGTCTAATAACAACACACTGATAACACCATACAAAAACGGTCTAATAACAACACAATGATAACACCATACAAACACTGTCTACTAACAACACACTGATAACACCATACAAAAACTGTCTACTAACAACACACTGATAAAACCATACAAACACTGTCAAGTAACACACTGATAAAACCATAAAAAAAATGTCTACTAACAACACTGATAACACCATACAAAGTGTCACGCCCTGACTCAGAGGACGCTTGTATGTTGAGTCAGGGTGTGTATTTTCCTTGCTGTGTTTGTCCATGTTGTACATTCGAGTATGTATAGATCTATGTTGGCCTGTGTGGAGGAGTCCTCACGGGAAGAGGAGTGCGGACGACGGAGACCCGAGAGGCAACCCCAAGAAAATGTTGGGGGGGGGGCACACAGTGTGGACGACAAGGCAGCAGGAGGCCGCGACAGGGCATACAAAGACTGTCTACTAACAATACACTGATAACACCATACAAACACTGTCTACTAACACACTGATAACACCATACAATCACTGTCTAGTAACAACACACTGATAACACCATATAAACACTGTATTCTAACACACTGATAAAACCATACAAACACTGTCTACTAACACACTGATAACACCATACAAACACTGTCTACTAACAGCACACTGATAACACCACACAAACACTGTCTAGTAACACATTGATAATGCCATAAACCCACTGTCTACTAAAACACTGATAACAACATAGAAACACTGTCTATTAACAAAACACTGATAACACCATACAAACACTCTCTACTAACAATACACTGATAACACCATAAAAAATACTGTCTACTAACACACTGATAACACCATAAAACACGTTCTACTAACACACTGATAACACCATAAAAATACTGTCTACTAAAACACTGGTAACACCATACAAACACTGTCCAATAACACAATGATAAGAACATGCAAACACTGTCTACTGACAACAAACTGATAACACCATACAAATACTGTCTTCTGAAACACTGATAACACCATACAAACACTGTCTACTAACAACACACTGATAACACCATACAAACATGGTCTACTAACACACTGATAACACCATACAAACACTGTCTAGTTAGAACACACTGAAAACACCACAAAACACTGTCTACGACAAAGCACTGATAACACCATACAAACACTGTCAACTAAGAAACTGATAACACCATACAAACAATGTCTACTAATACACTGATAATACCATACAAACACTTTCAACTAGCACACTGATAACACAATACAAACACTGTCTAGTATCAACACACTGATAACACCATACAAAAACTGTCTACTAACACACTGATAAAACCATAAAAAAAATTATACTAACACACTGATAATACCATACAAATACTGTCTACTAACACATTGATAACACCATACAATCACTGTCTAGTAATAACACACTGATAACACCATATAAACACTGTATTCTAACACACTGATAACACCATACAAACACTGTCTACTAACAGCACACTAATAACACCACACAAACACTGTCTAGTAACACATTGATAATGCCATAAACCCACTGTCTACTAAAACACTGATAACAACATACAAACACTGTCTATTAACAAAACACTGATAACACCATACAAACACTCTCTACTAACAATACACTGATAACACCATAAAAAATACTGTCTACTGACAACACAATGAAAACACCATACAAATACTGTCTACTAACACAATGATAACACCATACAAACACTGTCTAGTAACAACACACTGATAACACAACACAAACACTCTCCACTGACAACACACTTATAAAACCATACAAATACTGTCTACTGACAACACACTGACAACACCCTGCAAACATTGTCAACTTACACACTGATAACACCACACAAACACAGTATATTGACAACAGACTGATAACACCATACAAACACTGTCTACTAACAACACACTGATAACACCATACAAACACTGTTTACTGACAACACGCTGATAACACCATACAAACACTGTCTACTGACAACACACTGACAACACCATACAAACACTGTCTAGTGACAACACACTGATAACACCAATACAAACACTGTCTACTGACAACACACTGATAACACCATACAAACACTGTCTACTGACAACACACTGATAACACCATACAAACACTGTCTCTTAAAAACACAGTGATAACACCATACAAACACTGTCTAAAATCACAGTGATAACACCATACAAAAACTGTCTACTAACACACTGATAACACCATACACACATAGTATATTGACAACAGACTGATAACACCATACAAACACTGTCTACTAACAACACACTGATAACACTGTCTACTGACAACACGCTGATAACACCATACAAAAACTGTCTACAGACAACACACTGATAACACCATACAAACACTGTCAACTGACAACACACTGATAACCCCATACAAACACTGTCTACTGACAACACACTGATAACACAATACAAACACTGTCTAGTAACAACACACTGAAAACACCATACAAACACTGTCTACTAACACACTGATAACAACATACAAACACTGTCTAGTAACAACACACTGATAACACCATACAAACACTGTCTAGTAACAACACACTGATAACACAACCCAATCACTGTCTACTGAAAATACACTGACAACATCCTGCAAACACTGTCAACTTACACACTGATAACACCACACAAACACAGTATATTGACAACAGACTGATAACACCATACAAACACGGTCTACTAACAACACACTGATAACACCATACAAACACTGTCTACTGACAACACACTGATAACAACATACAAACACTGTCTACTGACAACACACTGATAACACAATACAAACACTGTCTAGTAACAACACACTGAAAACACCATACAAACATTGTCTACTAACACACTGATAACACCATACAGACACTGTCTACTAACACCCTGATAACAACATACAAACACTGTCTACTAACACACTGATAACACCATACAAACACTGTCTACTGACAGCACACTGATAACACCATACAAACACTGTCTACTGACAACACACTGATAACACAATACAAACACTGTCTAGTAACAACACACTGAAAACACCATACAAACACTGTCTACTAACACACTGATAATACCATACAAACACTGTCTAGTAACAACACACTGATAACACCATACAAACACTGTCTAGTAACAACACACTGATAACACCCTACATTCACTGTCTAGTAACACACTGATAAGACCATACAAACACTGTTCACTAGCACACTGATAACAACATACAAACACTATCAACTGACAACACACTGATAACACCATACAAACAATGTATAGTAACAACACACTGATAACACCCTACATTCACTGTCTAGTAACACACTGATAACACCATAGAAACACTGTCCACTAGAACACTGATAACACCATAAAAACACTGTCTACTATCAATATACTGATAACACCATACAAACACTGTCTCCTAAAAAACACAGTGATAACACCATACAAACACTGTCTAAAATCACAGTGATAACAGCATACAAATACTGTCTACTAACACACTGATAACACCATACACACACAATATATTGACAACAGACTGATAACACCATACAAACACTGTCTTGTAACAACACACTGATAATACCATACAAACACTGTCTAGTAACAACACACTGATAACACCCTACATGCACTGTCTAGTAACACACTGATAACACCATACAAACACTGTCCACTAGCACACTGATAACACCATAAAAACACAGTGTCACGGTTTCGGCCGAGGCTGCCTCTCTTCCTTGCTCGGGCAGGCTTGGCAGCAGAGCCAGATCGAGGCTCCTGCGGTGGATGAGTGGGTGCGGCGCTCGGAGGAGACATGGAACGCTGCACACGTCCACCTGCAGCGGGCCATCCGTCGTCAGAAGGCGAGCGCCGATCTCCACCGCAGTGAGGGGCCGGTGTACGCACCTGGTGATCGAGTCTGGCTCTCTACCAGAAACCTGCCCCTCCGCCTGCCCTGCCGGAAACTGGGTCGGCGGTTTGTGGGGCCGTTTAAAGTCCTGAGAAGATTGAACGAGGTGTGTTACAGATGACAACTGCCTAGTGACTATCGTATTAACACCTCGTTCCATGTGTCTCTTCTCAGGCCGGTGGTAGCTGGTCCACTCCAGGAAGATGAGATCAGAGAGACTCCTCCGCCCCCATTGGACATCGAGGGGGCACCGGCGTACACCGTGCGGTCCATCTTGGATTCGAGACGTCGGATGGGGGGTCTCCAATATCTCGTGGAGTGGGAGGGGTACGGCCCGGAGGAACGGTGCTGGGTGCCGAGGAGAGACATTTTGGACCCGTCTCTCCTGACAGAATTCCACCGTAGTCACCCGACGCGCCCTGCTCCGCGTCCTCCTGGTCGTCCACGAGGCCGGGGTCGGCGCACGGCTAGGGCCGCGCGTCAAGGGGGGGGGGTACTGTCACGGTTTCGGCCGAGGCTGCCTCTCTTCCTTGCTCGGGCAGGCTTCAGCGGTCGTCGTCTCCGGAGTACTAGCTGCCACCGTTGTATGTTTCGATGTTCGTTTGGTTTTGTCTTGATGTTGTACACCTGTTATCGTTTAGCGTTAATTATTGTCCTATAAGTTCTCGTTGTGTTTGTCAGGTGTTGTGTGTGATTGCGCGACTGTTGGTTGTCTGTGCTTCGTTGTTTCCTCCTCTGTTTGAGTGAGGGTTCTCGCACATGTTAGTGCACATTTTGTTTTACGCCTGTGTGCGTATTATCTCGCCTCAGGGCTTTTTTGGCTCGTGTTCTAAGTGATTGTTCACTAAAGTCTTTTGGACTAAGTTTCTGCGTCCTGCGCCTGATTCCTGCACCACACCCACCTAGAGCACCCACTGACACACTGTCTACTATCAACACACGGATAACACCATACAAACACTGTCTCCTAAATACACAGTGATAACACCATACAAACACTGTCTAAAATCACAGTGATAACACCATACAAACACTGTCTAGTAACAACACACTGATAACACCATACAAACACTGTCTAGTAACAACACACTGATAACACAACACAATCACTGCCTACTGACAACACACTGATAACACCATACAACCACTGTCTAGGAACACGCTGATAACACCAGACAAACACTCTCTACTGACAACATACTTATAAAACCATACAAATACTGTCTACTGACAACATATTGACAACACCCTGCAAACAATGTCAACTTACACACTGATAACACCACACAAACACAGTATATTGACAACACACTGATAACACCATACAAACACTGTCTACTGACAACACGCTGATAACACCATACAAAAACTGTCTACTGACAACACACTGATAACAACATACAAACACTGTCTCCTAAAAACACAGTGATAACACAATACAAACACTGTCTAAAATCACAGTGATAACACCATACAAAAACGGTCTACTAACACACTGATAACACCATACACACACAGTATATTGACAACAGACTGATAACACCATACAAAAACTGTCTACTAACAACACACTGATAATACCATACAAACACTGTCTACTGACAACACACTGATAACACCATACAAACACTGTCTACTGACAACACACTGATAACACCATACAAACACTATCTACTGACAACACACTGATAACACAATACAAACACTGTCTAGTAACAACACACTGAAAACACTATACAAACACTGTCTACTAACACAGTGATAACACCATACAAAAACTGTATAGTTACAACACACTGATAACACCATACAAACACTGTCTAGTAACAACACACTGATTACACCCTACATTCACTGTCTAGTAACACACTGATAACACCATACAAACACTGTCCACTAGCACACTGATAACACCATAAAAACACTGTCTACTATCAACACACTGATAACACCATACAAACACTGTCTCCTAAAAACATAGTGATAACACCATACAAACACTGTCTAAAATCACAGTGATTACACCATACAAAAACTGTCTACTAACACACTGATAACACCACACACACACTGTCTACTGACAGCACACTGATAACACCATACAAACACTGTCTACTAACACACTGACAACACCATACAAACACTGTCTTGTAACAACACACTGATAACACCATACAAACACTGTCTAGTAACACACTGATGACACCATACACACACTGTCTACTGACACACTGACAACACCATACGAACAATATCTACTAACACACTGATAACACCATACAAATACTGTCTACTAAAACACTGATAACACCATACAAACACTGTCTACTGACAACACACTGATAAACCCATACAAACACTGTCTCCTAAAAACACAGTGATAACACCATACAAACACTGTCTCCTAAAAACACAGTGATAACACCATACAAACACTGTCTAAAATCACAGTGATAACACCATACAAACACTGTCTAGTAACAACACACTGATAACACCATACAAACACTGTCTAGTAACAACACACTGATAACACAACACAATCACTGCCTACTGACAAGACACTGATAACACCATACAACCACTGTCTACTGACAACACACTGATAACACCATACAAACACTGTCTACTGACAACACTCTGATAACACCATACAAACACTGTCTACTAACACACTGATAACACCATACACACACTGTCTACTGACAGCACACGGATAACACCATACAAACACTGTCTACCAAAACACTGACAACACCATACAAACACTGTCTAGTAACAACACACTGATAACACCCTACATTCACTGTCTAGTAACACACTGATGACACCATACACACACTGTCTACTGACACACTGATGACACCATAACAACACTGTCTACTAATAACACACTGATAACACCATAAAAACACTGTCTACTACCACACTGATAACACCATACAAACACTGTCTAGTTACAACACACTGATCACACCATACAAACACTGTCTACTAACACACTGATGACACCATACAAACACTGTCTACTGACAACACACTGATAACACCATACAAACACTGTCTACTGACAACACACTGATAACACCATACAAACACTGTCTACTGACAACACACTGATAACACCATACAAACATTGTCTACGGACAAGACGCTGATAACACCATACAAACACTATCTAGTAACAACACACTGAAAACACCATACAAACACTGTCCACTATCACACTGATAACACCATACAAACACTGTCTACTAACACACTGATAACACCAAAAAAACACTGTCCACTATCAAAAATGTATGCACTCATGACTGTTAGTCGCTTTGGATAAAAGTGTCTGCTAAATGGCATATTAATTATTATTAATACAAACAGTGTCCTCTAAAACACTGATAACACCATACCAGCACTGTCCACTAACACACTGATAACACCATACAAACAATGTCTACTAACAACACACTGATAACAACATGCAAACAATGTATGCTGACAACACAATGATAACACCATACGAACACTGTCTACTGACAACACACTGACAACACCATACAAACACTTTCTACTAACAACACACTGATAACAACATACAAACAATGTATGCTGACAACACAATGATAACACCATACGAACACTGTCTATTGACAACACACTGACAACACCATACAAACACTTTCTACAAACAGCACACTGATAACACCACACAAACACTGTCTACTGACAACAAACTGATAACACCATACAAACTTTGTCTACTGACAAGACGCTGATAAAACCATACAAACATTGTCTACTAACAACACATTGATAACACTATACACACACTGTCTACTGACACACTGATGACACCATAACAACACTGTCTACTAGCAACACACTGATAACACCATAAAAAAACTGTCTACTAACACACTGATAACACCATACAAACACTGTCTAGTTACAACACACTGATAACCCCATACAAACACTATCTACTAACACGCTGATAACACCATACAAACACTGTCTACTAACACACTGATGACACCATACAAACACCGTGTACTGACAACACACTGATAACACCATAAAAACACTTTCTACTGAGAAAACACTGATAACACCACACAAACAATGTCTACTGACAACACACTGATAACACCATACAAACACTGTCTACTGACAACACACTGATAACACCATACAAACATTGTCTACTAACAACACACTGATAACAACATGCAAACAATGTATGCTGACAACACAATGATAACACCATACGAACACTGTCTACTGACAACACACTGACAACACCATACAAACATTTTCTACTAACAACACACTGATAACAACATACAAACAATGTATGCTGACAACACAATGATAACACCATACGAACACTGTCTACTGACAACACACTGACAACACCATACAAACACTTTCTACAAACAGCACACTGATATCACCCTGCAAACACTGTCAACTTACACACTGATAACACCACACAAACGCAGTATATTAACAACACGCTGATAACACCATACAAACACTGTCTACTGACAACACACTGATAACACCATACAAACACTGTCTCCTAAAAACACAGTGATAACACAATACAAACACTGTCTAAAATCACAGTGATAACACCATACAAAAACGGTCTACTAACACACTGATAACACCATACACACACAGTATATTGACAACAGACTGATAACACCATACAAACACTGTCTACTAACAACACACTGATAATACCATACAAACACTGTCTACTGACAACACACTGATAACACCATACAAACACTGTCTACTGACAACACACTGATAACACCATACAAACACTATCTACTGACAACACACTGATAACACAATACAAACACTGTCTAGTAACAACACACTGAAAACACTATACAAACACTGTCTACTAACACACTGATAACACCATAAAAAAACTGTATAGTTACAACACACTGATAACACCATACAAACACTGTCTAGTAACAACACACTGATTACACCCTACATTCACTGTCTAGTAACACACTGATAACACCATACAAACATTGTCCACTAGCACACTGATAACACCATAAAAAAACTGTCTACTATCAACACACTGATAACACCATACAAACACTGTCTCCTAAAAACATAGTGATAACACCATACAAACACTGTCTAAAATCACAGTGATAACACCATACAAAAACTGTCTACTAACACACTGATAACACCACACACACACTGTCTACTGACAGCACACTGATAACACCATACAAACACTGTCTACTAACACACTGACAACACCATACAAACACTGTCTTGTAACAACACACTGATAACACCATACAAACACTGTCTAGTAACAACACACTGATAACACAACACAATCACTGCCTACTGACAACACACTGATAACACCATACAACCACTGTCTACTGACAACACACTGATAACACCATACAAACACTGTCTACTGACAACACACTGATAACACCATACAAACACTGTCTACTGACAACACACTGATAACACCATACAAACACTGTCTACTAACAACACACTGATAATACCATATAAACACTGTCTACTGACAACACACTGATAACACCATACAAACACTGTCTACTGACAACACACTGATAACACCATACAAACACTATCTACTGACAACACACTGATAACACAATACAAACACTGTCTAGTAACAACACACTGAAAACACTATACAAACACTGTCTACTAACACACTGATAACACCATAAAAAAACTGTATAGTTACAACACACTGATAACACCATACAAACACTGTCTAGTAACAACACACTGATTACACCCTACATTCACTGTCTAGTAACACACTGATAACACCATACAAACATTGTCCACTAGCACACTGATAACACCATAAAAACACTGTCTACTATCAACACACTGATAACACCATACAAACACTGTCTCCTAAAAACATAGTGATAACACCATACAAACACTGTCTAAAATCACAGTGATAACACCATACAAAAAATGTCTACTAACACACTGATAACACCACACACACACTGTCTACTGACAGCACACTGATAACACCATACAACCACTGTCTACTAACACACTGACAACACCATACAAACACTGTCTTGTAACAACACACTGATAACACCATACAAACACTGTCTAGTAACAACACACTGATAACACCCTACATTCACTGTCTAGTAACACACTGATAACACCATACAAACACTGTCCACTAGCACACTGATAACACCATAAAAACACTGTCTACTATCAACACACTGATAACACCATACAAACACTGTCTCCTAAAAACACAGTGATGACACCATACAAACGCTGTCTACTAAAACACTGATAACACCATACAAACACTGTCTACTATCACACTGATAACAACATACAAACACTGTCTACTGACAATACACTGATAACACAATACAAACACGGTCTACTAACACACTGACAACACCATACGAACAATATCTACTAACACACTGATAACACCATACAAACACTGTCTACTAAAACACTGATAACACCATACAAACACTGTCTACTGACAACACACTGATAACACCATACAAACACTGTCTCCTAAAAACACAGTGATAACACCATACAAACACTGTCTAAAATCACAGTGATAACACCATACAAACACTGTCTAGTAACAACACACTGATAACACCATACAAACACTGTCTAGTAACAACACACTGATAACACAACACAATCACTGCCTACTGACAACACACTGATAACACCATACAACCACTGTCTACTGACAACACACTGATAACACCATACAAACACTGTCTACTGACAACACTCTGATAACACTATACAAACACTGTCTACTAACACACTGATAACACCATATTCACACTGTCTACTGACAGCACACTGATAACATCATACAAACACTGTCTACCAAAACACTTACAACACCATACAAACACTGTCTAGTAACAACACACTGATAACACCCTACATTCACTGTCTACTGACACACTGATGACACCATAACAACACTGTCTACTAACAACACACTGATAACACCATAAAAACACTGTCTACTACCACACTGATAACACCACACAAACACTGTCTAGTTACAACACACTGATCACACCATACAAACACTGTCTACTAACACACTGATGACACCATACAAACACTGTCTACTGACAACACACTGATAACACCATACAAACACTGTCTACTGACAAAACTCTGATAACACCACACAAACACTGTCTAATGACAACAAACTGATAACACCATACAAACATTGTCTACTGACAAGACGCTGATAACACTATACAAACACTATCTAGTAACAACACACTGAAAACACCATAAAAACACTGTCCACTGTCACACTGATAACACAATACAAACACTGTCTACTAACACACTGATAACACCACAAAAACACTGTCCACTATCAAAAATGTATGCACTCATGACTGTAAGTCACTTTGGATAAAAGGGTCTGCTAAATGGAATATTAATTATTATTAATACAAACACTGTCCTCTAAAACACTGATAACACCATACAAACACTGTCTCGTAACAACATACTGATAACACCATACAAACACTGTCTACTAACAACACACTGATAACACCACACAAACACTGTCTACTGACAACAAACTGATAACACCATACAAACACTGTCTACTAACACACTGATGACACCATACAAACACTGTCTACTGACAACACACTGATAACACCATACAAACACTGTCTACTGACAAAACACTGATAACACCACACAAACACTGTCTACTGACAACAAACTGATAACACCATACAAACTTTGTCTACTGACAAGACGCTGATAAAACCATACAAACATTGTCTACTAACAACACATTGATAACACTATACACACACTGTCTACTGACACACTGATGACACCATAACAACACTGTCTACTAACAACACACTGATAACACCATAAAAACACTGTCTACTAACACACTGATAACACCATACAAAGACTGTCTAGTTACAACACACTGATAACCCCATACAAACACTATCTACTAACACGCTGATAACACCATACAAACACTGTCTACTAACACACTGATGACACCATACAAACACTGTGTACTGAGAAAACACTGATAACACCACACAAACACTGTCTACTGACAACACACTGATAACACCATACAAACACTGTCTACTGACAACACACTGATAACACCATACAAACATTGTCTACCGACAAGACGCTGATAACACCATACAAACACTATCTAGTAACAACACACTGAAAACACCATACAAACACTGTCCACTATCACACTGATAACACCATACAAACACTGTCTACTAACACACTGATAACACCAAAAAACACTGTCCACTATCAAAAATGTATGCACTCATGACTGTTAGTCGCTTTGGATAAAAGTGTCTGCTAAATGGCATATTAATTATTATTAATACAAACAGTGTCCTCTAAAACACTGATAACACCATACCAGCACTGTCCACTAACACACTGATAACAACATACAAACAATGTATGCTGACAACACAATGATAACACCATACGAACACTGTCTACTGACAACACACTGACAACACCATACAAACACTTTCTACTAACAACACACTGATAACAACATACAAACAATGTATGCTGACAACACAATGATTACACCATACGAACACTGTCTACTGACAACACACTGACAACACCATACAAACACTTTCTACAAACAGCACACTGATATCACCCTGCAAACACTGTCAACTTACACACTGATAACACCACACAAACACAGTATATTAACAACACACTGATAACACCATAAAAAAACTGTCTAGTAACACACTGATAACACCATACAAACACTGTCCACTAGCACACTGATAACACCATAAAAACACTGTATAATATTAACACACTGATAACACCACACAAACACTGTCTCCTAAAAACACAGTGATAACAAAATACAAACACTGTCTACTAACACACTGATAACACCATACAAACACTGTCTACTAACACACTTTTAACAGCATACAAACACTGTCCACTGACAACACACTAATAACACCACACAAACACTGTCTACTAACACACTGACAACACCATACAAACACTGTCTACTAACACACTTCTAACACCATACAAACACTGTCCACTCTCACACTGATAAGACCATACAAACACTGTCTACTATCACATTGATAACACAAAACAAACACTGTCTACTGACAATAAACTGATAACACTAAACAAACACTGTATATACACACTGATAACACCATAAAAACACTGTCTACTAACACACTGGTAACACCATACAAACACTGTCTACTAACACACTTATAACACCATACAAACACTGTCCACTATCACACTGATAAGACCGTACAAACACTGTCTACTATCACATTGATAACACAAAACAAACACTGTCTACTGACAATAAACTGATAACACTAAACAAACACTGTATATTCACACACTGATAACACCATAAAAACACTGTCTACTAACACACTGATAACACCATACAAACACTGTCTACTAACAACACACTGATAACACCATACACACAATGTATGCTGACAACACAATGATAACACCATACGAACACTGTCTACTGACAACACACTGATAACACCATACAAACACTTTCTACAAACAACACACTGATAACACCCTGCAAACACTGTCAACTTACACACTGATAACACCATACAAACATTGTCTATTGACAACACACTGATAACACAATACAAACACAGTCTAGTAACAACACACCGAAAACACCATACAAACACTGTCTACTAACACACTGATAACACCATACAAACACTGTCTAGTAACAGACTGATAACAACATACAAACACTGTCCACTAGCACACTGATAACACCATAAAACACTGTATAATATCAACACACTAATAACACCACACAAACACTGTCTACTAACACATTGACAACACCATACGAACACTGTCTACTAACACACTGATAACACCATACAAACACTGTCTACTAACACACTGACAACACCATACAAACACTGTCTTGTAACAACACACTGATAACACCATAAAAACACTGTCTAGTAACAACACACTGATAACACCCTACATTCACTGTCTAGTAACACACTGATAACACCATACAAACACTGTCCACTAGCACACTGATAACACCATAAAAACACTGTCTACTATCAACACACTGATAACACCATACAAACACTGTCTCCTAAAAACACAGTGATGACAACATACAAACGCTGTCTACTAACACACTGATAACACCATACAAACACTGTCTACTATCACACTGATAACAACATACAAACACTGTCTACTGACAATACACTGATAACACAATACAAACACGGTCTACTAACACACTGACAACACCATACGAACAATATCTACTAACACACTGGTAACACCATACAAACACTGTCTACTAAAACACTGACAACACCATACAAACACTGTCTAATGACAACACACTGATAACACCATACAAACACTGTCTCCTAAAAACACAGTGATAACACCATACAAACACTGTCTCCTAAAAACACAGTGATAACACCATACAAACACTGTCTAAAATCACAGTGATAACACCATACAAACACTGTCTAGTAACAACACACTGATAACACCATACAAACACTGTCTAGTAACAACACACTGATAACACATCACAATCACTGCCTACTGACAACACACTGATAACACCATACAACCACTGTCTACTGACAACACACTGATAACACCATACAAACACTGTCTACTGACAACACTCTGATAACACCATACAAACACTGTCTACTAACACACTGATAACACCATACACACACTGTCTACTGACAGCACACTGATAACACCATACAAACACTGTCTACCAAAAACACTGACAACACCATACAAACACTGTCTAGTAACAACACACTGATAACACCCTACACACACTGTCTACTGACACACTGATGACACCATAACAACAATGTCTACTAACAACACACTGATAACACCATAAAAACACTGTCTACTACCACACTGATAACACCATACAAACACTGTCTAGTTACAACACACTGATCACACCATACAAACACTGTCTACTAACACAATGATGACACCATACAAACACTGTCTACTGACAACACACTGATAACACCATACAAACACTGTCTACTGACAAAACACTGATAACACCACACAAACACTGTCTAATGACAACAAACTGATAACACCATACAAACATTGTCTACTGACAAGACGCTGATAACACCATACAAACACTATCTAGTAACAACACACTGAAAACACCATAAAAACACTGTCCACTATCACACTGATAACACCATACAAACACTGTCTACTAACACACTGATAACACCACAAAAACACTGTCCACTATCAAAATGTATGCACTCATGACTGTAAGTCGCTTTGGATAAAAGGGTCTGCTAAATGGCATATTAATTATTATTAATACAAACACTGTCCTCTAAAACACTGATAACACCATACAAACACTGTCTCGTAACAACATACTGATAACACCACACAAACACTGTCTACTGACAACAAACTGATAACACCATACAAACACTGTCTACTAACACACTGATGACACCATACAAACACTGTCTACTGACAACACACTGATAACACCATATAAACTTTGTCTACTTCAAGACGCTGATAAAACCATACAAACATTGTCTACTAACAACACATTGATAACACTTTACACACACTGTCTACTGACACACTGATGACACCATAACAACACTGTCTACTAACAACACACTGATAACACCATAAAAACACTGTCTACTAACACACTGATAACACCATACAAACACTGTCTAGTTACAACACACTGATAACCCCATACCAACACTATCTACTAACACGCTGATAACACCATACAAACACTGTCTACTAACACACTGATGACACCATACAAACACTGTGTACTGACAACACACTGATAACACCATACAAACACTGTCTACTGAGAAAACACTGATAACACCACACAAACACTGTCTACTGACAACACACTGATAACCCCATACAAACACTGTCTACTGACAACACACTGATAACACCATACAAACATTGTCTACTGACAAGACGCTGATAACACCATACAAACACTATCTAGTAACAACACACTGAAAACACCATACAAACACTGTCCACTATCACACTGATAACACCATACAAACACTGTCTACTAACACACTGATAACACCAAAAAAACACTGTCCACTATCAAAAATGTATGCACTCATGACTGTTAGTCGCTTTGGATAAAAGTGTCTGCTAAATGACATATTAATTATTATTAATACAAACAGTGTCCTCTAAAACACTGATAACACCATACCAGCACTGTCCACTAACACACTGATAACACCATACAAACAATGTCTACTAACAACACACTGATAACAACATACAAACAATGTATGCTGACAACACAATGATAACACCATACGAACACTGTCTACTGACAACACACTGACAACACCATACAAACACTTTCTACTAACAACACACTGATAACAACATACAAACAATGTATGCTGACAACACAATGATAACACCATACGAACACTGTCTACTGACAACACACTGACAACACCATACAAACACTTTCTACAAACAGCACACTGATATCACCCTGCAAACACTGTCAACTTACACACTGATAACACCACACAAACACAGTATATTAACAACACACTGATATCACCATACAAAAACTGTCTAGTAACACACTGATAACACCATACAAACACTGTCCACTAGCACACTGATAACACCATAAAAACACTGTATAATATTAACACACTGATAACACCACACAAACACTGTCTCCTAAAAACACAGTGATAACAACATACAAACACTGTCTACTAACACACTGATAACACCATACAAACACTGTCTACTAACACACTTTTAACAGCATACAAACACTGTCCACTGACAACACACTAATAACACCACACAAACACTGTCTACTAACACACTGACAACACCATACAAACACTGTCTACTAACACACTTATAACACCATACAAACACTGTCCACTATCACACTGATAAGACCATACAAACACTGTCTACTATCACATTGATAACACAAAACAAACACTGTCTACTGACAATAAACTGATAACACTAAACAAACACTGTATATACACACTGATAACACCATAAAAACACTGTCTACTAACACACTGATAACACCATACAAACACTGTCTACTAACACACTTATAACACCATACAAACACTGTCCACTATCACACTGATAAGACCATACAAACACTGTCTACTATCACATTGATAACACAAAACAAACACTGTCTACTGACAATAAACTGATAACACTAAACAAACACTGTATATTCACACACTGATAACACCATAAAAACACTGTCTACTAACACACTGATACCACCATACAAACAATGTATGCTGACAACACAATGATAACACCATACGAATACTGTCTACTGACAACACACTAATAACACCATACAAACACTTTCTACAAACAACACACTGATAACACCCTGCAAACACTGTCAACTTACACACTGAAACACCACACAAACACAGTATATTGACAACAGACTGATAACACCATACAAACACTGTCTACTAACAACACACTGATAACACCATACAAACACTGTCTACTAACACACTGATAACACCATACAAACATTGTCTACTGACAACACACTGATAACACAATACAAAGACTGTCTAGTAACAACACACCGAAAACACCATACAAACACTGTCTACTAACACACTGATAACACCATACAAACACTGTCCACTAGCACACTGATAACACCATAAAAACACTGTATAATATCAACACACTAATAACACCACACAAACACTGTCTACTAACACATTGACAACACCATACGAACACTGTCTACTAACACACTGATAACACCATACAAACACTGTCTACTAACACACTTATAACACCATACAAACACTGTCCACTATCACACTGATAAGACCATACAAACACTATCTACTAACACACTGATAACACCATACAAACACTGTCCACTATCACACTGATAAGACCATACAAACACTGTCTACTAACACACTGATAACACCATAAAAACACTGTATATTCACACACTGATAAAACCATAGAAACATTGTCTACTAACACACTGATAACACCATACAAACACTGTCCACTATCACACTGATAACACCATACAAACACTGTCCACTAGCACACTGATGACACCATAAAAACACTGTATAAAATCAACACACTGATAACACCACAGAAACACTGTCTACTAACACACTGATAACACTATAGAAACGCTGTCTACTAACACACTGATAGCACTATACAAACACTGTCTACTAACACACTGATACCAACATACAAACACTGTCTACTGACAACACACTGATAACACCATACAAACACTGTCTACTAAGACATTGATAACACTATACAAACACTGTCTCGTAACAACACACTGATAACACCATACAAACACTGTCTACTGACACACTGATAACACCATACAAACACTGTCTACTAACAACAAACCGATAACACCATACAAACACTGTCTACTAACACACTGATAACACCATACAAACACTATCTACTGACAACACACTGATAACACCATACAAACACTGTCTACTTACACACTGATAACACTATAGAAACACTGTCTACTAACACACTGATAGCACCATACAAACACTGTCTACTAACACACTGATACCACCATACAAACACTGTCTACTGACAACACACTGATAACACCATACAAACACTGTCTACTAAGACATTGATAAAACTATACAAACACTGTCTCGTAACAACACACTGATAACACCATACAAACACTGTCTACTGACACACTGATAACACCATACAAACAGTGTCTAGTAACAACACACTGATAACCCCTAGCAAACACTGTCTACTAACAACACACTGATAACACCATACAAACACTGTTTACTGACAACACACTTATAACACCATACAAACACGGTCTACTAACACACTGATAACACCATAGAAACGCTGTCTACTAACACACTGATAACACCATACAAACACTGTCCTCTAACACTCTGATATCACCATACAAACACTGTCTACTAAAAAAATGATAACACCATACAAACACTGTCTACTAACAACACACTGAAATCACAATACAAACACTGTCTACTAAGACATTGATAACACCATACAAACACTGTCTCATAACAACACACTGATAACACCATACAAACACTGTCAACTAACAACACACTGATAACACCATACAAACACTGTCTACTAACACACTGATAACACCATACAAACACTGTCTAGTAACAACCCACTGAGAACACCATTCAAACACTGTCTCGTAACAACACACTGATAACACCATACAAACACTGTCTACTGACAACACACTGATAACACCATACAAACACTGTCTACTAACACACTGATAACACCATACAAACACTGTCTCCTAAAAACACAGTGATGACAACATACAAACGCTGTCTACTAACACACTGATAACACCATACAAACACTGTCTACTATCACACTGATAACAACATACAAACACTGTCTACTGACACTACACTGATAACACAATACAAACACGGTCTACTAACACACTGACAACACCATACGAACAATATCTACTAACACACTGATAACACCATACAAACACTGTCTACTAAAACACTGACAACACCATACAAACACTGTCTAATGACAACACACTGATAACACCATACAAACACTGTCTCCTAAAAACACAGTGATAACACCATACAAACACTGTCTCCTAAAAACACAGTGATAACACCATACAAACACTGTCTAAAATCACAGTGATAACACCATACAAACACTGTCTAGTAACAACACACTGATAACACCATACAAACACTGTCTAGTAACAACACACTGATAACACATCACAATCACTGCCTACTGACAACACACTGATAACACCATACAACCACTGTCTACTGACAACACACTGATAACACCATACAAACACTGTCTACTGACAACACTCTGATAACACCATACAAACACTGTCTACTAACACACTGATAACACCATACACACACTGTCTACTGACAGCACACTGATAACACCATACAAACACTGTCTACCAAAACACTGACAACACCATACAAACACTGTCTAGTAACAACACACTGATAACACCCTACACACACTGTCTACTGACACACTGATGACACCATAACAACAATGTCTACTAACAACACACTGATAACACCATAAAAACACTGTCTACTACCACACTGATAACACCATACAAACACTGTCTAGTTACAACACACTGATCACACCATACAAACACTGTCTACTAACACAATGATGACACCATACAAACACTGTCTACTGACAACACACTGATAACACCATACAAACACTGTCTACTGACAAAACACTGATAACACCACACAAACACTGTCTAATGACAACAAACTGATAACACCATACAACCATTGTCTACTGACAAGACGCTGATAACACCATACAAACACTATCTAGTAACAACACACTGAAAACACCATAAAAACACTGTCCACTATCACACTGATAACACCATACAAACACTGTCTACTAACACACTGATAACACCACAAAAACACTGTCCACTATCAAAAATGTATGCACTCATGACTGTAAGTCGCTTTGGATAAAAGGGTCTGCTAAATGGCATATTAATTATTATTAATACAAACACTGTCCTCTAAAACACTGATAACACCATACAAACACTGTCTCGTAACAACATACTGATAACACCACACAAACACTGTCTACTGACAACAAACTGATAACACCATACAAACACTGTCTACTAACACACTGATGACACCATACAAACACTGTCTACTGACAACACACTGATAACACCATATAAACTTTGTCTACTTCAAGACGCTGATAAAACCATACAAACATTGTCTACTAACAACACATTGATAACACTTTACACACACTGTCTACTGACACACTGATGACACCATAACAACACTGTCTACTAACAACACACTGATAACACCATAAAAACACTGTCTACTAACACACTGATAACGCCATACAAACACTGTCTAGTTACAACACACTGATAACCCCATACCAACACTGTCTACTAACACGCTGATAACACCATACAAACACTGTCTACTAACACACTGATGACACCATACAAACACTGTGTACTGACAACACACTGATAACACCATACAAACACTGTCTACTGAGAAAACACTGATAACACCACACAAACACTGTCTACTGACAACACACTGATAACCCCATACAAACACTGTCTACTGACAACACACTGATAACACCATACAAACATTGTCTACTGACAAGACGCTGATAACACCATACAAACACTATCTAGTAACAACACACTGAAAACACCATACAAACACTGTCCACTATCACACTGATAACACCATACAAACACTGTCTACTAACACACTGATAACACCAAAAAAACACTGTCCACTATCAAAAATGTATGCACTCATGACTGTTAGTCGCTTGGATAAAAGTGTCTGCTAAATGACATATTAATTATTATTAATACAAACAGTGTCCTCTAAAACACTGATAACACCATACCAGCACTGTCCACTAACACACTGATAACACCATACAAACAATGTCTACTAACAACACACTGATAACAACATACAAACAATGTATGCTGACAACACAATGATAACACCATACGAACACTGTCTACTGACAACACACTGACAACACCATACAAACACTTTCTACTAACAACACACTGATAACAACATACAAACAATGTATGCTGACAACACAATGATAACACCATACGAACACTGTCTACTGACAACACACTGACAACACCATACAAACACTTTCTACAAACAGCACACTGATATCACCCTGCAAACACTGTCAACTTACACACTGATAACACCACACAAACACAGTATATTAACAACACACTGATATCACCATACAAAAACTGTCTAGTAACACACTGATAACACCATACAAACACTGTCCACTAGCACACTGATAACACCATAAAAACACTGTATAATATTAACACACTGATAACACCACACAAACACTGTCTCCTAAAAACACAGTGATAACAACATACAAACACTGTCTACTAACACACTGATAACACCATACAAACACTGTCTACTAACACACTTTTAACAGCATACAAACACTGTCCACTGACAACACACTAATAACACCACACAAACACTGTCTACTAACACACTGACAACACCATACAAACACTGTCTACTAACACACTTCTAACACCATACAAACACTGTCCACTATCACACTGATAAGACCATACAAACACTGTCTACTATCACATTGATAACACAAAACAAACACTGTCTACTGACAATAAACTGATAACACTAAACAAACACTGTATATACACACTGATAACACCATAAAAACACTGTCTACTAACACACTGATAACACCATACAAACACTGTCTACTAACACACTTATAACACCATACAAACACTGTCCACTATCACACTGATAAGACCATACAAACACTGTCTACTATCACATTGATAACACAAAACAAACACTGTCTACTGACAATAAACTGATAACACTAAACAAACACTGTATATTCACACACTGATAACACCATAAAAACACTGTCTACTAACACACTGATACCACCATACAAACAATGTATGCTGACAACACAATGATAACACCATACGAATACTGTCTACTGACAACACACTAATAACACCATACAAACACTTTCTACAAACAACACACTGATAACACCCTGCAAACACTGTCAACTTACACACTGAAAACACCACACAAACACAGTATATTGACAACAGACTGATAACACCATACAAACACTGTCTACTAACAACACACTGATAACACCATACAAACACTGTCTACTAACACACTGATAACACCATACAAACATTGTCTACTGACAACACACTGATAACACAATACAAAGACTGTCTAGTAACAACACACCGAAAACACCATACAAACACTGTCTACTAACACACTGATAACACCATACAAACACTGTCTAGTAACAGACTGATAACAACATACAAACACTGTCCACTAGCACACTGATAACACCATAAAAACACTGTATAATATCAACACACTAATAACACCACACAAACACTGTCTACTAACACATTGACAACACCATACGAACACTGTCTACTAACACACTGATAACACCATACAAACACTGTCTACTAACACACTTATAACACCATACAAACACTGTCCACTATCACACTGATAAGACCATACAAACACTATCTACTAACACACTGATAACACCATACAAACACTGTCCACTATCACACTGATAAGACCATACAAACACTGTCTACTAACACACTGATAACACCATAAAAACACTGTATATTCACACACTGATAAAACCATAGAAACATTGTCTACTAACACACTGATAACACCATACAAACACTGTGTCACGAGTTGCTAAGCCAGAACCCAGAAGCAGACCAGGACAGGGTAAGTTGAAACGAAGGTGAGTGTTTATTTACAAGTTCAAGAGTGATGCTGAATAATCCAGGGAACAGAGCGGGCGGCGTTGATTAGTTGTTGGGGGTGCAGTGGTTGATCCCATCCTGGGTCGGCAGCCGCCGACCACCAGGCAGAGGTTGGATGAAGGTTCCGGACGGGTGACTGCAGATGGAACAAAACGGGGGTAAGTAAGCAACAAACCAACAAGGTGCAAAAACAACAAAACTAACGCTAGGCTCTAAGACTGATACTCTGGTAAACCTACTGTTCATGGCTAACGATCCGGCAGGGAATGGATGTTAGGCCAGAGCCTAAGAAGGGTGATGATCAGGACCAGGTGTGCAGATTGCTGATGGGATGCAGGTGCGGAAATCAAGAGAGCTCCCCGGAGCGTTCCAGAACCCTCGGGAAACTGGAGATCACGAACATAACAACTAGTCCACAGACAGGACCCGACTCAGACTGCCGGGATCGTTACAGTACCCCCCTCCGACGAACGCCACCGGGCGGACTCCCGGAGCGCCAGGATGGAGGCGGTAGAAGTCACTGATGAGGTCAGCATCTAGGACCTGTCGCCGCGAATCCAACTCCTCTCTTCAGGACCATACCCCTCCCAGTCCACGAGATACTGGAAACCCCGGCCCCGCCGTCTGGAATCCATGATGCGACGCACCGTGTAGGCAGGACCACCTCCGATCATCCGAGGAGGAGGAGGAGGAGGCGGAGGAGGCAACAGAGGACTGAGGAAAACAGGCTTGAGGCAGGAGACATGAAAGGTGGGATGGACTCTGAGCGTCCTCGGGAGTTTGAGTCGAACTGCCACCGGATTGATCACCTTCTCCACCACAAACGGACCAATGAACTTCGGTAACAACTTCCTAGACTCAGTCCGTAAAGGAAGATCCCGTGTGGCCAACCAGACCCTATCTCCGATGGTGTAGGTGGGAGCGGGGATCCGGCGACGATTCGCCTGGAGCTGATACCGGTCCGAAACTCTAAGGAGTGCTTTTCTGGCCCGATGCCAGGTCCGGTGGCAACGACGAATATGGACCTGAACAGAAGGCACTGAGAGCTCCTTCTCCTGAGAAGGGAACAAGGGAGGTTGGTAGCCATACAGGCACTGGAAGGGAGACATCCCAGTGGCAGATGTAGGGGAGAGTATTGTGGGCATACTCAACCCAAGGCAACTGAGAGACCCAGGAGGTGGGGTTGGAAGAGGCCAGACAGCGTAGCGTGGATTCCATCTTCTGGTTGGCTCTCTCCGCCTGACCATTAGATTGGGGGTGAAAACCAGATGTGAGACTGACTGTAGCTCCAATGGCCAAACAGAAGGACTTCCAGACAGCAGAGGTAAACTGAGGGCCACGGTCGGAAACGATATCACTGGGCAACCCGTGGACCCTGAAAACCTCCCTAACCAGGATCTCGGACGTCTCCGAGGCAGAGGGAAGCTTGGCAATAGGCACAAAGTGGGCGAACTTGCTGAATCTGTCCACGATAGTCAGAACGACCGTGTTCCCCTCAGAAGCGGGCAACCCAGTGACAAAGTCCAGGGGCCAGATGCGACCATGGTCGCCGGGGAATAGGAAGGGGGTGAAGTAGTCCAGAGCTGGGCCGATTGGTACTCTTATTCTGCGCACACACTGGACAGGCAGCAACATAACCCCGAGTATCTCGGCCATGGCAGGCCACCAAAAACGTCTGCGAAGAAACGCCATTGTCCGAGCCACGCCAGGGTGACAAGCCATCTTGCTGGCGTGGGACCATTTGAGGACAGCAGGACGAACCGACTCAGGCACAAACAACCGACCGGGTGGACCGCTACGGACCGGGCTGAGTCCGAAGGGCCGCCAGCACCTCCTCCTCAATCTTCCACATAACTGCTCCCACGACGCAGTTCCGGGGGAGAATTGTCTCGGTCTTGGACCCACTCTCCTCCGTCTTGGAGAACATCCGGGACAAGGCGTCCGCCTTGCCGTTCTTAGATCCAGGTCGGAACGTCAGGGAAAACTTGAATCGTCCGAAAAACAACGCCCACCTGGCCTGACGGGAGTTGAGACGTTTAGCCGATTGCACGTAAGCAAGATTCTTGTGGTCAGTCCAGACAATAAACGGTTGCTCCGCCCCCTCCAACCAGTGGCGCCACTCCTCCAAGGCAAGTTTCACCGCGAGAAGCTCCCGGTTACCCACATCGTAATTCCTCTCCGCAGGCGAAAGGCGACGCGAGTAGTAGGCGCAGGGATGGAGTTTACTGTCCGTGGAGCATCGCTGCGACAGGATGGCGCCAACTCCCACATCAGACGCGTCCACTTCAACGCAGAACTGACGGGCCGTGTCCGGTTGAGAGAGAATCGGTGCGTTGGTGAATCGCCTCTTCAAATCCAGAAACGCTCGATCCGCCTCCGGATTCCACTTGAAGGTCCTGATACTGGAAGTCAAGGCAGTTAACGGAGCGGCCACACGGCTGTAATCCCGGATGAATCTGCGGTAGAAATTCGCAAACCCCAAAAATCTCTGGAGCTGCAATCTCGTACCGGGCTGGGTCCATTCCAGAACCGCTCTAACCTTCTCCTGGTCCATCCTAATCTCTCCCCTGGAGATGATGTACCCGAGAAAGGATGTCGTGTGGGCGTGAAACTCGCACTTCTCGGCCTTCACGAACAGGCGATTCTCCAACAATCGCTGCAGAACCTGCCGGACATGCTGGACGTGGTCGGAAGGTTCCTTCGAGAAGATCAGAATGTCATCCAGGTAAACAAACACAAAGAGACCGATCATATCTCTCAGGGACGTCGTTCACCATACTCTGGAATACCGCTGGAGCATTGGTCAGTCCAAACGGCATCACCTGATACTCGAGTGACCCATCGGTGTATTGAAACCCCGACAACCACTCGTCCCCCTCTCTGATCCGGACCATGTGATACGCATTGCGTAGGTCTAGCTTGGTGAACACCGTAGCACCCTGTAAGGAGTCGAAGGCAGAACTCATCAAGGGCAGGGGATACTTGTTCTTGACCGTGATGTCATTCAACCCCGATAATCAATACACGGTCGAAGAGAGCCATCCTTCTTACCCACAAAGAAGAATCCTGCCCCCAGGGGTGATGACGAGGGACGAACGAGACCAGCAGCTAGGGACTCCTTGATGTAGGTCTCCAAAGCCTCACGTTCAGGTCGGGAGATACTGTATAACCTTCCCTTGGGGTAGACAGCTCCAGGGAACAGGTTGATGGCACAATCATATGGTCGGTGGGGAGGGAGTGACAGAGCCTTCTGCTTACTGAAAACTTCCCCCAAATCGTGATATGTCTCGGGAACCAGGGACAAATCTGGGGGTTTAGCCTCAATCACCTGACTGGGAACCGAATGGGGGCAGGCAGTCTTGAGACAGTTAGCATGACAATCAAGGCTCCAACTCGTTACCTTGCCCGTCACCCAATCGAACGTGGGATTGTGTTCCTTCAGCCAGGGGTATCCAAGGACCAGAGGAACCTGGGAAGACGGCAGAATGAAGAATGAAATCATCTCAGAATGATTCCCCGACAACCGCATCTTAACCGGTTCAGTCCTCATCGTGATACGTGCCAGACTACTGCCGTCCAGAGTGGTAGCTTCAATGGCTTCCGGCAATTGCTCCTTGGAAAGCCCCAGCTGTTCCACCAACTCGGCATCTAGAAAGCTTCCATCGGCACCTGAATCGATAAAAGCGTTAATCGCTAAGCTCTGATTCCTGTTCATAAGGGTAGCCGGAAACGGGGTCTGACAGAGGTATTGAGAGGTCGAAACTGGCTCGCTAAAAGTCCTCCCAACTTTAGCGAGCCGCGCAGTTTGACGGCACCCGACTGGAACCTGAGAAGCTGATCGGTTGGACGGAGCCCATTGCTTCTCCCTCCTTCGCTCTCGGACTCGATTATCCACCCGAATAGACAAGGCTACCAAGCTGTCCAGGTCACTAGGCTCCGGATAGGAGATCAACTCATCCTTGAGCTGCTCCGACAGACCCTGGTAAAAGGCCGCTTGCAGAGCCTCCTCATTCCACCCACTCTCCACAGCCAACGTCTTGAACTCGATCACGAAGTCGGCCACGCTGCGAGTTCCTTGGCGGCTAAAACAGGCGCCTAGCTGCGTCCCTCCCTCGGACGGAATGGTCGAAGAGCTTCCTCATCTCGGCCGTGAACCCCTGGTATGAAGCCATGCAGGGATCCTGTCGTTCCCAAACGGCTGAAGCCCCACTCAGCGCTCGACCACGCAGCAACTCAATCACAAAGGCTATCCTAGCCTTGTCTGTGGCATAAGAGTAGGGCTGTAGATCGAACACTAATCCACACTGCATAAGGAAGGAACGGCATCTTCCCAGCTCCCCTCATATTTATCCGGTGTCGGAACCTTGGGCTCACGGAAGGACACAGCTTCAGAAGCGGCAGGCGAGATGGGTGAAACCGGTAGTGGATCTTCCACCGACACTTGCGTTGGTTCTGGACCTCCGTCAGACCGGTAGAAAGGTTCCGAACTGACAACGCGATCTCCTGTAGTACCGTGCTGATGATGGCCCAACATCTTCTCCTGCTGGGTAATGGCATGGCGAACAGAGTCCAGGTCCGCTGGGTTCATCATGGGCCGGATCGTTCTGTCACGAGTTGCTAAGCCAGAACCCAGAAGCAGACCAGGACAGGGTAAGTTGAAACGAAGGTGAGTGTTTATTTACAAGTTCAAGAGTGATGCTGAATAATCCAGGGAACAGAGCGGGGGCGTTGATTAGTTGTTGGGGGTGCAGTGGTTGATCCCATCCTGGGTCGGCAGCCCGACCACCAGGCAGAGGTTGGATGAAGGTTCCGGACGGGTGACTGCAGATGGAACAAAACGGGGTAAGTAAGCAACAAACCAACAAGGTGCAAAAACAACAAAACTAACGCTAGGCTCTAAGACTGATACTCTGGTAAACCTACTGTTCATGGCTAACGATCCGGCAGGGAATGGATGTTAGGCCAGAGCCTAAGAAGGGTGATGATCAGGACCAGGTGTGCAGATTGCTGATGGGATGCAGGTGCGGAAATCAAGAGAGCTCCCCGGAGCGTTCCAGAACCCTCGGGAAACTGGAGATCACGAACATAACAACTAGTCCACAGACAGGACCCGACTCAGACTGCCGGGATCGTTACACACTGTCCACTATCACACTGATAACACCATACAAACACTGTCCACTAGCACACTGATGACACCATAAAAACACTGTATAAAATCAACACACTGATAACACCACAGAAACACTGTCTACTAACACACTGATAACACTATAGAAACGCTGTCTACTAACACACTGATAGCACTATACAAACACTGTCTACTAACACACTGATACCAACATACAAACACTGTCTACTGACAACACACTGATAACACCATACAAACACTGTCTACTAAGACATTGATAACACTATACAAACACTGTCTCGTAACAAACACACTGATAACACCATACAAACACTGTCTACTGACACACTGATAACACCATACAAACACTGTCTACTAACAACAAACCGATAACACCATACAAACACTGTCTACTAACACACTGATAACACCATACAAACACTATCTACTGACAACACACTGATAACACCATACAAACACTGTCTACTTACACACTGATAACACTATAGAAACACTGTCTACTAACACACTGATAGCACCATACAAACACTGTCTACTAACACACTGATACCACCATACAAACACTGTCTACTGACAACACACTGATAACACCATACAAACACTGTCTACCAAGACATTGATAAAACTATACAAACACTGTCTCGTAACAACACACTGATAACACCATACAAACACTGTCTACTGACACACTGATAACACCATACAAACAGTGTCTAGTAACAACACACTGATAACCCCTAGCAAACACTGTCTACTAACAACACACTGATAACACCATACAAACACTGTTTACTGACAACACACTTATAACACCATACAAACACGGTCTACTAACACACTGATAACACCATAGAAACGCTGTCTACTAACACACTGATAACACCATACAAACACTGTCCTCTAACACTCTGATATCACCATACAAACACTGTCTACTAAAAATGATAACACCATACAAACACTGTCTACTAACAACACACTGAAATCACAATACAAACACTGTCTACTAAGACATTGATAACACCATACAAACACTGTCTCATAACAACACACTGATAACACCATACAAACACTGTCAACTAACAACACACTGATAACACCATACAAACACTGTCTACTAACACACTGATAACACCATACAAACACTGTCTAGTAACAACCCACTGAGAACACCATTCAAACACTGTCTCGTAACAACACACTGATAACACCATACAAACACTGTCTACTGACAACACACTGATAACACCATACAAACACTGTCTACTAACACACTGATAACACCATACAAACACTGTCTACTAATACACTGATAACACCATACAAACACTGTCTACTAACAACACACTGATAACACCATACAAACACTGTCTACTGACAACACAATGATAACACCATACAAACAATGTCTACTAACACACTGATAACACCATACAAACACTGTCTACTTACACACTGATAACACTATAGAAACGCTGTCTATTAACACACTGATAGCACCATACAAACACTGTCTACTAACACACTGATAACACCATACAAACACTGTCTACTGACAACACACTGATAAAACCATACAAACACTGTCTAATAAGACATTGATAACACTATACAAACACTGTCTCGTAACAACACACTGATAACACCATACAAACACTGTCTACTGACACACTGATAACACCATACAAACACTGTCTAGTAACAACACACTGATAACCCCAAGCAAACACTGTTTACTAACAACACACTGATAACACCATACAAACACTGTCTACTGACAACACAATTATAACACCATACAAACTGTCTACTAACACACTGATAATACCACACAAACACTGTCTACTAACAAAACACTAATAACACAATACAAACACTGTCTAGCGACACACTGATAACACCATACAAACACTGTCTACTAACAACACACTGATAACACCATACAAACACTGTCAACTAACAACACACTGATAACACCATACAACCACTGTCTACTAACACACTGATAACACCATAGAAACTCTGTCTACTAACACACTGATAACACCATACAAACACTGTCCTCTAACACTCTGATATCACCATACAAACACTGTCTACTAAAAAAATGATAACACCATACAAACACTGTCTACTAACAACACACTGAAATCACAATACAAACACTGTCTACTAAGACATTGATAACACCATACAAACACTGTCTCATAACAACACACTGATAACACCATACAAACACTGTCAACTAACAACACACTGATAACACCATACAAACACTGTCTACTAACACACTGATAACACCATACAAACACTGTCTAGTAACAACCCACTGAGAACACCATTCAAACACTGTCTCGTAACAACACACTGATAACACCATACAAACACCGTCTACTGACAACACACTGATAACACCATACAAACACTGTCTACTAACACACTGATAACACCATACAAACACTGTCTACTAATACACTGATAACACCATACAAACACTGTCTACTAACAACACACTGATAACACCATACAAACACTGTCTACTGACAACACAATGATAACACCATACAAACAATGTCTACTAACACACTGATAACACCATACAAACACTGTCTACTTACACACTGATAACACTATAGAAACGCTGTCTATTAACACACTGATAGCACCATACAAACACTGTCTACTAACACACTGATAACACCATACAAACACTGTCTACTGACAACACACTGATAAAACCATACAAACACTGTCTAATAAGACATTGATAACACTATACAAACACTGTCTCGTAACAACACACTGATAACACCATACAAACACTGTCTACTGACACACTGATAACACCATACAAACACTGTCTAGTAACAACACACTGATAACCCCAAGCAAACACTGTTTACTAACAACACACTGATAACACCATACAAACACTGTCTACTGACAACACAATTATAACACCATACAAACTGTCTACTAACACACTGATAATACCACACAAACACTGTCTACTAACAAAACACTAATAACACAATACAAACACTGTCTAGCTGACACACTGATAACACCATACAAACACTGTCTACTAACAACACACTGATAACACCATACAAACACTGTCAACTAACAACACACTGATAACACCATACAACCACTGTCTACTAACACACTGATAACACCATATAAACTCTGTCTACTAACACACTGATAACACCATACAAACACTGTCCTCTAACACTCTGATATCACCATACAAACACTGTCTACTAAAAAAATGATAACACCATACAAACACTGTCTACTAACAACACACTGATATCACAATACAAACACTGTCTACTAAGACATTGATAACACCATACAAACACTGTCTCATAACAACACACTGATAACACCATACAAACACTGTCAACTAACAACACACTGATAACACCATACACACACTGTCTACTAACACACTGATAACACCATACAAACACTGTCTAGTAACAACATACTGAGAACACCATTCAAACACTGTCTTGTAACAACACACTGATAACACCATACAAACACTGTCTACTGACAACACACTGATAACACCATACAAACACTGTCTACTAACACACTGATAACACCATTCAAACACTGTCTACTAATACACTGATAACACCATACAAACACTGTCTACTAACACACTGATAACACCATACAAACACTGTCTACTAATACACTGATAACACCATACAAACACTGTCTACTAACAGCACACTGATAACACCATACAAAAACTGTCTACTGACAACACAATGATAACACCATACAAACAATGTCTACTAACACACTGATAAAACCATACATACACTGTCTACTTACACACTGATAACACTATAGAAACGCTGTCTACTAACACACTGATAGCACCATACAAACACTGTCTACTAATACACTGATAACACCATACAAACACTGTCTACTGACAACACACTGATAACACCATACAAACACTGTCTACTAAGACATTGATAACACTATACAAACACTGTCTCGTAACAACACACTGATAACACCACACAAACACTGTCTACTGACTCACTGATAACACCATACAAACACTGTCTAGTAACAACACACTGATAACCCCAAGCAAACACTGTTTACTAACAACATACTGATAACACCATACAAACACTGTCTACTGACAACACACTTATAACACCATACAAACACTTTCTACTAACACACTGATAATACCACACAAACACTGTCTACTAACAAAACACTAATAACACAATACAAACACTGTCTAGCGACACACTGATAACACCATACAAACACTGTCTACTAACAACACACTGATAACACCATACAATCACTGTCAACTAACAACACACTGATAACACCATACAAACACTGTCTACTAACACACTGATAACACCATAGAATCGCTGTCTACTAACACACTGATAACACCATACAAACACTGTCCTCTAACACTCTGATATCACCATACAAACACTGTCTACTAAAAAAATGACAACACCATACAAACACTGTCTACTAACAACACACTGATATCACCATACAAACACTGTCTACTAAGACATTGATAACACCATACAAACACTGTCTCGTAACAACACACTGATAACACCATACAAACACTGTCTAGTAACAACACACTGATAACACCATACAAACACTGTCAACTAACAACACACTGATAACACCATATAAACACTGTCTACTAACACACTGATAACACGATACAAACACTGTCTAGTAACAACATACTGATAACACCATTCAAACACTGTCTCGTAACAACACACTGATAACACCATACAAACACTGTCTACTAACACACTGATAACACGATACAAACAATGTCTACTGCCAACACACTGATAACACCATACAAACACTGTCTACTAAGACATTGATAACACTATACAAACACTGTCTCGTAACAACACACTGATAACACCATACAAACACTGTCTACTGACACACTGATAACACCATACAAACACTGTCTAGTAACAACACACTGATAACACTATACAAACACTCTCTACTAACAACACACTGATAGAACCATACAAACACTGTCTACTAAGACATTGATAACACCATAGAAACACTGTCCTCTAACACACTGATACCACCATACAAACACTGTCTACTAAGACATTGATAACACCATACAAACACTGTCTAGTAACAACACACTGATAACCGCCATACAAACTATGTCTAGTAACAACACAGTGATAACACCATACACACACACTGTCTACTGACAACACACTGATAACACCACACAAACACTGTCTACTAACAACACACTGATAACACCATACAAACACTGTCTACTAACAACACACTGATAACACCATACAAACACTGTCTACTGACAACACACTGATAACACCATACAAACACTGTTTACTAACAACACACTGATAACACCGTACAAGCACTGTCATCTAACAACACAATGATAACACCATACAAACAATGTCTACTAACACACTGATAACACCATTCAAACACTGTCTACTAACAACAAACCAATAACACCATACAAACACTGTCTACTAACACACTGATAACACCATACAAACACTGTCTACTAATACACTGATAACACCATACAAACACTATCTACTGACAACACACTGATAGCACCATACAAACACTGTCTACTAACACACTGATACCACCATACAAACACTGTCTACTGACAACACACTGATAACACCATACAAACACTGTCTATTAAGACATTGATAACACTATACAAACACTGTCTCGTAACAACACACTGATAACACCATACAAACACTGTCTACTGACACACTGATAACACCATACAATCACTGTCTACTAACAACAAACCGATAACAACATACAAACACTATCTACTGACAACACACTGATAACACCATACAAACACTGTCTACTTACACACTGATAACACTATAGAAACACTGTCTACTAACACACTGATAGCACCATACAAACACTGTCTACTAACACACTGATACCACCATACAAACACTGTCTACTGACAACACACTGATAACACCATACAAACACTGTCTATTAACAACACACTGATAACCCCTAGCAAACACTTTCTACTAACAACACACTGATAACACCATACAAACACTGTCTACTGACAACACAATGATAACACCATACAAACACTGTTTACTAACAACACACTGATAACACCGTACAAACACTGTCATCTAACAACACACTGATAACACCATACAAACAATGTCTACTAACACACTGATAACACCATTCAAACACTGTCTACTAACAACAAACCAATAACACCATACAAACACTGTCTACTAACACACTGATAACACCATACAAACACTGTCTACTAATACACTGATAACACCATACAAACACTGTCTACTAACAATGCACTGATAACACTATACAAACACTGTTTACTAACAACACACTGATAACACCATACAAACACTGTCTAGTAACAACACACTGATAACCCCAAGCAAACACTGTCTACTAACAACACACTGATAACACCATACAAACACTGTCTACTGACAACACACCTATAACACAATACAAACACTGTCTACTAACACACTGATAATACCACACAAACACTGTCTACTAAAAAACACTAATAACACAATACAAACACTGTCTAGCGACACACTGATAACACCATACAAACACTGTCTACTAACAACACACTGATAACACCATACAATCACTGTCAACTAACAACACACTGATAACACCATACAAACACTGTCTACTAACACACTGATAACACCATAGAAACGCTGTCTACTAACACACTGATAACACCATACAAACACTGTCCTCTAACACTCTATCACCATACAAACACTGTCTACTAAGACATTGATAACACCATACAAACACTGTCTCGTAACAACACACTGATAACACCATACAAACACTGTCTACTAACAACACACTGAAAACACCATACAAACACTGTCAACTAACAACACACTGATAACACCATATAAACAATGTCTACTAACACACTGATAACACCATACAAACACTTTCTAGTAACAACATACTGATAACACCATTCAAACACTGTCTCGTAACAACACACTGATAACACCATACAAACACTGTCTACTAACACACTGATAACACCATACAAACACTGTCTACTTACACACTGATAACACTATAGAAACACTGTCTACTAACACACTGATAGCACCATACAAACACTGTCTACTAACACACTGATAACACCATACAAACACTGTCTACTGACAACACACTGATAACACCATACAAACACTGTCTACTAAGACATTGATAACACTATACAAACACTGTCTCATAACAACACACTGATAACACCATACAAACACTGTCTAGTAACAACACACTGATAAACCCAAACAAACACTGTCTACTAACAACACACTGATAACACCGTACAAACACTGTCAACTAACAACACACTGATAACACCATACAAACACTGTCTACTAACACACTGATAACACCATACAAACACTGTCTAGTAACAACACACTGATAACACCTTTCAAACATTGTCTCGTAACAACACACTGATAACACCATACAAACACTGTCCACTGACAACACACTGATAACACCATAGAAACACTGTCTACTAACACACTGATAACACCATACAAACACTGTCTACTAACACAGTGATAACACCATACAAACACTGTCTATTAACAACCTGATAACACCACACAAACACTGTCTACTAACACACTGATAACACCATACAAACACTGTCTACTAATACACTGATAACACCATACAAACAGTGTTTACTAACAACACACTGATAACACCGTACAAACACTGTCATCTAACAAACACACTGATAACACCATACAAACCAATGTCTACTAACACACTGATAACACCATACAAACACTGTCTACTTACACACTGATAACACTATAGAAACGCTTATCTACTAACACACTGATAGCACCATACAAACACTGTCTACTAACACACTGATAACACCATACAAACACTGTCTACTGACAACACACTGATAACACCATACAAACACTGTCTACTAAGACATTGATAACACCATAGAAACACTGTCCTCTAACACACTGATACCACCATACAAACACTGTCTACTAAGACATTGATAACACCATTCAAAAACACTGTCTAGTAACAACACACTGATAACCCCATACAAACAATGTCTAGTAACAACACAGTGATAACACCATACACACACACTGTCTATTAACACACTGATAACACCACACAAACACTGTCTACTAACAACACACTGATAACACCGTACAAACACTGTCTACTAACAACACACTGGAAACACCATACAAACACTGTCTACTGACAACACACTGATAACACCATACAAACACTGTTTACTAACAACACACTGATAACACCATACAAACAATGTCTACTAACACACTGATAACTCCATACAAACACTGTCTACTAACAACAAACCGATAACACCATACAAACACTGTCTACTAACACACTGATAACACCATACAAACACTGTCTACTAATACACTGATAACACCATACAAACACTATCTACTGATAACACTGATACCACCATACAAACACTGTCTACTGACAACACACTGATAACACCATACAAACACTGTCTACTAACACATTGATAACACTATACAAACACTGTCTCGAACAACACACTGATAACACCATACAAACACTGTCTACTGACACACTGATAACACCATACAAACACTGTCTACTAACAACAAACCGATAACACCATACAAACACTATCGACTGACAACACACTGATAACACCATACAAACACTGTCTACTAACACACACTGATACCACCATACAAACACTGTCTACTGACAACACACTGATAACACCATACAAACACTGTCTAGTAACAACACACTGATAACCCCTAGCAAACACTTTCTACTAACAACACACTGATAACACCATACAAACACTGTCTACTGACAACACAATGATAACACCATACAAACACTGTTTACTAACAACACACTGATAACACCGTACAAACACTGTCATCTAACAACACACTTATAACACCATACAAACAATGTCTACTAACACACTGATAACACCATTCAAACACTGTCTACTAACAACAAAACCGATAACACCATACAAACACTGTCTACTAACACACTGATAACACCATACAAACACTGTCTACTAATGCACTGATAACACCATAAAAACACTGTCTACTAACAACGCACTGATAACACCATACAAACACTGTTTACTAACAACACACTGATAACACCATACAAACACTGTCTAGTAACAACACACTGATAACCCCAAGCAAACACTGTCTACTAACAACACACTTATAACACCATACAAACACTGTCTACTAACACACTGATAATACCACACAAACACTGTCTATTAAAAAACACTAATAACACAATACAAACACTGTCTAGCGACACACTGATAACACCATACAAACACTGTCTACTAACAACACACTGATAACACCATACAATCACTGTCAACTAACAACACACTGATAACACCATACAAACACTGTCTACTAACACACTGATAACACCATAGAAACGCTGTCTACTAACACATTGATAACACCATACAAACACTGTCCTCTAACACTCTATCACCATACAAACACTGTCTACTAAGACATTGATAACACCATACAAACACTGTCTCGTAACAACACACTGATAACACCATACAAACACTGTCTACTAACAACACACTGATAACACCATACAAACACTGTCAACTAACAACACACTGATAACACCATATAAACAATGTCTACTAACACACTGATAACACCATACAAACACTGTCTACTTACACACTGATAACACTATAGAAACGCTGTCTACTAACACACTGATAGCACCATACAAACACTGTCTACTAACACACTGATAACACCATACAAACACTGTCTACTGACAACACACTGATAACACCATACAAACACTGTCTACTAAGACATTGATAACACTATACAAACACTGTCTCATAACAACACACTGATAACACCATACAAACACTGTCTACTAAGACATTGATAACACTATACAAACACTGTCTCATAACAACACACTGATAACACCATACAAACACTTTCTACTGACACACTGATAACACCATACAAACACTGTCTAGTAACAAACACTGATAACCCCAAGCAAACACTGTCTACTAACAACACACTGATAACACCGCGTACAAACACTGTCAACTAACAACACACTGATAACACCATACAAACACTGTCTACTAACACACTGATAACACCATACAAACACTGTCTAGTAACAACACACTGATAACACCTTTCAAACATTGTCTCGTAACAACACACTGAAACTCCATACAAACACTGTCTACTGACAACACACTGATAACACCATACAAACACTGTCTACTAACAACAAACCGATAACACCATAGAAACACTGTCTACTAACACACTGATAACACCATACAAACACTGTCTACTAACACAGTGATAACACCATACAAACACTGTCTATTAACAACCTGATAACACCACACAAACACTGTCTACTAACACACTGATAACACCATACAAACACTGTCTACTAATACACTGATAACACCTTTCAAACATTGTCTCGTAACAACACACTGATAACACCATACAAACACTGTCTACTAACAACGCAGTGATAACACCATACAAACACTGTTTACTAACAACACACTGATAACACCATACAAACACTGTCTAGTAACAACACACTGATAACCCCAAGCAAACACTGTCTACTAACAACACACTGATAACACCATACAAACACTGTCTACTGACAACACACTTATAACACCATACAAACACTGTCTACTAACACACTGATAATACCACACAAACACTGTCTACTAAAAAACACTAATAACACAATACAAACACTGTCTAGCGACACACTGATAACACCATACAAACACTGTCTACTAACAACACACTGATAACACCATACAATCACTGTCAACTAACAACACACTGATAACACCATACAAACACTGTCTACTAACACACTGATAACACCATAGAAACGCTGTCTACTAACACATTGATAACACCATACAAACACTGTCCTCTAACACTCTATCACCATACAAACACTGTCTACTAAGACATTGATAACACCATACAAACACTGTCTCGTAACAACACACTGATAACACCATACAAACACTGTCTACTAACAACACACTGATAACACCATACAAACACTGTCAACTAACAACACACTGATAACACCATACAAACACTGTCTACTGACACACTGATAACACCATACAAACACTGTCTAGTAACAACACACTGATAACACTATACAAACACTCTCTACTAACAACACACTGATAGAACCATACAAACACTGTCTACTAAGACATTGATAACACCATAGAAACACTGTCCTCTAACACACTGATACCACCATACAAACACTGTCTACTAAGACATTGATAACACCATTCAAAAACACTGTCTAGTAACAACACACTGATAACCCCATACAAACTATGTCTAGTAACAACACAGTGATAACACCATACACACACACTGTCTATTAACACACTGATAACACCACACAAACACTGTCTACTAACAACACACTGATAACACCATACAAACACTGTCTACTAACAACACACTGAAACACCATACAAACACTGTCTACTGACAACACACTGATAACACCATACAAACACTGTTTACTAACAACACACTGATAACACCGTACAAGCACAGTCATCTAACAACACAATGATAACACCATACAAACAATGTCTACTAACACACTGATAACACCATTCAAACACTGTCTACTAACAACAAACCAATAACACCATACAAACACTGTCTACTAACACACTGATAACACCATACAAACACTGTCTACTAATACACTGATAACACCATACAAACACTATCTACTGACAACACACTGATAGCACCATACAAACACTGTCTACTAACACACTGATACCACCATACAAACACTGTCTACTGACAACACACTGATAACACCATACAAACACTGTCTATTAAGACATTGATAACACTATACAAACACTGTCTCGTAACAACACACTGATAACACCATACAAACACTGTCTACTGACACACTGATAACACCATACAATCACTGTCTACTAACAACAAACCGATAACAACATACAAACACTATCTACTGACAACACACTGATAACACCATACAAACACTGTCTACTTACACACTGATAACACTATAGAAACACTGTCTACTAACACACTGATAGCACCATACAAACACTGTCTACTAACACACTGATACCACCATACAAACACTGTCTACTGACAACACACTGATAACACCATACAAACACTGTCTATTAACAACACACTGATAACCCCTAGCAAACACTTTCTACTAACAACACACTGATAACACCATACAAACACTGTCTACTGACAACACAATGATAACACCATACAAACACTGTTTACTAACAACACACTGATAACACCGTACAAACACTGTCATCTAACAACACACTGATAACACCATACAAACAATGTCTACTAACACACTGATAACACCATTCAAACACTGTCTACTAACAACAAACCAATAACACCATACAAACACTGTCTACTAACACACTGATAACACCATACAAACACTGTCTACTAATACACTGATAACACCATACAAACACTGTCTACTAACAATGCACTGATAACACTATACAAACACTGTTTACTAACAACACACTGATAACACCATACAAACACTGTCTAGTAACAACACACTGATAACCCCAAGCAAACACTGTCTACTAACAACACACTGATAACACCATACAAACACTGTCTACTGACAACACACCTATAACACAATACAAACACTGTCTACTAACACACTGATAATACCACACAAACACTGTCTACTAAAAAACACTAATAACACAATACAAACACTGTCTAGCGACACACTGATAACACCATACAAACACTGTCTACTAACAACACACTGATAACACCATACAATCACTGTCAACTAACAACACACTGATAACACCATACAAACACTGTCTACTAACACACTGATAACACCATAGAAACGCTGTCTACTAACACACTGATAACACCATACAAACACTGTCCTCTAACACTCTATCACCATACAAACACTGTCTACTAAGACATTGATAACACCATACAAACACTGTCTCGTAACAACACACTGATAACACCATACAAACACTGTCTACTAACAACACACTGAAAAACACCATACAAACACTGTCAACTAACAACACACTGATAACACCATATAAACAATGTCTACTAACACACTGATAACACCATACAAACACTGTCTAGTAACAACATACTGATAACACCATTCAAACACTGTCTCGTAACAACACACTGATAACACCATACAAACACTGTCTACTAACACACTGATAACACCATACAAACACTGTCTACTTACACACTGATAACACTATAGAAACACTGTCTACTAACACACTGATAGCACCATACAAACACTGTCTACTAACACACTGATAACACCATACAAACACTGTCTACTGACAACTACACTGATAACACCATACAAACACTGTCTACTAAGACATTGATAACACTATACAAACACTGTCTCATAACAACACACTGATAACACCATACAAACACTGTCTAGTAACAACACACTGATAACCCCAAACAAACACTGTCTACTAACAACACACTGATAACACCGTACAAACACTGTCAACTAACAACACACTGATAACACCATACAAACACTGTCTACTAACACACTGATAACACCATACAAACACTGTCTAGTAACAACACACTGATAACACCTTTCAAACATTGTCTCGTAACAACACACTGATAACACCATACAAACACTGTCCACTGACAACACACTGATAACACCATAGAAACACTGTCTACTAACACACTGATAACACCATACAAACACTGTCTACTAACACAGTGATAACACCATACAAACACTGTCTATTAACAACCTGATAACACCACACAAACACTGTCTACTAACACACTGATAACACCATACAAACACTGTCTACTAATACACTGATAACACCATACAAACAGTGTTTACTAACAACACACTGATAACACCGTACAAACACTGTCATCTAACAACACACTGATAACACCATACAAACAATGTCTACTAACACACTGATAACACCATACAAACACTGTCTACTTACACACTGATAACACTATAGAAACGCTATCTACTAACACACTGATAGCACCATACAAACACTGTCTACTAACACACTGATAACACCATACAAACACTGTCTACTGACAACACACTGATAACACCATACAAACACTGTCTACTAAGACATTGATAACACCATAGAAACACTGTCCTCTAACACACTGATACCACCATACAAACACTGTCTACTAAGACATTGATAACACCATTCAAAAACACTGTCTAGTAACAACACACTGATAACCCCATACAAACAATGTCTAGTAACAACACAGTGATAACACCATACACACACACTGTCTATTAACACACTGATAACACCACACAAACACTGTCTACTAACAACACACTGATAACACCGTACAAACACTGTCTACTAACAACACACTGAAACACCATACAAACACTGTCTACTGACAACACACTGATAACACCATACAAACACTGTTTACTAACAACACACTGATAACACCATACAAACAATGTCTACTAACACACTGATAACACCATTCAAACACTGTCTACTAACAACAAACCAATAACATCATACAAACACTGTCTACTAACACACTGATAACACCATACAAACACTGTCTACTAATACACTGATAACACCATACAAACACTATCTACTGATAACACTGATACCACCATACAAACACTGTCTACTGACAACACACTGATAACACCATACAAACACTGTCTACTAACACATTGATAACACTATACAAACACTGTCTCGTAACAACACACTGATAACACCATACAAACACTGTCTACTGACACACTGATAACACCATACAAACACTGTCTACTAACAACAAACCGATAACACCATACAAACACTATCGACTGACAACACACTGATAACACCATACAAACACTGTCTACTAACACACTGATACCACCATACAAACACTGTCTACTGACAACACACTGATAACACCATACAAACACTGTCTAGTAACAACACACTGATAACCCCTAGCAAACACTTTCTACTAACAACACACTGATAACACCATACAAACACTGTCTACTGACAACACAATGATAACACCATACAAACACTGTTTACTAACAACACACTGATAACACCGTACAAACACTGTCATCTAACAACACACTTATAACACCATACAAACAATGTCTACTAACACACTGATAACACCATTCAAACACTGTCTACTAACAACAAAACCGATAACACCATACAAACACTGTCTACTAACACACTGATAACACCATACAAACACTGTCTACTAATGCACTGATAACACCATAAAAACACTGTCTACTAACAACGCACTGATAACACCATACAAACACTGTTTACTAACAACACACTGATAACACCATACAAACACTGTCTAGTAACAACACACTGATAACCCCAAGCAAACACTGTCTACTAACAACACACTTATAACACCATACAAACACTGTCTACTAACACACTGATAATACCACACAAACACTGTCTATTAAAAAACACTAATAACACAATACAAACACTGTCTAGCGACACACTGATAACACCATACAAACACTGTCTACTAACAACACACTGATAACACCATACAATCACTGTCAACTAACAACACACTGATAACACCATACAAACACTGTCTACTAACACACTGATAACACCATAGAAACGCTGTCTACTAACACATTGATAACACCATACAAACACTGTCCTCTAACACTCTATCACCATACAAACACTGTCTACTAAGACATTGATAACACCATACAAACACTGTCTCGTAACAACACACTGATAACACCATACAAACACTGTCTACTAACAACACACTGATAACACCATACAAACACTGTCAACTAACAACACACTGATAACACCATATAAACAATGTCTACTAACACACTGATAACACCATACAAACACTGTCTACTCACACTGATAACACTATAGAAACGCTGTCTACTACAACACACTGATAGCACCATACAAACACTGTCTACTAACACACTGATAACACCATACAAACACTGTCTACTGACAACACACTGATAACACCATACAAACACTGTCTACTAAGACATTGATAACACTATACAAACACTGTCTCATAACAACACACTGATAACACCATACAAACACTGTCTACTAAGACATTGATAACACTATACAAACACTGTCTCATAACAACACACTGATAACACCATACAAACACTTTCTACTGACACACTGATAACACCATACAAACACTGTCTAGTAACAACACACTGATAACCCCAAGCAAACACTGTCTACTAACAACACACTGATAACACCGTACAAACACTGTCAACTAACAACACACTGATAACACCATACAAACACTGTCTACTAACACACTGATAACACCATACAAACACTGTCTAGTAACAACACACTGATAACACCTTTCAAACATTGTCTCGTAACAACACACTGATAACTCCATACAAACACTGTCTACTGACAACACACTGATAACACCATACAAACACTGTCTACTAACAACAAACCGATAACACCATAGAAACACTGTCTACTAACACACTGATAACACCATACAAACACTGTCTACTAACACAGTGATAACACCATACAAACACTGTCTATTAACAACCTGATAACACCACACAAACACTGTCTACTAACACACTGATAACACCATACAAACACTGTCTACTAATACACTGATAACACCTTTCAAACATTGTCTCGTAACAACACACTGATAACACCATACAAACACTGTCTACTAACAACGCAGTGATAACACCATACAAACACTGTTTACTAACAACACACTGATAACACCATACAAACACTGTCTAGTAACAACACACTGATAACCCCAAGCAAACACTGTCTACTAACAACACACTGATAACACCATACAAACACTGTCTACTGACAACACACTTATAACACCATACAAACACTGTCTACTAACACACTGATAATACCACACAAACACTGTCTACTAAAAAAACACTAATAACACAATACAAACACTGTCTAGCGACACACTGATAACACCATACAAACACTGTCTACTAACAACACACTGATAACACCATACAATCACTGTCAACTAACAACACACTGATAACACCATACAAACACTGTCTACTAACACACTGATAACACCATAGAAACGCTGTCTACTAACACACTGATAACACCATACAAACACTGTCCTCTAACACTCTATCACCATACAAACACTGTCTACTAAGACATTGATAACACCATACAAACACTGTCTCGTAACAACACACTGATAACACCATACAAACACTGTCTACTAACAACACACTGATAACACCATACAAACACTGTCAACTAACAACACACTGATAACACCATATAAACAATGTCTACTAACACACTGATAACACCATACAAACACTGTCTACTTACACACTGATAACACTATAGAAACGCTGTCTACTAACACACTGATAGCACCATACAAACACTGTCTACTAACACACTGATAACACCATACAAACACTGTCTACTGACAACACACTGATAACACCATACAAACACTGTCTACTAAGACATTGATAACACTATACAAACACTGTCTCATAACAACACACTGATAACACCATACAAACACTTTCTACTGACACACTGATAACACCATACAAACACTGTCTAGTAACAACACACTGATAACCCCAAGCAAACACTGTCTACTAACAACACACTGATAACACCGTACAAACACTGTCAACTAACAACACACTGATAACACCATACAAACACTGTCTACTAACACACTGATAACACCATACAAACACTGTCTAGTAACAACACACTGATAACACCTTTCAAACATTGTCTCGTAACAACACACTGATAACTCCATACAAACACTGTCTACTGACAACACACTGATAACACCATACAAACACTGTCTACTAACAACAAACCGATAACACCATAGAAACACTGTCTACTAACACACTGGTAACACCATACAAACACTGTCTACTAACACAGTGATAACACCATACAAACACTGTCTATTAACAACCTGATAACACCACACAAACACTGTCTACTAACACACTGATAACACCATACAAACACTGTCTACTAATACACTGATAACACCTTTCAAACATTGTCTCGTAACAACACACTGATAACACCATACAAACACTGTCTACTGACAACACACTGATAACACCATACAAACACTGTCTACTAACAACAAACCGATAACACCATAGAAACACTGTCTACTAACACACTGATAACACCATACAAACACTGTCTACTAACACAGTGATAACACTATACAAACACTGTCTATTAACAACCTGATAACACCACACAAACACTGTCTACTAACACACTGATAACACCATACAAACACTGTCTACTAATACACTGATAACACCATACAAACATTGTCTACTAACAACACACTGATAACACCATACAAACACTGTTTACTAACAACACACTGATAACACTGTACAAACACTGTCATCTAACAACACACTGATAACACCATACAAACAATGTCTACTAACACACTGATAACACCATACAAACACTGTCTACTTACACACTGATAACACTATAGAAACGCTGTCTACTAACACACTGATAGCACCATACAAACACTGTCTACTAACAACACACTGATAACACCATACAATCACTGTCAACTAACAACACACTGATAACACCATACAAACACTGTCTACTAACACACTGATAACACCATAGAAACGCTGTCTACTAACACTCTGATATCTCCATACAAACACTGTCTACTAAGACATTGATAACACCATACAAACACTGTCTCGTAACAACACACTGATAACACCATACAAACACTGTCTACTAATAACACACTGATAACACCATACCAACACTGTCAACTAACAACACACTGATAACACCATCTAAACACTGTCTACTAACAAACTGATAACACCATACAAACACTGTCTAGTAACAACATACTGATAACACCATTCAAACATTGTCTAGTAACAACACACTGATAACACCATACAAACACTGTCTACTAACACACTGATAACACTATACAAACACTGTCTACTTACACACTGATAACACTATAGAAACGTTGTCTACTAACACACTGATAGCACCATACAACCACTGTCTAACTAACACACTGATAACACCATACAAACACTGTCTACTGACAACACACTGATAACACCATACAAACACTGCCTACTAAGACATTGATAACACTATACAAACACTGTCTCGTAACAACACACTGATAACACCATACAAACACTGTCTACTGACACACTGATAACACCATACAAACACTGTCTAGTAACAACACACTGATAACCCCAAGCAAACACTGTCTACTAACAACACACTGATAACACCGTACAAACACTGTCAACTAAAAACACACTGATAACACCATACAAACCCTGTCTACTAACACACTGATAACACCATACAAACACTGTCTATTAACAACACACTGATAACACCTTTCAAACATTGTCTCGTAACAACACCCTGATAACACCATACAAACACTGTCTACTGACAACACACTGATAACACCATACAAACACTGTCTACCAACAACAAACCGATAACACCATACAAGCACTGTCTACTAACACACTGATAACACCATAGAAACGCTGTCTACTAACACACAGATAACACCATACAAACACTGTTCTCTAACACACTGATTCCACCATACAAACACTGTCTACTAACACACTGATAACACCATACAAACACTGTCTACTGACAACACACTGATAACACCATACAAACACTGTCTACTAACACACTGATAACACCATACAAACGCTGTCTAAAAACACAATGATAACACCATACAAACGCTGTCTACTAACAACACACTTATAAAACAATACAAACACTGTCTAGCAACACACTGCAACACGATACAAACACTGTCTAATAACAACACACTGAATACACCATACAAACACTGTCTACTAACAACACACTGATAACACCATACAAACACTGTCTACTAACAACACACTGATAACACCATACAAACACTGTCTACTACCACACTGATAACACCATTCAAACACTGTCTACTAACAACAAACCGATAACACCATACAAACACTGTCTACTGACAACACACTGATAACACCACACAAACACTGTCTACTAACACACTGATAACACCAAACAAACACTGTCTACTAACACACTGATAATACCACACAAACACTGTCTACTAACAAAACACAAATAACACAATACAAACACTGTCTAGCGACACACTGATAACACCATACAAACACTGTCTACTAACAACACACTGATAACACCATACAATCACTGTCAACTAACAACACACTGATAACACCATACAAACACTGTCTACTAACACACTGATAACACCATAGAAATAATGTCTACTAACACACTGATAACACCATACAAACACTGTCCTCTAACACTCTGATATCACCATACAAACACTGTCTACTAAGACATTGATAACACCATACAAAAACTGTCTCGTAACAACTCACTGATAACACCATACAAACACTGTCTACTAACAACACACTGATAACACCATACAAACACTGTCAACTAACAACACACTGATAACACCATATAAACACTGTCTACTAACACACTGATAACACCATACAAACACTGTCTAGTAACAACATACTGATAACACCATTCAAACACTGTCTCGTAACAACACACTGAAAACACCATACAAACACTGTCTTCTAACACACTGATAACACCATACAAACACTGTCTACTTACACACTGATAACACTATAGAAACACTGTCTACTAACACACTGATAGCACCATACAAACATTGTCTACTAACACACTGATAACACCATACAAACACTGTCTACTGACAACACACTGATAACACCACACAAACACTGCCTACTAAGACATTGATAACACTTTACAAACACTGTCTCGTAACAACACACTGATAACACCATACAAACACTGTCTACTGACACACTGATAACACCATACAAACACTGTCTAGTAACAACACACTGATAACCCCAAGCAAACACTGTCTACTAACAACACACTGATAACACCGTACAAACACTGTCAACTAACAACACACTGATAACACCATACAAACACTGTCTACTAACACACTGATAACACCATACAAACACTGTCTAGTAACAACACACTGATAACACCTTTCAAACATTGTCTCGTAACAACACACTGATAACACCATACAAACACTGTCTACTGACAACACACTGATAACACCATACAAACACTGTCTACTAACAACAAACCGATAACACCATAGAAACACTGTCTACTAACACACTGATAACACCATACAAGCACTGTCTACTAACACACTGATAACACCATAGAAACGCTGTCTGCTAACACACAGATAACACCATACAAACACTGTCCTCTAACACACTGATACCACCATACAAACACTGTCTACTAACACACTGATAACACCATACCAACACTGTCTACTGACAACACACTGATAACACCATACAAACACTGTCTACTAACACACTGATAACACCATACAAACGCTGTCTAAAAACACAATGATAACACCATACAAACGCTGTCTACTAACAACACACTTATAACACAATACAAACACTGTCTACTAACAACACACTGATAACACCAATCAATCAATCAATCAATTTTATTTTATATAGCCCTTCTTACATCAGCTAATATCTCGAAGTGCTGTACAGAAACCCAGCCTAAAACCCCAAACAGCTAGTAATGCAGGTGTAGAAGCACGGTGGCTAGGAAAAACTCCCTAGAAAGGCGAAAGCCTAGGAAGAAACCTAGAGAGGAACCAGGCTATGAGGGGTGGCCAGTCCTCTTCTGGCTGTGCCGGGTGGAGATTATAACAGAACCATGCCAAGATGTTCAAAAATGTTCATAAGTGACAAGCATGGTCAAATAATAATCAGGAATAAATCTCAGTTGGCTTTTCATAGCCGATCATTAAGAGTTGAAAACAGCAGGTCTGGGACAGGTAGGGGTTCCATAACCGCAGGCAGAACAGTTGAAAATGGAATAGCAGCAAGGCCAGGCGGACTGGGGACAGCAAGGAGTCACCACGGCCGGTAGTCCCGACGTATGGTCCTAGGGCTCAGGCTCTCAGTTGGCTTTTCATAGCCGATCATTAAAGAGTTGAAAACAGCAGGTCTGGGACAGGTAGGGGTTTCGTAGCCGCAGGCAGAACAGTTGAAACTGGAATAGCAGCAAGGCCAGGCGGACTGGGGACAGCAAGGTGTCATCATGCCCGGTAGTCCTGCACATGGTCCTAGGGGCTCAGGTTCTCAGAGAGAAAGAGAGAACGAGAGAATTAGAGAGAGCATACTTAAATTCACACAGGACACTGGATAAGACAGGAGAAGTACTCAGGTATAACCAACTAACCCCAGCCCCCGACACATAAACTACTGCAGCATAAATACTGGAGGCTGAGACAGGAGCGGTCCGGAGACACTGTGGCCCCATCCGAAGAAACCCCCGGACAGGGCCAAACAGGAAGGATATAACCCCACCCACTCCGCCAAAGCACAGCCCCTGTCTACTAACACACTGCTAACAAACACTGACAAACACTGTCTACTAACACACTGATAACACCATTCAAACACTGTCTACTAACAACAAACCGATAACACCATACAAACACTGTCTACTGACAACACACTGATAACACCACACAAACACTGTCTACTAACACACTGATAACACCATACAAACGCTGTCTACTAACACACTGATAACAGCATACAAACACTGTCTACTAACAACACACTTATAACACAATACAAACACTGTCTAGCAACACACTGATAACACGATACAAACACTGTCTACTAACAACACACTGATAACACCATCTAAACACTGTCTACTAACAAACTGATAACACCATACAAACACTGTCTAGTAACAACATACTGATAACACCATTCAAACATTGTCTCGTAACAACACAATGATAACACCATACAAACACTGTCTACTAACACACTGATAACACTATACAAACACTGTCTACTTACACACTGATAACACTATAGAAACGTTGTCTACTAACACACTGATAGCACCATACAACCACTGTCTACTAACACACTGATAACACCATACAAACACTGTCTACTGACAACACACTGATAACACCATACAAACACTGCCTACTAAGACATTGATAACACTATACAAACACTGTCTCGTAACAACACACTGATAACACCATACAAACACTGTCTACTGACACACTGATAACACCATACAAACACTGTCTAGTAACAACACACTGATAACCCCAAGCAAACACTGTCTACTAACAACACACTGATAACACCGTACAAACACTGTCAACTAAAAACACACTGATAACACCATACAAACCCTGTCTACTAACACACTGATAACACCATACAAACACTGTCTATTAACAACACACTGATAACACCTTTCAAACATTGTCTCGTAACAACACCCTGATAACACCATACAAACACTGTCTACTGACAACACACTGATAACACCATACAAACACTGTCTACTAACAACAAACCGATAACACCATAGAAACACTGTCTACTAACACACTGATAACACCATAGAAACGCTGTCTACTAACACACAGATAACACCATACAAACACTGTCCTCTAACACACTGATTCCACCATACAAACACTGTCTACTAACACACTGATAACACCATACAAACACTGTCTACTGACAACACACTGATAACACCATACAAACACTGTCTACTAACACACTGATAACACCATACAAACGCTGTCTAAAAACACAATGATAACACCATACAAACGCTGTCTACTAACAACACACTTATAAAACAATACAAACACTGTCTAGCAACACACTGCAACACGATACAAACACTGTCTAATAACAACACACTGAATACACCATACAAACACTGTCTACTAACAACACACTGATAACACCATACAAACACTGTCTACTAACAACACACTGATAACACCATACAAACACTGTCTACTACCACACTGATAACACCATTCAAACACTGTCTACTAACAACAAACCGATAACACCATACAAACACTGTCTACTGACAACACACTGATAACACCACACAAACACTGTCTACTAACACACTGATAACACCATACAAACACTGTCTACTAACACACTGATAATACCACACAAACACTGTCTACTAACAAAACACAAATAACACAATACAAACACTGTCTAGCGACACACTGATAACACCATACAAACACTGTCTACTAACAACACACTGATAACACCATACAATCACTGTCAACTAACAACACACTGATAACACCATACAAACACTGTCTACTAACACACTGATAACACCATAGAAATAATGTCTACTAACACACTGATAACACCATACAAACACTGTCCTCTAACACTCTGATATCACCATACAAACACTGTCTACTAAGACATTGATAACACCATACAAACACTGTCTCGTAACAACACACTGATAACCCCAAGCAAACACTGTCTACTAACAACACACTGATAACACTATACAAACACTGTCTACTAACACACTGATAACACCATACAAACACTGTCTAGTAACAACACACTGATAACACCTTTCAAACATTGTCTCGTAACAACACACTGATAACACCATACAAACACTGTCTACTGACAACACACTGATAACACCATACAAACACTGCCTACTAAGACATTGATAACACTATACAAACACTGTCTCGTAACAACACACTGATAACACCATACAAACACTGTCTACTGACACACTGATAACACCATACAAACACTGTCTAGTAACAACACACTGATAACCCCAAGCAAACACTGTCTACTAACAACACACTGATAACACCGTACAAACACTGTCAACTAAAAACACACTGATAACACCATACAAACCCTGTCTACTAACACACTGATAACACCATACAAACACTGTATATTAACAACACACTGATAACACCTTTCAAACATTGTCTCGTAACAACACCCTGATAACACCATACAAACACTGTCTACTGACAACACACTGATAACACCATACAAACACTGTCTACCAACAACAAACCGATAACACCTTACAAGCACTGTCTACTAACACACTGATAACACCATAGAAACGCTGTCTACTAACACACAGATAACACCATACAAACACTGTCCTCTAACACACTGATTCCACCATACAAACACTGTCTACTAACACACTGATAACACCATACAAACACTGTCTACTGACAACACACTGATAACACCATAAAAACACTGTCTACTAACACACTGATAACACCATACAAACGCTGTCTAAAAACACAATGATAACACCATACAAACGCTGTCTACTAACAACACACTTATAAAACAATACAAACACTGTCTAGCAACACACTGCAACACGATACAAACACTGTCTAATAACAACACACTGAATACACCATACAAACACTGTCTACTAACAACACACTGATAACACCATACAAACACTGTCTACTAACAACACACTGATAACACCATACAAACACTGTCTACTACCACACTGATAACACCATTCAAACACTGTCTACTAACAACAAACCGATAACACCATACAAACACTGTCTACTGACAACACACTGATAACACCACACAAACACTGTCTACTAACACACTGATAACACCATACAAACACTGTCTACTAACACACTGATAATACCACACAAACACTGTCTACTAATAAAACACAAATAACACAATACAAACACTGTCTAGCGACACACTGATAACACCATACAAACACTGTCTACTAACAACACACTGATAACACCATACAATCACTGTCAACTAACAACACACTGATAACACCATACAAACACTGTCTACTAACACACTGATAACACCATAGAAATAATGTCTACTAACACACTGATAACACCATACAAACACTGTCCTCTAACACTCTGATATCACCATACAAACACTGTCTACTAAGACATTGATAACACCATACAAACACTGTCTCGTAACAACACACTGATAACACCATACAAACACTGTCTACTAACAGCACACTGATAACACCATACAAACACTGTCAACTAACAACACACTGATAACACCATATAAACACTGTCTACTAACACACTGATAACACCATACAAACACTGTCTAGTAACAACATACTGATAACACCATTCAAACACTGTCTCGTAACAACACACTGAAAACACCATACAAACACTGTCTTCTAACACACTGATAACACCATACAAACACTGTCTACTTACACACTGATAACACTATAGAAACACTGTCTACTAACACACTGATAGCACCATACAAACATTGTCTACTAACACACTGATAACACCATACAAACACTGTCTACTGACAACACACTGATAACACCACACAAACACTGCCTACTAAGACATTGATAACACTTTACAAACACTGTCTCGTAACAACACACTGATAACACCATACAAACACTGTCTACTGACACACTGATAACACCATACAAACACTGTCTAGTAACAACACACTGATAACCCCAAGCAAACACTGTCTACTAACAACACACTGATAACACCGCATTACAAACACTGTCAACTAACAACACACTGATAACACCATACAAACACTGTCTACTAACACACTGATAACACCATACAAACACTGTCTAGTAACAACACACTGATAACACCTTTCAAACATTGTCTCGTAACAACACACTGATAACACCATACAAACACTGTCTACTGACAACACACTGATAACACCATACAAACACTGTCTACTAACAACAAACCGATAACACCATAGAAACACTGTCTACTAACACACTGATAACACCATACAAGCACTGTCTACTAACACACTGATAACACCATAGAAACGCTGTCTGCTAACACACAGATAACACCATACAAACACTGTCCTCTAACACACTGATACCACCATACAAACACTGTCTACTAACACACTGATAACACCATACCAACACTGTCTACTGACAACACACTGATAATACCATACAAACACTGTCTACTAACACACTGATAACACCATACAAACGCTGTCTAAAAACACAATGATAACACCATACAAACGCTGTCTACTAACAACACACTTATAACACAATACAAACACTGTCTACTAACAACACACTGATAACACCATACAAACACTGTCTACTAACACACTGATAACACCATTCAAACACTGTCTACTAACAACAAACCGATAACACCATACAAACACTGTCTACTGACAACACACTGATAACACCACACAAACACTGTCTACTAAACACACTGATAACACCATACAAACGCTGTCTACTAACACACTGATAACACCATACAAACACTGTCTACTAACAACACACTTATAACACAATACAAACACTGTCGTAGCAACACACTGATAACACGATACAAACACTGTCTACTAACAACACACTGATAACACCATCTAAACACTGTCTACTAACAAAACTGATAACACCATACAAACACTGTCTAGTAACAACATACTGATAACACCATTCAAACATTGTCTCGTAACAACACAATGATAACACCATACAAACACTGTCTACTAACACACTGATAACACTATACAAACACTGTCTACTTACACACTGATAACACTATAGAAACGTTGTCTACTAACACACTGATAGCACCATACAACCACTGTCTACTAACACACTGATAACACCATACAAACACTGTCTACTGACAACACACTGATAACACCATACAAACACTGCCTACTAAGACATTGATAACACTATACAAACACTGTCTCGTAACAACACACTGATAACACCATACAAACACTGTCTACTGACACACTGATAACACCATACAAACACTGTCTAGTAACAACACACTGATAACCCCAAGCAAACACTGTCTACTAACAACACACTGATAACACCGTACAAACACTGTCAACTAAAAACACACTGATAACACCATACAAACCCTGTCTACTAACACACTGATAACACCATACAAACACTGTCTATTAACAACACACTGATAACACAATTCAAACATTGTCTCGTAACAACACCCTGATAACACCATACAAACACTGTCTACTGACAACACACTGATAACACCATACAAACACTGTCTACTAACAACAAACCGATAACACCATAGAAACACTGTCTACTAACACACTGATAACACCATAGAAACGCTGTCTACTAACACACAGATAACACCATACAAACACTGTCCTCTAACACACTGATTCCACCATACAAACACTGTCTACTAACACACTGATAACACCATACAAACACTGTCTACTGACAACACACTGATAACACCATACAAACACTGTCTACTAACACACTGATAACACCATACAAACGCTGTCTAAAAAACACAATGATAACACCATACAAACGCTGTCTACTAACAACACACTTATAAAACAATACAAACACTGTCTAGCAACACACTGACAACACGATACAAACACTGTCTAATAACAACACACTGAATACACCATACAAACACTGTCTACTAACAACACACTGATAACACCATACAAACACTGTCTACTAACAACACACTGATAACACCATACAAACACTGTCTACTACCACACTGATAACACCATTCAAACACTGTCTACTAACAACAAACCGATAACACCATACAAACACTGTCTACTGACAACACACTGATAACACCACACAAACACTGTCTACTAACACACTGATAACACCATACAAACACTGTCTACTAACACACTGATAATACCACACAAACACTGTCTACTAACAAAACACAAATAACACAATACAAACACTGTCTAGCGACACACTGATAACACCATACAAACACTGTCTACTAACAACACACTGATAACACCATACAATCACTGTCAACTAACAACACACTGATAACACCATACAAACACTGTCTACTAACACACTGATAACACCATAGAAATAATGTCTACTAACACACTGATAACACCATACAAACACTGTCCTCTAACACACTGATATCACCATACAAACACTGTCTACTAAGACATTGATAACACCATACAAACACTGTCTCGTAACAACACACTGATAACACCATACAAACACTGTCTACTAACAACACACTGATAACACCATACAAACACTGTCAACTAACAACACACTGATAACACCATATAAACACTGTCTACTAACACACTGATAACACCATACAAACACTGTCTAGTAACAACACACTGATAACACCATTCAAACACTGTCTCGTAACAACACACTGAAAACACCATACAAACACTGTCTTCTAACACACTGATAACACCATACAAACACTGTCTACTTACACACTGATAACACTATAGAAACACTGTCTACTAACACACTGATAGCACCATACAAACATTGTCTACTAACACACTGATAACACCATACAAACACTGTCTACTGACAACACACTGATAACACCACACAAACACTGCCTACTAAGACATTGATAACACTTTACAAACACTGTCTCGTAACAACACACTGATAACACCATACAAACACTGTCTACTGACACACTGATAACACCATACAAACACTGTCTAGTAACAACACACTGATAACCCCAAGCAAACACTGTCTACTAACAACACACTGATAACACCGTACAAACACTGTCAACTAACAACACACTGATAACACCATACAAACCCTGTCTACTAACACACTGATAACACCATACAAACACTGTCTATTAACAACACACTGATAACACCTTTCAAACATTGTCTCGTAACAACACCCTGATAACACCATACAAACACTGTCTACTGACAACACACTGATAACACCATACAAACACTGTCTACTAACAACAAACCGATAACACCATAGAAACACTGTCTACTAACACACTGATAACACCATACAAGCACTGTCTACTAACACACTGATAACACCATAGAAACACTGTCTGCTAACACACAGATAACACCATACAAACACTGTCCTCTAACACACTGATACCACCATACAAACACTGTCTACTAACACACTGATAACACCATACCAACACTGTCTACTGACAACACACTGATAACACCATACAAACACTGTCTACTAACACACTGATAACACCATACAAACGCTGTCTAAAAACACAATGATAACACCATACAAACGCTGTCTACTAACAACACACTTATAACACAATACAAACACTGTCTACTAACAACACACTGATAACACCATACAAACACTGTCTACTAACACACTGATAACACCATACAAACACTGTCTACTAACAACACACTTATAACACAATACAAACACTGTCTAGCAACACACTGATAACACGATACAAACACTGTCTACTAACAACACACTGATAACACCATACAAACACTGTCTACTAACAACACACTGATAACACCATACAAACACTGTCTACTAAGACATTGATAACACTATACAAACACTGTCTCGTAACAACACACTGATAAAACCATACAAACACTGTCTACTGACACACTGATAACACCATACAAACACTGTCTAGTAACAACACACTGATAACCCCAAGCAAACACTGTCTACTAACAATACACTGATAACACCATACAAACACTGTCTACTGACAACACACTTATAACACCATACAAACGCTATCTACTAACACACTGATAATACCACACAAACACTGTCTACTAACAAAACACTAATAACACAATACAAACACTGTCTTGCGACACACTGATAACACCATACAAACACTGTCTACTAACAACACACTGATAACACCATACAATCACTGTCAACTAACAACACACTGATAACACCATACAAACACTGTCTACTAACAAACTGATAACACCATAGAAACGCTGTCTACTAACACTCTGATATCACCATACAAACACTGTCTACTAAGACATTGATAACACCATACAAACACTGTCTCGTAACAACACACTGATAACACCATACAAACACTGTCTACTAATAACACACTGATAACACCATACCAACACTGTCAACTAACAACACACTGATAACACCATCTAAACACTGTCTACTAACAAACTGATAACACCATACAAACACTGTCTAGTAACAACATACTGATAACACCATACAAACATTGTCTCGTAACAACACACTGATAACACCATACAAACACTGTCTACTAACACACTGATAACACCATACAAACACTGTCTACTTACACACTGATAACACTATAGAAACGTTGTCTACTAACACACTGATAGCACCATACAACCACTGTCTACTAACACACTGATAACACCATACAAACACTGTCTACTGACAACACACTGACAACACCATACAAACACTGCCTACTAAGACATTGATAACACTATACAAACACTGTCTCGTAACAACACACTGATAACACCATACAAACACTGTCTACTGACACACTGATAACACCATACAAACACTGTCTAGTAACAACACACTGATAACCCCAAGCAAACACTGTCTACTAACAACACACTGATAACACTATACAAACACTGTCTACTAACACACTGATAACACCATACAAACACTGTCTAGTAACAACACACTGATAACACCTTTCAAACATTGTCTCGTAACAACACACTGATAACACCATACAAACACTGTCTACTGACAACACACTGATAACACCATACAAACACTGTCTACTAACAACAAACCGATAACACCATAGAAACACTGTCTACTAACACACTGATAACACCATACAAACACTGTCTACTAACACACTGATAACACCATAGAAACGCTGTCTACTAACACACAGATAACACCATACAAACACTGTCCTCTAACACACTGATACCACCATACAAACACTGTCTACTAACACACTGATAACACCATACAAACACTGTCTACTGACAACACACTGATAACACCATACAAACACTGTCTACTAACACACTGATAACACCATACAAACGCTGTCTAAAAACACAATGATAACACCATACAAACGCTGTCTACTAACAACACACTTATAACACAATACAAACACTGTCTAGCAACACACTGATAACACCATACAAACACTGTCTACTAACAACACACTGATAACACCATACAAACACTGTCTACTAAGACATTGATAACACTATACAAACACTGTCTCGTAACAACACACTGATAACACCATACAAACACTGTCTACTGACACACTGATAACACCATACAAACACTGTCTAGTAACAACACACTGATAACCCCAAGCAAACACTGTCTACTAACAATACACTGATAACACCATACAAACACTGTCTACTGACAACACACTTATAACACCATACAAACGCTATCTACTAACACACTGATAATACCACACAAACACTGTCTACTAACAAAACACTAATAACACAATACAAACACTGTCTTGCGACACACTGACAACACCATACAAACACTGTCTACTAACAACACACTGATAACACCATACAATCACTATCAACTAACAACACACTGATAACACCATACAAACACTGTCTACTAACAAACTGATAACACCATAGAAACGCTGTCTACTAACACTCTGATATCACCATACAAACACTGTCTACTAAGACATTGATAACACCATACAAACACTGTCTCGTAACAACACACTGATAACACCATACAAACACTGTCTACTAATAACACACTGATAACACCATACCAACACTGTCAACTAACAACACACTGATAACACCATCTAAACACTGTCTACTAACAAACTGATAACACCAGACAAACACTGTCTAGTAACAACATACTGATAACACCATTCAAACATTGTCTCGTAACAACACACTGATAACACCATACAAACACTGTCTACTAACACACTGATAACACCATACAAACACTGTCTACTTACACACTGATAACACTATAGAAACGTTGTCTACTAACACACTGATAGCACCATACAACCACTGTCTACTAACACACTGATAACACCATACAAACACTGTCTACTGACAACACACTGATAACACCATACAAACACTGCCTACTAAGACATTGATAACACTATACAAACACTGTCTCGTAACAACACACTGATAACACCATACAAACACTGTCTACTGACACACTGATAACACCATACAAACACTGTCTAGTAACAACACACTGATAACCCCAAGCAAACACTGTCTACTAACAACACACTGATAACACCATACAAACACTGTCTACTAACACACTGATAACACCATACAAACACTGTCTATTAACAACACACTGATAACACCTTTCAAACATTGTCTCGTAACAACACCCTGATAACACCATACAAACACTGTCTACTGACAACACACTGATAACACCATACAAACACTGTCTACTAACAACAAACCGATAACACCATAGAAACACTGTCTACTAACACACTGATAACACCATACAAACACTGTCTACTAACACACTGATAACACCATAGAAACGCTGTCTACTAACACACAGATAACACCATACAAACACTGTCCTCTAACACACTGATACCACCATACAAACACTGTCTACTAACACACTGATAACACCATACAAACACTGTCTACTGACAACACACTGATAACACCATACAAACACTGTCTACTAACACACTGATAACACCATACAAACGCTTTCTAAAAACACAATGATAACACCATACAAACGCTGTCTACTAACAACACACTTATAACACAATACAAACACTGTCTAGCAACACACTGATAACACGATACAAACACTGTCTAATAACAACACACTGATAACACCATACAAACACTGTCTACTAACAACACACTGATAACACCATACAAACACTGTCTACTAACAACACACTGATAACACCATACAAACACTGTCTACTACCACACTGATAACACCATTCAAACACTGTCTACTAACAACAAACCAATAACACCATACAAACACTGTCTACTGACAACACACTGATAACACCACACAAACACTGTCTACTAACACACTGATAATACCACACAAACACTGTCTACTAACAAAACACAAATAACACAATACAAACACTGTCTAGCGACACACTGATAACACCATACAAACACTGTCTACTAACAACACACTGATAACACCATACAATCACTGTCAACTAACAACACACTGATAACACCATACAAACACTGTCTACTAACACACTGATAACACCATAGAAATGCTGTCTACTAACCCACTGATAACACCATACAAACACTGTCCTCTAACACTCTGATATCACCATACAAACACTGTCTACTAAGACATTGATAACACCATACAAAAACTGTCTCGTAACAACACACTGATAACACCATACAAACACTGTCTACTAACAACACACTGATAACACCATACAAACACTGTCAACTAACAACACACTGATAACACCATATAAACACTGTCTACTAACACACTGATAACACCATACAAACACTGTCTAGTAACAACATACTGATAACACCATTCAAACACTGTCTCGTAACAACACACTGAAAACACCATACAAACACTGTCTTCTAACACACTGATAACACCATACAAACACTGTCTACTTACACACTGATAACACTATAGAAACACTGTCTACTAACACACTGATAGCACCATACAAACATTGTCTACTAACACACTGATAACACCATACAAACACTGTCTACTGACAACACACTGATAACACCACACAAACACTGCCTACTAAGACATTGATAACACTTTACAAACACTGTCTCGTAACAACACACTGATAACACCATACAAACACTGTCTACTGACACACTGATAACACCATACAAACACTGTCTAGTAACAACACACTGATAACCCCAAGCAAACACTGTCTACTAACAACACACTGATAACACCGTACAAACACTGTCAACTAACAACACACTGATAACACCATACAAACACTGTCTACTAACACACTGATAACACCATACAAACACTGTCTAGTAACAACACACTGATAACACCTTTCAAACATTGTCTCGTAACAACACACTGATAACACCATACAAACACTGTCTACTGACAACACACTGATAACACCATACAAACACTGTCTACTAACAACAAACCGATAACACCATAGAAACACTGTCTACTAACACACTGATAACACCATACAAGCACTGTCTACTAACACACTGATAACACCATAGAAACGCTGTCTGCTAACACACAGATAACACCATACAAACACTGTCCTCTAACACACTGATACCACCATACAAACGCTGTCTAAAAACACAATGATAACACCATACAAACGCTGTCTACTAACAACACACTTATAACACAATACAAACACTGTCTACTAACAACACACTGATAACACCATACAAACACTGTCTACTAACACACTGATAACACCATTCAAACACTGTCTACTAACAACAAACCGATAACACCATACAAACACTGTCTACTGACAACACACTGATAACACCACACAAACACTGTCTACTAACACACTGATAACACCATACAAACGCTGTCTACTAACACACTGATAACACCATACAAACACTGTCTACTAACACACTGATAACACCATACAAACACTGTCTACTGACAACACACTGATAACACCACACAAACACTGCCTACTAAGACATTGATAACACTTTACAAACACTGTCTCGTAACAACACACTGATAACACCATACAAACACTGTCTACTGACACACTGATAACACCATACAAACACTGTCTAGTAACAACACACTGATAACCCCAAGCAAACACTGTCTACTAACAACACACTGATAACACCGTACAAACACTGTCAACTAACAACACACTGATAACACCATACAAACACTGTCTACTAACACACTGATAACACCATACAAACACTGTCTAGTAACAACACACTGATAACACCTTTCAAACATTGTCTCGTAACAACACACTGATAACACCATACAAACACTGTCTACTGACAACACACTGATAACACCATACAAACACTGTCTACTAACAACAAACCGATAACACCATAGAAACACTGTCTACTAACACACTGATAACACCATACAAGCACTGTCTACTAACACACTGATAACACCATAGAAACGCTGTCTGCTAACACACAGATAACACCATACAAACACTGTCCTCTAACACACTGATACCACCATACAAACGCTGTCTAAAAACACAATGATAACACCATACAAACGCTGTCTACTAACAACACACTTATAACACAATACAAACACTGTCTACTAACAACACACTGATAACACCATACAAACACTGTCTACTAACACACTGATAACACCATTCAAACACTGTCTACTAACAACAAACCGATAACACCATACAAACACTGTCTACTGACAACACACTGATAACACCACACAAACACTGTCTACTAACACACTGATAACACCATACAAACGCTGTCTACTAACACACTGATAACACCATACAAACACTGTCTACTAACACACTGATAACACCATAGAAATAATGTCTACTAACACACTGATAACACCTTTCAAACATTGTCTCGTAACAACACACTGATAACACCATACAAACACTGTCTACTGACAACACACTGATAACACCATACAAACACTGTCTACTAACAACAAACCGATAACACCATAGAAACACTGTCTACTAACACACTGATAACACCATACAAGCACTGTCTACTAACACACTGATAACACCATAGAAACGCTGTCTGCTAACACACAGATAACACCATACAAACACTGTCCTCTAACACACTGATACCACCATACAAACGCTGTCTAAAAACACAATGATAACACCATACAAACGCTGTCTACTAACAACACACTTATAACACAATACAAACACTGTCTACTAACAACACACTGATAACACCATACAAACACTGTCTACTAACACACTGATAACACCATTCAAACACTGTCTACTAACAACAAACCGATAACACCATACAAACACTGTCTACTGACAACACACTGATAACACCACACAAACACTGTCTACTAACACACTGATAACACCATACAAACGCTGTCTACTAACACACTGATAACACCATACAAACACTGTCTACTAACACACTGATAACACTTTACAAACACTGTCTCGTAACAACACACTGATAACACCATACAAACACTGTCTACTGACACACTGATAACACCATACAAACACTGTCTAGTAACAACACACTGATAACCCCAAGCAAACACTGTCTACTAACAACACACTGATAACACCGTACAAACACTGTCAACTAACAACACACTGATAACACCATACAAACACTGTCTACTAACACACTGATAACACCATACAAACACTGTCTAGTAACAACACACTGATAACACCTTTCAAACATTGTCTCGTAACAACACACTGATAACACCATACAAACACTGTCTACTGACAACACACTGATAACACCATACAAACACTGTCTACTAACAACAAACCGATAACACCATAGAAACACTGTCTACTAACACACTGATAACACCATACAAGCACTGTCTACTAACACACTGATAACACCATAGAAACGCTGTCTGCTAACACACAGATAACACCATACAAACACTGTCCTCTAACACACTGATACCACCATACAAACGCTGTCTAAAAAACACAATGATAACACCATACAAACGCTGTCTACTAACAACACACTTATAACACAATACAAACACTGTCTACTAACAACACACTGATAACACCATACAAACACTGTCTACTAACACACTGATAACACCATTCAAACACTGTCTACTAACAACAAACCGATAACACCATACAAACACTGTCTACTGACAACACACTGATAACACCACACAAACACTGTCTACTAACACACTGATAACACCATACAAACGCTGTCTACTAACACACTGATAACACCATACAAACACTGTCTACTAACAACACACTTATAACACAATATAAACACTGTCTAGCAACACACTGATAACACGATACAAACACTGTCTACTAACAACACACTGATAACACCATACAAACACTGTCTAGTAACAACACACTGATAACACCATACAAACACTGTCTACTAACACAGTGATAACACCACACAAACACTGTCTAGTAACACACTGATAACACCATAAAAACACTGTCTGCTAACAACATACTGATAACACCATACAAACACTGTCTACTAACACAGTGATAACATTATACAAACACTGTCTACTAACAACACACTGATAATACCATACAAACACTGTCTAGTAACACGCTGATAACACCATACAGACAACAAACTGATAATACCATACAAACACTGTCTAGTAACAAACTGATAACACCATACACACAGCCACCAGTTTCTGTGACTGAAAGGCACATCAGGTGACCATTCTCCCTCTTCCTCTTCCTCTCTCTTTCCCTTTTTCTCCGTCTTCCCTTTCCCATTCTATCTTTCTTTTGTTCTTTGTATTACTTTCACTATATTTACTGTAAGATCCCTGTGACTCTTTATGTGCGATCCCTCCCATCGAACACTAGAGGGCGCTAGACCTGCTCTTTGAAGTCTATGGGATGTTATCTTATATTTTCTCTATAGCCGTTAATGAGAGCAGCTCCTCTCCCTGACTCTCCATCTGGTTGCTGCAGCACCACTACAGTCTGACTGGGTTCCCAGCTCCTCCACAGTCTCTGTAGGCCTGGGACCTGGGGCCTGGGGGTGCCCAGCTCGTCTACATTCAAATTTATTTTTATTAATTTTTTTTGGGGGGGGGTGGATCAGCTTAATATTGCAGATAGATTGTATCTTCTATCAATGTAATTGTCTGCATCACTTCCAATCCCCCATGTTTTTTATATATATACTCCCCTTTATTACTTTTCAACCCCGCCATCCATTCCCTACTTAGAGTAAATTAGTGAACAACAATGCCCAGGCCTCTACTTCCGGTCTATACTTACTATCTACACCTTATTGACACAGTTAATTTTACAATAATTCTATTATATATATATATATATATATATATATATATATATTATTATTTTATTTTTTTGCTCCTGAACTTCTTCTACTCTCAACCTCTCCGATCATTTTCATGATGTCCATCCGGTTTGCTTCTATATGCCATATCTTTCTAACTGTGCTCTTTCCCAAAAGCTCCCAACATACAACCTACAGTATATTACTTATTATGGACACAGTATGCTTACATTATTAGCTATCTTTGTTATTATTTGTTGTTATTTGTTATTAGTCCCATCCTTCAACTCTATTCAATACCTCCCATCTATCTCTTATCACCATCCATATAGGATTTCTATTTGCCATATATATTTCAACCATACTGTGATGTTTTACAAAAGTTCTGAACCTTTCTATTCTCATTGCTTCTACAGATTGTGAATTAAAAATAAACATTTTTGCTAAAAGTATTATTATATTATTGATCGATTGACTATGACTTTTCAGATCACCCAGTAATGCTATCTGCAAGGTTAGCTCCAGGTAAATATTGCAATCCTTTAGCCATTCCTGGACCTGTGTCCAAAAACAAGCTACAAATGGACAGAACCAAAACAAATGATCTAATGATTCTGTCTCTTCACAGCAAAATCTGCAGAGCTGGGAAGATTGTATCCCCCATATAAATAACATTCTATTGGTAGCAATAATTTTATATAATAATTTAAATTGAAAGATTCTAATTTTTGAATCCGGTGTCGTCATAAACACTATGCCATGGGATCGGTACGTCAAAAATCTCTTCCCAACTATTTTGCAATCTATATGGGACGGCTGTCAATCCTTTGGTCCTTAAGTGAAACTGATATACTTTTTTATTTATCACAGTTTTCCTTAACCAATTATGTTCTTTAATGCAAGGCCGACAGACAAGTTCCTTACTTTCTCCCCCTTCCACTTTCCTCTTCCACTTTTGCGGTAAGGCTGCAATTATTTGGTTGTAATTTTGGGTAGAGCAGACATTTCCATATGTTTTTGTTAGCTGCATGTGCGGCATAACTCCACCAGTCCTACCGATGATATCATTTACGAAGATTATACCTTTTTTTGTCAATTAGTATATTTGAATTTACATTTACATTTACGTTTTAGTCATTTAGCAGACGCTCTTATCCAGAGCGACTTACAGTTAGTGAATAAATTTTTTTTTTTATACTGGCCCCCCGTGGGAATTGAACCCACAACCCTGGCGTTGCAAACGCCATGCTCTATCAACTGAGCTACATCCCTGCCGGCCATTCCCTCCCCTACCCTGGACGACGCTGGGCCAATTGTGCGCCGCCCATGAGTCTCCCGGTCGTGGCCGGCTGCGACAGAGCCTGAATTTAACCACAATATTTGTTGCATTATTTGTTCTGTCGTTTCTGGAGGATTAAATTGAAAATGCAACCAACTTTCTATGGCTTGTTTTAGAAATAGTGATATTTGGGAGATGATTTCCTTTTCAAATAACTGCAAATGAGTTGTTGTAATCTGAATAAAGGGAAAAAGGCCTTTCTTGAACATTGGGTGAGACAATCTTACTAATCCTCTACAGTCTTTGTAGGCTCGGGGCCTGGGTCCTTGGGCCTGGGGGTTCCCAGCTCCTCCACAGTCTCTGTAGGCCTGGGGCCGGGGGCCTGGGGGTGCCCAGCTCCTCCACAGTCTCTGTAGGCCTGGGGCCGGGGGCCTGGGGGTGCCCA